>NC_080188.1:113017553-113336720 GCF_030028045.1 Hippopotamus amphibius kiboko
TGGATAAGCTATATCTATGAGCCTTGTTTTTCTCACCTGTGAAATACAGAAAATACATCTACTTCTCAGAGTTGCTCTGTGGCCTAAATGAAAAAAGAAAAAAGAGAAGAATGTAAAACCTCTGAATGTCCGGAACACAGTAAATAATCAATAAATGTGAGGTCACTTCCCCACTCTCTTGTGCCTGTATCTATAAACATAGGTTAAAATTTGCAACACTGAATGTCAGGGTCCTGAAGGTACGGCACAATCTTATCACATGATTCAGCCTTGAAGTTTAACCTGCAAAGTCAACTTTCTGCCCTGTATACGTTTCTCTACCAGGTGACCCATGTAGTTTTGATATTCACTCTTCCTTTTCTAACTGTCTTGGTTTCAGGGTTAAATTTTGCCCAAATGCAAATATCCATGAGTCTCTGGTCTGCAATGGTTATTCATGTTTTCCTTTTTCTCTCATAAGATGACAGCCGGTTTCCCTAGACACACACACACACACACACACACACACACACACACACACACACACACGGTCACACGGAGCATTGGGTTTAGGCTGAGCTCCTTGATCCTGCTTTCCAGTAAATGAGGTTTCTTGTCCTCTTCCCCAACTTCCCCTTTCTCCCTTCCTACCACGGTGCAGTCAGACAATGTTTCCTCCTAATCTGCTACTCTCATCCCAACTCCCAGAGGACCATTGTATTCCTTCAGGTGCACATCTATCAGTAATTCTCCGTTATGGTGACCTTGACCAGCAGCCTTGCAGATGTACCCTGAGGTTCTCAGCTAGTGAAGTAACTCCAGATTTCTGTGAGGCCTGCAGAGTCATCCCCCAGCCCTCCTAGACAGTGTTCCCTTACCTGACTGAATTCTCTTTCTGTGTGCTGTTGTAATCTGGGAGTTGAATTGGACCCACACAGGTAGGTATATTTAGACTTCTTTAACAGGGCTTTGTCAGTGTTTCCAAGTCCTTTTTTCCATGGCTGTGTTGTTTTGTTTCCTTATCACACTGTAACTTCTGAAAGCAGAGGCTGTTCTAAGTTTTGTATGAAGTGAATAGCAAATATTTGAACAATTATTGTTACCCAGAAGTATTTGAACAATTGTGATTGTTCAACAGTTATTTAACAACGACCCACAGGCATGTCTTTGGCTGTTTAGGATCTTGAAATTTTGTTGAGAGACGAGCTTGCTCCCGTGACACAGGAGTGACGTTGGGTGGTGCCCACTCTGCAGTAGGAACCGTTGGAGTGACCTGCGAGGGCTTCAGAAAGAGCAGGGAAGGGGTTGGACCTTGAACAACGAGGAAGGCGGGGCTGGATGGGGCAGATGGGGGTGTGCAGCAGCCTGGAAGTGGGAGTTAATCTCCTTGGTAAACATTTACTGGGCAAAAAGTGCACTGGAAAGAGTCAGGAGAGCTGGCAGAGTTACTCAAGCCCTTTGAGCTTCAGTTTCCTCAGTTTCTGTGAGAACGGGAAGACAACGTGTGTGAGTGTACTTAGCACAGTTCTGGAAGCAGGGTAGACACTTGATGTACATTCACTTTCATCCCATCACAAGTTAGATTATGAACACGTAGTGGGTGGGGAGCTGGAAGAGATTACCCAGGAGCTCTGAATGCAGTGGGATCTCAGGAAATGCTGAAAGGCTGACAGAGTAGGGGATGGGGGGATGGGGTGGTGCAGATTTGGGGGGAGAGGAAGGAGAGGAGAACAGGCAACCTCAGCTCTCTGAATCAGCTCTGGTGGATGGAACTCAGTAGAATTTCTGATAGACAATTACCCACCTTAGCAGACGGTGCTCTCCAGCCTGACACGCCTCCAGTGGGGACTTAAGATCTTTTCCACCAGGCATCTGGGGATGATTCTGAGACTCACTTTCACTCTAGCCTGTGTCACTCAGGTTCTTCCCCCAGAGCTGTTTCTGGAGTGGCCTTACATCCAGCTCCGATGACAAGGCACACAGCTCAGGCAAACAGAGAGTGGCACTCAGGACTGAAGTTGTGGACGCATCCTGGTCCTGACAGAGTTTATAAGGCTGGCTCCGTGCTCTCGTGATCCTGGGTGCCTCTGGGGTCTCAGAGCTCTGGGGAAGGTCCTTGAAACACACCCAGGTCCATATCCTCTCCTGGCGTCCTGGAAGTTTCAGGCCTCAGGGAAGAAGAGATTATCCCTTATAGACTTTGGTCACTCACTTTGGTCTTGAGGCACAGGAGGTTAGGGTCTCCTTGAGGCGTTGGAGCTGAGGGTTGTATTCTTGCCAGCAGAAAGCCTCAGCAGGAGCAGGTAGGAGTTCTTTTGTCTCCTCCCTGGATGCTGAAGTCTGGATGAAGAGAAGTCATCTTGCCCTCTTGGGAGCTTGCAGGAACCTGGAGCACCGATTACCCAGCTATTCTGACTAAATGACCCAGGGGGCGTTTGCTGGACGTTGATGACCTGCCCTGGGCTCGGCTCTAATCCTGGTGGAACAAGTTGGTGACAGTGAGCACCGTGGAGTGTGAGTCTAGGGCTAGATCAGGCTGGAACCAAATTTCTTTTCTTGATATTTCTGTGTCCCAGGCGTGGTGGAGCACTGAGGGGAGGTGGGGCCACATGGGGCAGGCATTCTGGTGCCTGAGTGTGTGTAGGAAGCTCTCCTGGCTTCAGTCTCCAGGGAATCATCTGAGGAGGTGCTGGGGGCCTCGTTAACGGAATGGGGAGTTTATTTACATTAGCAATTAAAAATTATATTTTCAGAAATGAAGCTAACTTCTAAGCCCAGGAAATGCCAAAGGGCAAAAGGAGCAGCCAAGGGAATTCATAACCAGGAGAAAAAAAACACACAGTGATCCTCTACCTCCTTCCCTCTCTGTCTGTGCTTTGTGGGCGGGGAGAGGGCTTCCTCCCTCTGCATTCATCAGCTGACACTGCTCCCCTGAGACTGTCCCTTGCTGGGCACAGCTGAGGCTAGTGGATCAGGAGTGGTTGTGGCTCTAGAATCATTGTTTGAGTTGAAGAGAATTACAGAGCATCTGGCCCAGTGGACTCTAAGCTAAGATGGGATGGTACAGCGGTGCTCTGAGTCGGGACTAGACTACTCAATGGGAAGACCAGGGGCATGCTTAGGGTACCAGCAAAGTCGAGGCATCAACATTAAAAAAGGGACGTATTTCGTCATTAAAATGAAGCGTCAGGGAATGATGAGGCATTGGGATTTTTCTGTAATCGTCTGGGTGGGTGCATGGTGAGAAATGTAAAGAACATTTTGGAGAGAATTGACAAGATCTGAATATGAACTATGGATTACGTAATAGTACTATATAAGTCTGAAATGTCCTGGTTTTTAAACATTTTTCTTTCTTTCTTTCTTTCTTTCTTTCTTTCTTTCTTTCTTTCTTTCTTTCTTTCTTTCTTTCATTTATATGGCTGCGTTGGATCTTAGTTTCGGCACTCAGGATCTTCAGTGCAGTGTGCTGGATCATTTGCTGTGGCGAGCACGCTCTTTGTGTAGCATGCAGGCTTCTCTCTAGTTGTGGTGCGTGGGCTCCAGAGTGTGTGGGCTCAGTAGTTGAGGCATGTGGGCTCAATGGTTGCGGCACACAGGCTTAGTTGCCCCGCAGCATGTGGGATCTTAGTTCCCTGACCAGGGATCAAACCTGTATCCCCTCATTAGAAGGTGATTCTTAATCACTGGGCCACCAATGAAGTCCGCAAAATGTCCCAGTTTTGATAGTTCTGCTGCCTATGTAAGAAAGTGATCTATTCTTAGGAACTGCTCACTAAAGTGTTTAGTGATAAATGGTTTTAAATAAATTATATATATATGAAAATTTTAAGTATTTTATATATATTTATGTATAAATGGGGCAAAATAGAAATAACTGGTGACTCTAAAGGGCTCATAGAATTCTTATGTTATTCTTGCAAACTTAAAAATTATATTAAAATACATTATGGATATAAAATATTAAATTTTATAAAAAAGGTAAAAAATCTGGGTGGGAGGAGGTGTGATAATTGTTGAAGCTAGATGATAAGTACATAGGAGTTCATTTATCATACTCTCTGCTTTGTACCTGGTTGAACGTATAATAATAATTTTATTTTTCACATTGCAATATATTTTACATGTAACATTGTGTTAACGTAAGGTGTATAACATGCTAATTTGATACATTTCTATATTGTAATATGATTTCCATTGTAATGGTAATTAGCACTTCTATTGTCACATAATTATAATTTCTATTGGTGGAATAATTAAGATCTAGTCTCTTATCTAGTTTTTTTCATAATTAATTAGTTAATTAATTAATTTAGGCAGCGCTGGGTATTCCTTGCAGTGTGCGGGCTTCTCTAGTTGTGACTTCCGGGCTCTAGAGTGCTTGGGCTGCGTAGCTGTGGCGTATGGGCTTAGCTGCAGTATGTGGGATCTTAATTCCCCAACCAGGGATCAAACCTGGGTCCCCTGCATTGGGAGTGCAGAGTACTAACCACTACACCATCAAGGAAGTCCCTCTTAGCTAGTCTGATGATTATAATACAATATTGTTGTCTATATTCACTATACTGTGTGTTAGTAGATCTCTAGGACTTAGCTCCTATTTGATGCAACTTTGTACCCTTATCATCCCTCCTATCCCCCATGCTCCAGTCCCTGGTAACCACCATTTTATTCTGTTTTTATGAGTGTGGATGTTTTAGATTCCACACGTAAGTGATATCATACAATATTTGCCTTTCTCTGTCTGACTTGTTTCACTTTACAAATGCTCTCAGGGTCTATCCAGGTTACACAGGCAAAGGATGTTTAAAAGTTTCCACCCACAGAAATGGTCCACCCCAAGTATGTAGACATGTGAGTTAACCACCAGGTTATTTCAGATTAATCTAGTGAAGTTTTAGAACTCCATACAGACTATGGTGTAATCAACTGTCCAATTGACCAGTGACAGAGACAAAGCTATGTATCTATTAAATATCATTTAGTTTTCCTATGTCTGGATTAAAAAGAAGGCAACATTTCCCAGTCTCCTTTGCAGTTATGTTGAAGGTATAAGACTGGTTTCAGGGACTTCCCTGGTGGTGCAGTGGTTAAGAATCTGCCTGTCAACACAGGGGACACGGGTTCTATCCCTGGTCTGGGAAGATTCCACATGCTGTGGTGCAACTAAGTCGGTATGCCACAACTACTGAGCCCACGTGCTGCAACTACTGAAGCCTGAGAGCCTAGAGCCTATGCTCCACAACAAGAGAAGCCACTACAATGAGAACCCTGCACACCACCATGAAGAGTAGGCCCCACTCACCACAACTAGAGAAAGCGCTTGCACAGCAGTGAAGACCCAATGCAGCCAAAAATATATAAGTAAATAAATAGTAAATAAACAAATCTTAAAAAAAATCTAGAAATGCTAAGTAAAGTATACTTAACATCCTTTAAAAAAAAAAAAAGACTGGTTTCAGGCTAACAGCATGTGGATTGAAGTGATGTGATCCACCCTCAGGCCAGAAAATTAAAAGCACTCTACATGACCTTTTTTTTGTTTTTTTTAAAGATTTGTTTTATGGAAATATAGTTGATTTACAATGTTGTGTTAATCTCTGGTCTACAGAAAGTGATTCAGTTATACATATACATATATTCCCAGGTTTATTTGCCACACATTTTTATCACACGCTAGATGTTCTGGGCTGCTATTTTCCGTGTATCATGTAGTCTTCATAAGCATAACATTTAATGGTTACATCATAATCCATCTAGGAGATGAACTTTTAAATCCTTTTCCTCCTTTGAACATTTAGGTTTCTTCTAATTTTTTTGTTTTCAAAAATGATGCTATGATAAGTCTGTTTGTATAGTAAGATTTTCTAAATTTAGAATAACACCCTTAAGATAGATCGGAAAAAAGCTTTTTTAATGATCCAAAAATCTCAGGGTGATTCCAATTCAGTTCAGGTCAAGACTTTAAATTAATTTAAGAGCATGCATTTTAGTCCAGTGTTCAACCCTGAATGAGGTCAAGTTCAGCTTCTTCATTTGTATGATTCTCTAAACCACATATACTCACCATATTACATGTACACCTAAAGATGTTCAGGCCAGATAGAATTTTTTTGAATCAATCTCCTAAAGCACAGTATCTTATATAGTGCCGTAGCTGCCTAAATAACACAAAGACACACACACACACACACACACACACACACACACACCTCCCCACACACACACACTCTGGAGAATTATGAGACCTTCATATATCTGGCTAGAAAAGAGATGTATGAAGAAAGTTCTCTCTTGATCCTGAGGTTTTATTTAATGAGACAATTCATTAAATGCAGCAGCAGTAAGAAATAGACCCACTTCTATTCTGGTCACCTTTCTTTTTGGAACAGGAAGAAAGAACGGAGCCACTGTAGCCTACCCCCATGTTACTAAATCAGTGGCAAAACAGAAAGGATTTTGTTGCCGCTTGTCTGATGTGTTTTAGCTGTTATGATGAGCTGCCAATAAAAGACTTGGGGCCATGGGTAATTGAAATAGCTCTGGTTTTGGTGTGGAAGTCCTGATGTTGAATACTCACTCTCCTACCAACTGCATGACTTTAGGTAGTTAATTTATTTTTACTGAGTCAGGTATCCTTCATTTGTAAACTAAGATCATCACAAAGTATGATATTTATTGTT
Source organism: Hippopotamus amphibius kiboko (assembly GCF_030028045.1). NCBI lineage: Eukaryota > Metazoa > Chordata > Mammalia > Artiodactyla > Hippopotamidae > Hippopotamus > Hippopotamus amphibius. The sequence continues at coordinate 113,024,216 of NC_080188.1, forward strand.
TCTTTCTTATTTCTTCCACCTTCTTCAAAAATCAGGCTGCTCCTGATTAGGTCAATTCACAATCTGATTGAAAGATGCCAGGCCTTCCTCATTCCAACAAACAACCTCACAGGGCTCAGCAGGGAAACATGTGGACCTGGAGCTTCCTCTGCAGGGCATCCTTCACCTCCTTGTTGCGGAGGCTGTAGATGAAGGGGCTGAGCATGGGGGTTATGATGGTGTAGAAGACAGATACTACTTGGCCACTGGTATCATTAGTGGATCCATGAGTTTGGACATAGGTGAAAATCACAGTGCTATAGAAGATGGCAATGGCCAGGAAGTGGGAGGCACATGTGGAGAGGGCTTTCTCCTTCCCAGCTGCTGAGCGCATCCTCCCAATGGTCACCAAGACCAAGCTGTAGGAGGTGAGGATGAGGGCAGCAGGGAGAAAGGTAACCAGAACAGAGAAGATATAGAGGACCACGTCGGCCATGGCTGTGTTGGCACAAGCCAGGAGGAGAAGAGGTTAGATGTCACAGAAGTAGTGTGGTACCTGGTTGGGCCCAGAAAGGCAGGGTGAAGACATTCCCAGTCTGGATAGTGGAATTAGCTCCAGCAAATGCATAGGAAGCAGCCACCAGCCAGAGACAGGTCCCCTTCGTCATGACAGAAGCATAATGGAGGGGTCAGCAGTTGGCCATGAAGTGGTCATAGGCCATGGAGGCCAGCAGGAAGCTCTCAGCCGTCGCATGCATCACAAAGAAGGTCATCTGGACCACACAGCCCTTGAAAGAGATGGACCTGTCAGAGGCGAGAAAGTTGACTAACGGCTTGGGTGTGACCACAGAAGAGTAACAAATATCAAGAAAAGAGAGGACACTGAGAAAGAAGTACATGGGGCTGTGGAGACGGGGGTCTGTGAAGATGAGTGCCATCATTCCCAGGTTGCCCACCACGGTCACGGCGTAGATGAGCAGGAAGCCTCCAAAAAGAATCTTCTGGAGGTCTGGATAACTGGAGAATCCCAGCAAGATGAAGCGGGTAACTGGGGTGTAGTTGCCAGTGGCAAGGGCTAGTTCTCCAGGTATCATCTGCAGAGGGAACAGCCGATCATCACTCAGACAGTGTCACTTGAGCATGCGCTCCTGTACTAGGTACAGTGAGGGAGAGCCCCAAGCGAGTATAAGGCTTCCTTACAAGATGTAATGGGAAGTATCATGCCATGGTGTTTAGGACATGGGCTGTGAAGCCAGACAGACCCGAGTTTTAATTCTGATAATGGCACTATCTAGTTGTGTATCCTTGGATAAGCTATAGGGTTGGCCAAATGGTTTGTTTGGGTTTTTCCATACCATCTTACAGAAAAACCCAATTGAACATTTTGTCCAACCCTGTATTTTTCTCACCTGTGATACAGAGAAAATATGTCTACTTCTCAGGTTTGCTCTGTGCCCTAATGAAAAAAGTGAATGTAAAACATCTGAATGTCTGGAACACAGTAAATAATCAATAAATGTGAGGTCACTTCCCCACTCTCTTGTGTCTGTATCTATAAATATAGTTAAAAATATGCAACACTGAATGTCAGTGTCCTGGAGGTGTAGCAGAATCTTATCACATGATTCAGCCTTGAAATTTAACCCGCAAAGTCAACTTTCTGCACTATACTCCAGGTTCTCCACCCAGGTGACCCACGTAATGTTTGTTTTTTCTCTACCCCTACCCACCCCCCCCCCCCCCAGGTCCTTATTGGAGTATAATTGTTTTACACTACCAATGTAGTTTTCCATATTCACTCTTCCTTTTCTGTCTTTGTTTCGGGGTTTAATTTGGCCCAAATGCAAATGTCCATGAGTCTCTGGTCTACAATGGTTATTCATGTTTTCCTTTTTTTCTCATACGATTACAACTGGTTTCCCTACAAACACACACACACACACACACACACACACACACACACACACACACACACACACACACACGGTCACACGGAGCATTGGGTTTAGGCTGAGCTCCTTGATCCTGCTTTCCAGTAAATGAGGTTTCTTGTCCTCTTCCCCAACTTCCCCTTTCTCCCTTCCTACCACGGTGCAGTCAGACAATGTTTCCTCCTAATCTGCTACTCTCATCCCAACTCCCAGAGGACCATTGTATTCCTTCAGGGGCACATCTATCAGTAATTCTCCGTTATGGTGACTTTGACCAGAAGCCTTGCAGATGTACCCTGAGGTTCTCAGCTAGTGAAGTACCTCCAGATTCCCTCCTTAAAGCCTGCAAAGCCATCCCCCAGCCCTCCTAGACAGTGTTCCCTTACCTGACTGAATTCTCTTTCTGTGTGCTGTTGTAATCTGCTCATGGAGTTTGACCCACCCAGGTATATTTAGAATTGTTTAACAGGGCTTTGTTAATGTTTCCACGTCTTTCCTTCCCCCTCACTGGGTTGTTTTGTTTCCCTATCACACTGTAACTTCTGAAAGCAGAGGCTGTTCTAAGTTTTGTATCAAGCGAATAGCAAATATTTGAACAATTACTGTTACCCAAAAGTATTCGACCGATTGTGGTTGTTCAACAGTTATTTAACAACGATCCATAAGCATGTCTTTGGCCATTTAGGATCTTGAAATTTTGTTGAGAGACAAGGTTGCTCCCGTGACACAGGAGTGACGTTGGGTGGTGCCCATTCTGCAGTAGGAACCGTTGGGGTGACCTGCGAGGGCTTCAGAAAGAGGAGGGAAGGGGCTGGACCTTGAACAATGAGGAAGGCGGGGCTGGATGGGGCAGATGGGGGTGTGCAGCAGCCTGGAAGTGGGAGTTAATCTCCTTGGTAAACATTTACTGGGCAAAAAGTGCACTGGAAAGAGTCAGGAGAGCTGGCAGAGTTACTCAAGCCCTTTGAGCTTCAGTTTCCTCAGTTTCTGTGAGAACGGGAAGACAACATGTGTGAGTGTACTTAGCACAGTTCTGGAAGCAGGGTAGACACTTGATGTACATTAACTTTCATCCCATCACAAGTTAGGTTATGAACACGTAGTGGGTGGGGAGCTGGAAGAGATTACCCAGGAGCCCTGAATGCAGTGGGATCTCAGGAAATGCTGAAAGGCTGACAGAGTAGGGGATGGGTAGGGTGCAGATTTGGGGGGAGAGGAAGGAGAGGAGAACAGGCAACCTCAGCTCTCTGAATCAGCTCTGGTGGATGGAACTCAGTAGAATTGCTGATAGACAATTACCCACCTTAGCAGACGGTGCTCTCCAGCCTGACACACCTCCAGTGGGAACTCCAGATCCTCTCCACCAGGCATCTGGGGTGGTTCTGAGACTCACTTTCACTCTAGCCTGTGTCTTTCAGGTTCTCTCCCCAGAGCTGTTTCTGGAGTGGCCTTACATCCAGCTCCGATGACAAGGCACACAGCTCAGGCAAACAGAGAGTGGCACTCAGGACTGAAGTTGTGGACGCATCCTGGTCCTGATAGAGTTTATAAGACTGGCTTCATGTTATCATGATCCCTGGTGACCCTGGGGGCTCCATGCTCTGGGGAGGTCCTTGAAACACACTCAGGTCCATATCCTCTCCTGCGGTCCTGGAAGGTTCAGGCCTCAGGGAAGAAGAGATTATCTCCTATAGACTTTGGTCACTTGCTTTGGTCTTAAGGCAGGGGAGGTTAGGGTTTCCTTGAAGAGTTGGAGCTGATGGTTATATTCTTTCCAGCAGGAAGCCTCAGCAGGAGCAGCTGGGAGCCCTGTTGTCTCCTCCCTGGATGCTGAAGTCTGGATGAAGAGAAGTCATCTTGCCCTCTTGGGAGCTTGCAGGAACCTGGAGCACCGATTACCCAGCTATTCTGACTAAATGACCCAGGGGGCGTTTGCTGGACGTTGATGACCTGCCCTGGGCTCGGCTCTAATCCTGGTGGAACAAGTTGGTGACAGTGAGCACCATGGAGTGTGAGTCTAGGGCAGGATCAGGCTGGGGCCAAGTTCCTTTTCTTGTTTCTGTGTCCCAGGCGTGGTGGAGCACTGAGGGGAGGTGGGGCCACACGGGGCATTCTGGTGCCTGACTGTGTGTAGGAAGCTCTCCTGGCTTCAGTCTCCAGGGAATCATCTGAGGAGGTGCTGGGGGCCTTGTTAACGGAATGGGGAGTTTATTTACATTAGCAATTAAAAATTATATTTTCAGAAGTGAAGCTGACTTCTAGGCACAGGAAATGCCAAAGGGCGTAAAGGGGAGCCAAGGGAATTATTAACCAGGAGCAGAAATGCACACTGATCATGTATCAGTTTTGGCTTTTCTTCTCTTCTTCTCTCTCTGGCTGTGCTTTGTGGGCGGGGAGAGGGCTTCCTCCCTATCATTTATCAGCTGACACTGCTCCCCTGACCCTGTCCCTTGCTGGACTCAGTTGAAGCTGGAGTGGGGGTGGTTGTGGTTCTGGAACCATGATTGTTTGAGTTGAAGAGAATTACGGAGCATCTGGCCCAGTTGGCCCTCAGCTGAGATGTGATGGTACAGCGGTGCTCTGTGTCAGGACTAGATTACCCAATGGGAAGACCAGGAGCATGCTTAGGGCACCAGCAAAGTTGAGGCATCAACATTAAAAAAAGGACACATTTAGGCATCTAAAAAAAAGTACCTGGACATGATGGGACTTTGGGATTTTTCTTTAAAATCGTCTGGGTGGATGCATGGGGAAAAATATAAAGGACATTTTGGAGAGAACTGACAAGATTTGAATATGAACTGTGGATTAGATAATAGTACTATATCACTGTAAAATGTCCCAGTTTTGAAAACTCTACTGGGGACTTCCTTGTTGGTGCAGTGGTTGAGAATTTGCCTGCCAGTGCAGGGGACATGAGTTTTATCCCTGGTCTGGGAAGATCCCATGTTGCTGTGGAGCAACTAACCCCTGAGCTGCAACTACTGAGCCTGCACTCCGAGCCCATGAGTCACAACTACTGAAGCTCACGTACCTAGAGCCCATGCTCTGCAAGAAGAGAAGCCACCTCAATAAGCCCACAGACTGCAACGAAAAGTAGCCCCCACTTGCCACAACTAGAGAAAATCTGTGGGCAGCAATGAAGACTCAACACAGCCAAAAAAAAAAAGCTATGTAAGAAAGTGATCTATTCTTAGGAACTGCCCACTATTTAGTGATAAGTGGTTTTGAATAAATTATGTATGTATGGATATTTTAAGTATTTTATATATATTTATATACAAATGGGGCAAAATAGAAACAACTGATGACTCTAAAGGAGACACAGATTTCTTGTATTATTCTTGCAAGTTTAAAAATTGTATTAAAATACATTATATAAAATATTAAATTATATAAGAAAAGTAAAAAAAATCTGGGTGGGGGGAGGTGTGATGGTAGTGATGCTATAAAGTGTTAATTGTTGAAGCTGGATGATAAGTACATAGGAGTTAATTTATCATACTCTCTGCTTTCTACCTGTTTGAGCCTTTAAATCCTAATTTTATTTTATTATTCATTTACTTTTAAATGAATTTATTTATTTATTTATTTATTTATTGGATGCTTTGGGTCTTCAATGCTGCACACGGACTTTCTCTAGTTACAGTGAGAAGGGGCTACTCTTCATTGTGCTGTGGGGGCTCCTCATTGTGGTGGCTTCTCTTGTCGTGGAACACAGGTTCTAGGCTCACCGGCTTCAGTAGTTGCGGCACACAGATTCAATAGTTGTGCCTTATGGGCTCTAGAGTGCAGGGTCAATAGCTGTGGCACACAGGCTTAGCTGCTCTGCAGCCTGTGGGATCTTCTTGGAGAAGGGATCGAACCCGTGTCGCCTGCGTTGGCAGGCGTATTCTTAACCACTGCATGACCTAGGAAGTCCCCTGATTTTATTTTTAAATTGAAATATATTTTACAGATAATATCGTGTCAATTTAAGATGTATAACATGCTAATTTGATACATTTATATATTGGAATATGATTTCCATTGTAATAATAATTAGCACCTCTATTGTCACATAATTATCATTTCTTTTTAGTGGTTGGAATAATTCAGATCTAGTTTCTTAGCAAGCTTGATGTTTATAATGTAATATTGTTGTCTATATTCACTATACTGTGCATTAGTAGATCTCTAGGACTTAGTTACTATTTGATTCAACTTTGTACCCTTAGCATCTCTCCTATCTCCCCATTCTCCAGCCCCTGGTAACCACCATTTTACTTTGATTTTATGAGTTTGGATTTTTTAGATTCCACACATAAGTGATATCATACAATATTTGTCTTTCTCTGTCTGACTTGTCTCACTTTGTACCATGTTCTCAGGGTCCACCCATGTTGTTGCAAATAGCAGGATGTCCTTCTTTCTCATGACTGAAGAACATTCCATTGTATGTATATATATCACATCTTCTGTATCCATCATCCAGTGATGGGCATTTAGGTTGTTTCCATATCTTGGCTGTTGTGAATGATGCTGCCATAAACATGAGAGTGGATATTAACACCAATTTTAAAGAGCATTGAAGCTGCTACAGAGCACAGGGAGATGAGCTTGATGCTTTGTCAAGACCTAAAGGGGTGGGATAGGGAGGTTGGGAGGGAGGCTCAAGAGGGAGGGGATATGGGGATATATGTATACATATAGCTGATTCACTTTGTTGTACAGTAGAAACTAACACAATAATGTAAAGCAATTATACTCTAATAAAGATTAAAAAAAAAAAAAGAACATTGAAACACCACAGAAAAATAAAAACTTTCCTGCAATTTCTTTCACTTAGTTTACAGTTCAAAATTCACAAGTAGAGTGGAATGTACCCTAATTTTTCAGTCCCATCTTACAGGAAACAAAACTGGTGTTCAAAGAAAGGAAGCTTCCTATCCAGGGTCATGCACCTAATTAGTTTTGGACTCAAAACTTTAACTCATGTCTCCTGGGTCCCCGTGTACAAGTCTTTAGATAATGCCTTCATCCTCTGAAATGGTGTGTGGTCAGTAATTTGGGATTAATAAGTGCACAGACCTTTCTATCTTGCCATAAAAGATGCTTTGGTATTTTACAGCTTCACTTTTTTGGCAAACTTTAAAAAATTGAATATACAGAGACTAATATAATACCATATATCCACCAATTTGACCTAACAACTAAATATTTCTGCTATATGTGCTTCAGATCTTTTAAAAATTTTAATCAGAGAAGTAACACACTAAAGGTCGTTGACCTTGCATGTGTTCTCCCCCAGGCCCAAGCCTCTCCCTCCTTGGAGACGATTGTCATAAATTTGGCTTGTGTCCTTTAGTCTATGGAAGCATCATTTTCAAAAAATTAAAACTGTGGCTCTAACGAATGTAAAGGAAACACATCAAAGAGGTTATCCAACTTATCAATGAGGAAAACAGTAAGCTATTAAGGCTAACTCAAAGAGCATTTGAAAGGATGGTGTATTTATAGGCAATAAACTTAATAAAATTAATAAAAAGTAACTTCATTAACCTAATAAAAGAAAGAAGATTGTTAGGTTAGATGGCCAAGTATTTCTTGTGCTATATGGCAATAAACTGTGAACTTTGGGGTTATTTTTTTCTACAAGACAGCTATTATTTGCATTTCTACTGGACAAAAATCTGTAAGTTAATATGTAACTTCAGTAAGTCTGGAACTTTTAATCATTAGTAAAAAGCAAGTGAAAGTAGATTCATTTTCCTTAATTAATCCTTGGGAGGGCCTGTTAGAGACAGCCCCAGAATGACCCTGAAAAGAAAGGCTGCTCACGTTTCCCCATTATTTCCAAGTTTTGGATAGCTTTTCTTAGCAAGTCTGTATTTCTATATTTTAGTACAGTTATGAGCCCATACATAATAATAATAGCTACTATTTATTGAGCATTCCTATGTGCCAAGCAGTATCTTAAACGTTTGACATGTGTTCAGTCCATTTAGTTCCTCAATATCAATATTAGGTGCCATTATTATTCTCATTTTAGAGATGAAAAAACAGGCACAAATCCTTAAAATCATACCCCTAGAAAGTGGCAGCCCTATGATTAGGCCCAGGCTGTCTGGTGTCATACTGTACACATTATTTTGCAATTTTCAGTTTTGCCTTCAACATCACATTTTAGGGAACTCTCCAGGATAATGAAGTAGTTATAGTTCATTCACTTTGACTTCAGTTTTACTATATAGTGTTCCAATGTATTAGTGTACAACAGCTAATTTATCTGTTCCTGCATTGGTGAACATAAAAGTTGTTTGCAGAATTTCATGGTTATAGTGAGCCGTGGATAGCTTTGGATATGCATCCTTGTGCCAGTGTGGGAGGGTCTCTCTAGGTTCGTTACCACAAAATGAAAGGGCTCTCTTGTACTTTAGAAGGAGCAGATGGGTCCTTAATAAGTGATCTTTCCATAGCTTCTAACGGACTCCAAATGGGCACAGATCTAGCTTACAGCAGGTGCCTCGTCCCCTTTCCAAAGAGAGAGAAGGATGACAGAGACTACACATGCAGACAGAAGCAGGGATTTGCATCTGAAAATCCTGAGTCTGACTGAGAAATAACAACTTATTTGACCCTTTAAAAGGAGAGGATTCCTCTACACCCATTAGGATGACTACTATAAAATGACCCCAGAAAATAACAAGTGTTGGTGAGGTTGTGGAGAACTTGGAACCCTGGTGCGCTGCTGGTCGGGATGTAAAATTGTGGAGCAGCTGTGGAAAACAGTATGGTAGTTCCTCAAAAAGAGAAACATAGAGGATGTCCCTGGTGGTGCAGTGGTTAAGAATCCACCTGCCAATGCAGGCGACACGGGTTCGATCCCTGGTCTGGGAAGATCCCACATGCCGAGGAGCAACTAAGCCTGTGAGCCACAACTACTAAGCCCCCGTGCTGCAACTACCAAAGCCCACATGCCTAGAGCCCGTGCTCCACAACAAGAGAAGCCACTGCAATGAGAAGCCCGTGCACTGCAACGAAGAGTAGCCCCCGCTCACCACAACTAGAGAAAGCCTGTGCACAGCAACGAAAACCCAACACAGCCTATAAATAAATAAATAAATTTATTAAAAAAAGTGAAACATAGAATTACCATATGATTATTTAGATCATGTTGTAATTCCACTTCTAGGTACATACCTAAAAGAATTGAAAGTAGGGTGTGTTTATTTTCTAGGGCTGCCGTAACAAATTACTACAGACTGTGTGTCTTAAACAATAGACATTTCTTAGTTCTGGAGTCCAGGAACCCAAGATCAAAGTGGGGTTGGTTTCTTCTGGGATTTCTCTCTTTGCTTGTAGATGGCCATCTTCTTCTTGTGTTTTCACATGGTCTTTCCTCTGTGTGTCTGTATCCTAATCTCCTCATCTTATAAGGACACCAGTCATATTGGGTAAGGCCTTACCCATATGACCTCATTTTACCTTAATTACCTCTTTAAAGACCCTATTTCCAAATCCAGTAACATTCTGGAGTACTAGAGGTTAGAATTTCAATATATGCATTTTGAAGGGGACATAATTCAACCCATAACACAGAGACTCAAGCAGGTACTTGTATGTCAATGTTCCTAGCAGTCTTATTCAGAATACCCAAGAGGTGGAAACAACCCAAATGCCCACCAACAGATATATGGATAGAGCAGCTTTCCTTTTGGACATGGAGACATGACCATGATTTTACGGTCTGGCAATTGGAAACCAGCTGGAAATAGGATGTCACAGTAAATGCCAGCATGGACAGATCACCATGACAGAGGACTAGGCAATGTCCTTATCTATTCCATCCTTATTCCTCGGTTCTCCAAGACTTGAGAAAGGGAAGGCTTGTGTGTGTGGGTGGGTGTTGGGGAAGGGTCGGGGGGTGGGGAGGGTCCTGTTAAACTTGACTGTGATTGCCCAGAATTGACAGAGAGAATGTTTTTGCCATCTGGCAGAAGAGGAACTCAAAAGACCTTGCCGGGAAAAAATAGTCATGCTTTTGGTACAGGTGAGTTTGGAGCATCGGATAAGCAGCTATTCTAAAGCAGCTGAGAATCAGCATCAGCTGACGCTTCACAAAGGGAAGGTCACAGTCCACCAAGCTGCGGACTGTGATTTCGCTTGTTGCAGTCTCCTTTATGAAGGGAGAAAGACGATCAGTGTTACATTTTCTCTTTACAAATTTTAAAAGAACATTGAAAAGTCACTTTCATAGTCACAATCTCCAACTCCCTCATTTCCATAATTACTATTAGCAGATCTTTATAGCCAACATTAAAATTAAGTCTTCTTCTTTCCAAATATCATTTCAAATAAACTGAATGAATGTGGGTTTTTGAGCTGCAAAGTTACAGCAGAAAATGAAGTTTGACTGTCAGTATTTAAAGTATAATCTATTGTTAATAATTTAAATATTCATGTATACAGTGTATAACATTCAGGTACAAAATCAAATTAAGAGTTTATATCCTATTTGTAACTTTATAATTTTTTTAACTCTCTGAATTGTACCCCTTCCCTCCCTCCTTTTCTTCCAAACACATAAAACATATAAGTACAAAGTTCAAATTTCAGGCATTCCACTTTGCCAAACATTTTTCAGGAAAGTATTTCCAGGAGAGGCAGGGGTTATCTGAAAAGAAAAATAACTTTCTTCTCCCATCTCAGAATAACTAAATAAAAATGATCAAGTCACCAAAGCTTCCAAGAGTTTTCTATTTTTATTGTGGCCTTTGGCCCATGGAGTTGCAGCATGAATTGGAAATGGATCAATTCCTGAGAGTCCGTTCATTTACTGCCTTGAGGCAAAGGCATGGAAGAGTGGAAATAGCATTGGATTTTGCGTCTAAATATCTGGGTTTGGTTTCAATTCTTTGCCATCTTTGTGGTCTTCCTTTTTTGTCTCTGTTTTTATATTTAAACTTAAAAGTATTTTAAAACTTCATTCAAACTGTATATTTAAAAATGTTATTAATTGCAAAATATACATGCAAAAGTGTATAAAATCTACACATTTAAAGAATATTGCTAAAATAAACACCTGTGTATGAACTACCTACCTTAAAAATAGAACTTTACAAGTATCTTTACTGTGCTTATGCGTCACCTGTTAGAATGCAGATTCTGATTCAGTAGGTTTGGGGAAGAGCCTGAGATTCTGTGTTTCTAACCAGCTCTCAGGTGACGCAGATGTTGGTGGTCCACAGATTACACATTGAGTATCATGACCTAAGGAGGCGTCTGTGTGCCTCTCCCTAATTACACCCCCCTTTTTCCCCAACAAGAAGTAAGCACTATCCCAAATTTTGTCAGTCACTCCTTGCTTTATTTATTTATTTATTTATTTATTTATTTATTTATTTAATTTATTAATTGGCTGTGTTTGGTCTTTGTTGCTGCACACGGGCTTCCTCCAGCTGCTGAGAGCAGGAGCTACTCTACATTGTGGTGTGTGCACTTCTCAGTGTGGTGGCTTCTCTTGTTGCAGAGCACGGACTCTAGGCACGTGGGCTTCAATAGTTACGGCACACAGGCTCAATAGTTGTGGTGCATGGGCTTCCTTGCTCCAAGGTATGTGGAATCTTCCCAGAGCAGGGCTTGAACTTGTGTGCCCTGCATTGGCAGGTGGATTCTTAACCACTGCGCCACCTAGGAAGTCCACCCCTTGCTTTATTTTAAATAGCTTTACCATCTATGACTGCATCTCTAAATATTATAATTGTTTAGTTTTGCCTCTTTTTTAAAAAAAGTTTCTTAAACCTAAAATTTTTAAATACAATTTTTAAAGGTTGCTTTCCATTTATAGTTACTACAATGTATTGGCTATATTCCTCATGTTGTACAGTATATCCTTGAGCCTATCTTACACCCAATAGCTTGTACCTCCCACTCCCCCACCCCTATAGTGCCCCTTGCCTTCCCCCCACCCCACTAGTGACCACTAGTTTGTTCTCTGTGTCTGTGAGTCTGCTACCTGTTTGTTATATTCACTACCAGTTTGCTGTATTTTTCAGGTTCCACATGTCGTACATTGCAGTATTTGTCTTTCTCTATCTTATTTTAATTAGCAAAATGTCCTCTAAGTCCATCCACATTGCTGCAAATGGCAAAAATTCATTCCATTTTTTATGGCTGAGTAGTACTCCATTGTATATATATATTTTTTTCCTCCATTGTATATTAATCCCACACCTTCATTATCCATTCATCTGTTGATGGGTATTTAGGGTGTTTCCATGTCTTGGGAATTGTAAATAATACTGCTATGAACATTGGCGTGTATGTATCTTTCAAATTAGTGTCTTTGTTTCTTTTGAACATATATAGCTAGGAGTAATTACTGGGCCATTGTCTGTTTTTATTTTTATTTTTTAAAATTAATTAATTAATTAATTAATTATTTAACTTTGGGAAATTTTATGGAATTTTATTTATTTACTTTTTTCTTTAAGAACTTTTATTGAGATACAACTGATGTACAATAGACTGCATATATTGAAAGTGTACAATTTGATATTTTTTTCTTATTAGTAATGTATATATGGCAATCTCAATCTCCCAATTCATTCCCCCTCAACCAACCCTGCTTTCCCCACTTGGTGTCCATATGTTTGTTCTCTACACCTGTGTCTCTTTTTCTGCCTTGCAAACCTGTTGATTTGTACCATTTTTCTATATTCTGCATATATGTGTTAATATATGGTATTTGTTCATTATCTGTTTTTAAACTCTAAAAATGGAATAATGCTGTGTGCAGTCTTCTGTTACTTTCTTATTTCACTAAACCTTATGTATTAGAGACATGTTCATCTTGATATATAACCTGTAGTTCATTTATTTTTGCTGCTGTTTAGTTTCTGTTGTAGGAATATGCTCTACTCTATTCATCTGTTTCTACTGCTGACAGATGTTTGTGTTGCTGTCATTTTCTGCTATGAGAAACAGTGGTGCTATAAGCATTTCTGGTACAAGTTTCATAACGCAAGTGTGCAAGAATTTCTCTTTTATATGCCTACTCATAGAACTGCTGGGTCATAGTGTATGCACATGTTCAACTTTTCAATTTGATGCCAAACTGATCTCAAAAGTGGTCAGTCCAATTTATACAGAGCCATCACTGACATTTGGATTGTCCAGTTTTTAATTTTTACTATTTTGGAGGGTATGTGTGTATCTTGGGACTTTAATTTTCATTTTCTGAATTGCCAAGGAGGTTTCCAAATATGTATTGGTCAACCAGGTGCTGCATGTCTTCTCTTTTTTAAAAATTAATTAATTAATTAATCAATTTATTGGCTGCATTGGGTCTTCATTGCTGTGCACAGGCTTTCTCTCCTTGAGGTGAGTAGGGGCTACTCTTTGTTGCAGTGCACGGGCTTCTCATTGTGGTGGCTTCTCTTGTTGTGGAGCACAGGCTCTAGGCGCACAGGCTTACTGGAAGATGCATGTCTGAATGATGCAGGGATCAGTGTAGAGCTGCTGGGAGCATTCATAAAGGAGAGGATTGTATCAGCTAGTGAAAAAATACCCCAAATCCAAAAGTCCCCAAAGTTTATTGTTTTAGATAAGGAAACTCTAACAGCCTTAATGAACAAATTCCAGATTTTAGCAGCTTAACAAAATAGAGTTTATTTCTTGTTCCTGTGTTCCCAGCTGGAAGGCAGCATTTCTCCACTGATTTAGGAAACCAGGCTGTTTAGGAAACCAGGCTCCTTCCACTTGGCTCTACTATGCCCTTGGGCGATGAAGTCCCCTGCTTCCTCCTATCAGCAGAGGAAATAAAGAGGCAAGAGGCCCTGGACTTCCTAGGTGGCGCAGTGGTAAAGAATCTGCCTGCCAATGCAGGGGACACAGGTTTGATCCCTGCTCCAGGAAGATTCCACATGCCACAGAGCAACTAAGCCTGTGGGCCACAACTATTGAGCCTGTGCTCTAGAGCCCGTGAGCCACAACTACTGAGCCCATGTGCCACAACTATTGAAGCCCACGCGCCTAGGGCCCGTACTCCACAACAAGAAGAGCCACTACAATGAGGAGCCTGCACACCACAATGAAGAGTAGCCCCCACTCACAGCAACTAGAGAAAGCCCATGTGCAACAGTGAAGACCCAACGCAGCCAATAAAAAAAAAAAAAAAGAGTCAAGAGGTCCTAAAACCCATCCACTTCTTAAAAATCTGTGTCTTAAGTTCTTTCCTTCCATCGCTGCGGCCGCAGCCATGAGTATGCTCAGGCTTCAGAAGAGGCTTGCCTCCAGTGTCCTCCGCTGTGGCAAAAAGAAGGCCTGGTTGGACCCCAATGAGACTAATGAAATCGCCAATGCCAACTCTCGTCAGCAGATCCGGAAACTGATCAAAGATGGGCTGATCATCCAGAAGCCTGTGACGGTCCATTCCTGGGCTCGATGCCGGAAAAACACCTTGGCCCGCCGGAAGGGCAGGCATATGGGCATAGGTAAGCGAAAGGGTACTGCCAATGCTCGAATGCCCGAGAAGGTAACCTGGATGAGGAGGATGAGAAGTCTGCGCCGGCTGCTCAGAAGGTACCGTGAATCTAAGAAGATTGACCGCCACATGTATCACAGCCTGTACCTGAAAGTGAAGGGCAATGTGTTCAAAAACAAGTGGATTCTCATGGAGCATATCCACAAGCTGAAGGCAGACAAGGCTCGCAAGGAGCTTCTGGCGGACCACGCTGAGGCCCGCAGGTCTAAGACCAAGGAAGCCGGCAAGCGCCGTGAAGAGCGGCTCCAGGCCAAGAAGGAGGAAATCATCAAGACTCTGTCCAAGGAGGAAGAGACCAAGAAATAAAGTTCTCTCCCTCTTCTCTGTACATAGTGGCCACAGCAAATTGCATAGATCACTCAATAAAAAACAAGCCTTTGTCTGCCTAAAAAAAAAAAAAAAAATCTGTGTCTTGATACGAAATCTCTCCTCCAATCACATTCCTTTGGTGAGAGAAGCTCACATGGCTGCATTGGTATGCACGGGGGGCCTCAGAAAGCTAGACCTGAGTTGGGCTGCCACCTGCTAGCAGGATGTTATGGAAGAGAAGCCATAGACACACACAGTGTTGACCCGTGACGGGAACTTTTCCCACCATTGTCAACACAGAGCGAGTGGAACTGCCATCCTATCTGCCTATCCTCCCTTAGGCAACATGATGCCCTTGATCATGTCAATTCTCCTCTTCACGCTCATTTTAATCACACACAATGGCAAAGGGATCCGGGAAGAGGGCATAGGTTTGTCCCTTCCTGGCTTTTGTCATGCTGTTCCCTCTGCTGGGAACATGCTCCAAGACTAAATCATGAGCCCTGGGGAGAGAATTGCGTGCCTTGTTTATTCTTGAATTTAGAGCTAGATTGAGGCATGTGGATCAGTGCTTCTCAGAATTTAATGTGTACCCCAGTCATCTGGGGGTTTGTTGAAATGCAGATTCTGATTTGGTAGGTCTGGGGTGGGTTCCCAGATTCTACATTTCTCAAAAGCTCTCTGCTGATGACAATGCCAGTGGTCCAAGGAAAACACACGTGTAGACGCCCATCCATTCATTTGTTGAACATATTTATCGAGTGCCTATAATGTCAGGTGTTGTTCTAGATGTTGAGGATATACAGTGAGTGGGACAGGACACTAACCTGCCACTCAGATTGAAAGTAAAAATATTTGTGCAATGTTTGCATAGTTGAGGTCACAGCAACTGATAATCTATTAAACTCATTCAGTAGAGCCATATCATACGTATATTTAACCTGTGTTATTTTTGTTTTCTGACTTTCATATTTTCAAAATGGTTTCCTTTTTGTGATTTCTTATTCTTTCTTCAGGAATATAGCTGTTTGTGTGTACCAATGCTGGCATGACACATTACAGGGTTTAAACTTAGATAAGATCACTCTTAGTAAATATTACTGCGTTGTGCATTATTTAGTTTTAGAATTCAAGGGAGCTATGACCTCCAACTTGAGGCAACTGTTACTTAGCAGGTCTCAGAGTTAGTTTTACTGCTTGTAGAGGCACCATGAACTTAAGCGTGTGATTCAAAAAATACTCAACAGAGGTAGTTTAGCACAGGAAAAGAATGTTTAAAAATTTCTATGCAAAGAAACAGCCCATCTCAATTATGTAGAAATGTGAGTTAACCAGCAGCTTATTTCAGATTTAATCTAGTGATGTTTTAGAACTCCATACAGATGATGGTGTAATTAACTGTCTAACTGGCCAGTGACAGAAACAAAGCTATGTATCTATTAAATATCATTTAGTTTTCCTATGTCTGGATTAAAAAGAAGGCTAAATTTCCCAGTCTCCTTTGCAGTTATGTTGAAACCATAAGACTGGTTTCAGGTTAATGGGGTGTGGATTGAAGTGATGTGATCCACCCTCAGGCCAGAAAATTAAAAGCACTCTATATGACTTTTTAAAAAAAATTATTTTTTTGAAATATAGTTGATTTACAATGTTGTGTTAATGTCTGGTCTACACAAAGTGATTCAGTTATACATATACATATATTCCCAGGTTTATTTGCCACTCATTTTTATCACACTCTAGATGTTCTGGGCTGCTGTTTTCTGTGTATTCTGTAGTCTTCATAAGCATAATATTTAGTGGTTACACCATAATCCATCTAGGAGGTGAACCTTTTAATCCTTTTCCTCTTTTGAACATTTAGGTTTCTTCTAATTTTTTGTTTTCAAAAATAATGCTGTGATAAGCCTGTTTGTATAGTAAGATCTTCTAAATTTAGAATAACATCCTGAAGATAGATCGGAAAAAAGCCTTTCTAATGATCCAAAAATCTCAGGGTGATTCCAACTCAGTTCAGATTAAGACTTTGCATTAATTTAAGAGCATGCAGTTTAGTCCAGTGTTCAACCCTGAATGAGGTCAAGTTTAGTTTCTTCATTTGTATGATTCTGTAAAACATATACTCAACATATTACACGTATATTTAAAGATGTTCAGGCCAAATAATAGAATTTTTTTGAATCAACCTCCTAAAGCACAGTATCTTACATAATGCTGTAGCTGCCTAAATAACACAAAGACACACACACACACACACACACACACTCTGGAGAATTCTGAGACGTACATAAGTCTGGCTAGAAAACAGATGTATGAGGAAAACTCTCTCTTGATCCTGAGGTTTTATTTAATGGGAAAATTCATTAAAATGCAACAGCAGTAAGAAATACAGACCTACTTCTATTTCGGTCACCTTTCTTTTTAGAACAGGAGGAAAGAACTGAGCCACTGTAGCCTAGCCCCACATCTCTAAAGCAGTGACATGTTGCCCCCATCTGATGTTTCTTGGGTGTTATGATGAGCTGCCAATAAAAGACTTGGGGCCATGGGTAATTGAAATAGCTCTGGTTTTGGTGTGGAAGTCCTGATGTTGAATACTCACTCTCTCACCAACTGTATGACTTTATGTAGTTAATTCATTTTTACTGAGTCAGGTATCCTTCATTTGTAAACTAAGATCACAAAGTATGATATTTGCTGTTTCTTTCTTCTTCTTCCACCTCCTTCAACATGAGGCTGCTCCTGGTGAGATCAACTCACAATCTGATTGGAAGATGCTATGCCTTCCTCATTTCAACAAACAACCTTGCAGGGCTCAGCGGGGAAAGATGTTGACCTTGAGATTCCTCTGCAGGGCATCCTTCACCTCCTTGTTGCGGAGGCTATAGATGAAGGGGTTGAGCATGGGGGTTATGATGGTGTAGAAGACAGATACTACTTGGCCACTCGCGTCATTAGTAGATCCATGAGGTTGGACATAGGTGAAAATCACCGTGCTATAGAAGATGGCAATGGCCAGGAAGTGGGAGGCACATGTGGAGAGGGCTTTCTCCTTCCCAGCTGCTGAGCGCATCCTCCCAATGGTCACCAGGACCAAGCTGTAGGAGGTGAGAATGAGGGCAGCAGGGAGAAGGAGAACCAGAGCAGAAAAGATATAGAGGACCACTTCTGCTGTGGCTGTGTTGGCACAAGCCAGGAGGAGAAGAGGTTGGATGTCACAGTAGTAGTGTGGTACCTGGTTGGGCCCACAGAAAGGCAGGGCAAAGACATTTCCAGTCTGGATGTGGAATTAGCTCCACCAAATGCATAGGAAGTGGCCACCAGTTGGAGACAGGTTCCTCTGGTCATGACAGAAGCATAATGGAGGGGTCGGCAGATGGCCATGAAGCGGTCATAGGCCATGGAGGCCAGCAGGAAGCTCTCAGCCGTCGCATGCATCACAAAGAAGGTCATCTGGACCACACAGCCCTTGAAAGAGATGGACCTGTCAGAGGCGAGAAAGTTGACTAACAGCTTGGGTGTGACCACAGAAGAGTAACAAATATCAAGAAAAGAGAGGACACTGAGAAAGAAGTACATGGGGCTGTGGAGATGGGGGTCTGTGAAGATGAGTGCCATCATTCCCAGGTTGCCCACCACGGTCACGGCGTAGATGAGCAGGAAGCCTCCAAAAAGAATCTTCTGGAGGTCTGGATAACTGGAGAATCCCAGCAAGATGAAGCGGGTAACTGGGGTGTAGTTGCCAGTGGCAAGGGCTAGTTCTCCAGGTGTCATCTGCAGAGGGGACAGCCGAACATCACTCAGACAGTGTCACTTGAGCATGCCCACCTGTGCAAGGTACAATGAGGCAGAATACCAACTACATATAAGGCTTCCTCTACAAGAAGTAATGGGAAGTATCATGCCATGGTGTTTAAGACATGGGCTGTGAAGCCAGACAGACCTGACTGTTTTCAAGGCTCACCCATGTTGTGGCACGTATCACTATTCATTCTGTCTTATATTTAAGGTCTTCAGGGCACCCCCTCCTCTATATCATAACCTTTTTTCTGCTGAGAATCTATTGAGTTAAATGTCACCTGGGAGTCCATCAGCTTGGAAGTGGTGTTTTAATGCTTCCTGGACTGCCCTTCAAGATGTTTATCCACAGGAGGACTGGAAATGCCCAGAGTCCTTTCTTTCCTCCCCACACTTGCCTGTCTCTTCTGCTCCTCAAATCCTTCTTCATTGAGAGTTTGGGCTACATCCCAAAAATCAGTCCCAGGGACACCTCACCAACCTCTTCACCCATGCCAAGCAGTTTGTAAAGAGGACAAGGAGGAAATGTGTTGTCACTTTGCAGGAGAACACAAAGCAGCCTCACCTTTGTTCCCACCTGTTATGACAGGTACAGGGTATGGAGAAAGAGCCCTGGACTGAAAGGATGGAGACCTGCTTTCTAGTTCTGGCTCTGTTGCCTATTAGCTCTTACCTTGGGTGGTTATCTCAGTGGCAAAGTCAAGGTTTGGCATGGGAGGTATCTGAGGTCACACCTGGTCCTGACAGTTTGACAGTGATTCAGTGCTTCTTCCATGAACTTGCTGCCTGGGTATGGACCTTTGTGCTCATGTAGCCCCACACCACACACAAAGCATCCACCTGAATGTGTCTAGGAAAAGGATCCTCTATACCTGATTGTAAGAGACAATTGTAGGAGAGTCTGACCAGCTCACAGGGATGTATTTAAGTACCTTAGCCACACAGGGCAGTAATCCTTGGCAAATATTTTGTGCATGAAATAGGAATTTCTGTGAAAGCTTGTTAACATTAATGAATAGATGGGAATATAAGGAGTTTTCTTATCATAATGACATTTAATTCATCGACTCCTTCTAAGTTAGTGCCAAGAATCACATAGTGATGTATCCTCAAAAATTATTTTTAGTGCTCCATTGTCCATGAATTTGAAAAGATCCACTCTCCATTTTTGATTTCCATCTGAGTTAAAAATATTTTTTATAGGCAGTGATGAAAGTCATTTACTTTTCCACACCTGTTTATGAAATTATCTCTTTGTGTGGTATCCTGGAAGTTTTGTGTTCTGGTGAAATGCCTTTTACTAAGATTCAGGATATTTCTTTTCAAAAGGGGGAGAAGGGCAACTGTGAAAGGGAGGATGAGAAAGGAGTGCACCATCCATCACAGATGCATTCTCAAGGACATTGTTTTTATGAAAGAGTAGATATGAACATTGAAGTTCTGGAGATGGGTTCCCTTAAGTCTATGAGCTCTTCGAAAAGTCTTCCCTTGTCCTCAGAGGTACACAACGCAAGTGTGAAGACTGGGGCCCTGGAAGAGCTAGTGGTTCCCGGATGCTGCCTTCTGCCCTGCTGCCTCTTTTTCCCCAGAGCTGGTCTCGTGCTTATGTGACTGTAGGGGAGTTCGCTGGAACGCTCGCTTCCATGCCCTTCACGGAACAACCTTCTATTGATTGTGAGAGTCAAAACATGAAATGCTGAAAGTCAGGGTCCTGGTGGGGTGGCAGAATCCTATTGCATGATTCAGCCTTGAAGTTTAACCTTCAAAGTCAGCTTCCTGCCCTATATCCAGTGTCTCCACCAGGTGCCCCAGGTATTTTTCATATTCACTCCTCCTTTTCTAACTTTCTTGGTTTAGGGGTTTAGTGTTGTCCAAATCCAAATGTCCATGAGTCTAAATCCACAGTACAAAGTAATATTTTCCTCTTTTTCTCATAGGATCAGAACCTGCTTCCCTAGACTCCCCCCACCCCACTCCCGCCTCTGATCATATTCAGCATTGATCTTAGGCTGAACTTTTTTATCCTGCTTTCCAGTAAATGAGGTTTCTGGTCCTCCTCCCCAGCTCCCCCTCTCTTATTATCTTCCCCTGGTCCCTCCTCCCATCCCAACTCCCAGACGACGTTCCCTCCTCCCATCCCAACTCCCAGACGAACACTTGATTCCTTCAGAGGCACGTCTCTCAATAATTCTCCATTATGGTGACCTTGACCAACAGCCTTACAGACCTAGTCTGAGGTTCTCAGCTAGTGTAGTACCTCCAGAATTTCCTTCATAAAGCCTGCAAAGCCATCCCGCAGCCCTGCTAGCCGGCCTTCTCTCACCCAACTGAATTCTCTTTCTGTGTGCTGTTGTAATCTGCTCATGGAGTTTGACCCACCCAGGTATATTTAAAATTGTTTAACAGGGCTTTGTCAATATTTCCACGTCTTTCCTTCCCCCCTCACTGGGTTGTTTTGTTCCCCTATCACACTGTAACTTGTGAAAGCAGAGGCTGTTCTGTTTTGTATCAACTGAATAGCAAATATTTGAATAATTACTGTTACCCAAAAGTATTTGAACAATTGCAGGTTGTTCAACACTATTTAAACAACTGTTCAAAGTAGCATAAAGCATGTCTTTGGCCATTTAGGATCTTGAAATTTTGTTGAGAGACGAGCTTGCTCCCGTGACACAGGAGTGACGTTGGGTGGTGCCCACTCTGCAGTAGGAACCGTTGGGGTGACCTGCGAGGGCTTCAGAAAGAGGAGGGAAGGGGCTGGACCTTGAACAATGAGGAAGGCGGGGCTGGATGGGGGAGATGAGGGTGTGCAGGAGCCTGGAAGTGGGAGTTAATCTCCTCGGTAAACATTTACTGGGCAAAAAGTGCACTGAAAAGAGTCAGGAGAGCTGGCAGAGTTACTCAAGCGCTTTGAGCTTCAGTTTCCTCAGTTTCTGTGAGAACGGGAAGACAACATGTGTGAGTGTACTTAGCACAGTTCTGGAAGCAGGGTAGACACTTGATGTACATTCACTTTCATCCCATCACAAGTTAGATTATGAACACGTAGTGGGTGGGGAGCTGGAAGAGATTACCCAGGAGCCCTGAATGCAGTGGGATCTCAGGAAATGCTGAAAGGCTGACAGAGTAGGGGATGGGGGGATGGGGTGGTGCAGATTTGGGGGGAGAGGAAGGAGAGGAGAACAGGCAACCTCAGCTCTCTGAATCAGCTCTGGTGGATGGAACTCGGTAGAATTTCTGATAGACAATTACCCACCTTAGCAGACGGTGCTCTCCAGCCTGACACACCTCCAGTGGGAACTCCAGATCCTCTCCACCAGGCATCTGGGGTGGTTCTGAGACTCACTTTCACTCTAGCCTGTGTCTTTCAGGTTCTCTCCCCAGAGCTGTTTCTGGAGTGGCCTTACATCCAGATCCGATGACAAGGCACACAGCTCAGGCAAACAGAGAGTGGCACTCAGGACTGAAGTTGTGGACGCATCCTGGTCCTGATAGAGTTTATAAGGTTGGCTCCGTGCTCTCGTGATCCTGGGTGCCTCTGGGGTCTCAGAGATCTGGGGAGGTCCTTGAAACACAGCCATGTCCTTATCCTCTCCCAGGGTCCTGGAAGTTTCAGGCCTCAGGGAAGTAGAGATTATTCCCTGTAGGTTTTGGTCACTTACTTTCTGGGACCTTGTTAATGGAATGGGTTGTTTATTTATATTAGCAATTAAAAAATTATATTTTCAAAAATGAAGCTAACTTCTAAGCACAGGAAATGCCAGAGGGCATAAGGAGGAGCCAAGGGAATTATTAACCAGGAGCTAAAACTCTCACTGATCCTCTACCAGTTGTGGCTTTTTCACTCCTTTTCTCTCTCTGACTGTGCTTTGCGGGTGGGGAGAGGGCTTCCTCCCTATCCATTCGTCAGCTGACACTGCTCCCTACAGACTGTCCTTTGCTGGGCTCAGCTGAGGCTACTGGAGCAGGGGGTCGTTTTGGTTCTGGAACCGTGATTATTTCAGGTGAAGAGAATTACAGAGCATCTGGCCCAGTGGCTCTCAGCTGAGATGGGATGGTAAAGCGGTGCTCTGAGTCAGGACTAGATTACCAAATGGGAAGAGCACGCTTAGGGCACCAGCAAAGTCGAGGCATTAACATTAAAAAAAGGACATATAGGGTCATTGAAATAAACTACCAGGCAATGATAAGACATAGGGATTTTCTTTAACATTATCTGTGTGGATGCATAGGGTAAAATATAAAAGACATTTTGGAGAGAATTGACAGGATCTGAACATGAAATGTGGATTAGATAACAGACTAAAAGTTTGATAAACCTGGCTATGTAAGAGAATGATCTATTCTTAGGAACTGCTCACTAAAGTATTTAGTAATAATGGTTTTGAATAATTTGTATATAGATTAATATTTTAGGTATATATTATGTACATGTATATGTACATATATATATAAATGGAGCAAAATATAGACAACTGGTGAGTGTAAAGGGTATATAGAGTTCCTGTATTACTCTTGCAACTTTAAAAATTATATTAAAATACATTATCATTATAAAATACATTATATTAAAAAAGTTAAAATCTCGGTGGGAGGAGTTGTGATAGTAGTGATGCTATAAATTGTTCATTGTTGAAATTGGATGATAGGTAAATGGGAACTAATTTATCATACTCTCTGCTTTGTAAATGTTTGAATCTTTGAATCCTAATTTTATTTTTCAAATCGAAATATATTCAACATATCACATTGTGCCAATTTAAGGTGTACAACATGCTAATTTGATACTTTTATATTTTGTCATATAATTGCCATTGTAGTGATAATTAGTACCTTTATTGTCACATGATGATTATTTCCTTTTAGTGGTTGCAATAATTAAGATCTAATCTCTTAGAAAGTTTGATGACTATAATAAAATATTGCTGTCTGTATTTACTATACAGACATTAGATCTCTAGGACTTAGTTACTGTTTCATGCAAGTTTGTACCCTTAATAATATCTCACCTATTCCCCCCCACCCGTGCCCCGCTCCCCATTCCCCAACCCCTGGTAACCACCATTTTATGAGTTTGGAATTTTTAGATTCTGCATGTAAGTGATATCACACGGTATTTGTGTTTCTCTGTCTGACTTGTCTCACTGAGCATAATGCTCTTAAGGTCCATCCATGTTGTTGCAAATGGCAGGATGTCCTTCTTTCTCGTGGTTGAAGAACATTTCATTTATATATATACACCACATCTTCTGTATCCATCATCCAGTGATGGGCCTGCAGGTTGTTTCCATATGTGGCTATTGTGAATGATGCTGCAGTAAACATGGGAACGCATGGCGACACCAATTTTAAACAGCATTGAAGCGCCACAGAAAAATCAAAACTTTCTTGCAATTCTTTCGACTTAGTTTACAGTTCAAAATTCACAAGTAGAGGTGTCAAGATGGCGGCGTGGGAAGACACGGAGATTGCGCGTCCCCACAAATAGATAGACTGACGGAGGCCGGCGGGGAACCTGAGGCCCAAGCAGACCGCAGGAACCCCGGAGCAACTGGGTAGGACCTGGGGGAAGTCGGGGGGCGGGGAAGGGGAAGTGGATGGGACCGGCACCCCTGGGGGGTGGCTGAGTGAGGGGGGACGTTCCCGCCTGGAGAGACCCTTGGGGGCTGGGGAGATCCGAAACCGCAAGTGGGTTTCTCCAGCCCAGGAGGTCAGGAGGCCTGATGAGCTCCTGTGCTTGGGAGCCTGCTGGTCTCTCCTCGCCCCTCCACCCTCCAAGGCCCCCTCTGGACTGCCTGGGTCCTGGGGGTGTGGGAAGGAGGGACGAGGGGCGAGGAGGTGGAGAGGCAGACAGGTGGGGTTGGGGGCTTTGAGATTGGGGGATGGGGAGGCGAGAGGGCGTTTCGCCTGCCCTCATGGCCAGGGAGGCCGACTGGGCTCCCAGACCTGGTCCTTCACTCTCCGGGCCCCTTCCAGCTTGAGGGTCCTGGGGGCGTGGGGGGAACGAGGACAGGAGGGAGAGAGGCAGACAGTGGGGGTGGGAAGGGATCTCTCCAGGTCAGAAGAATAGGTGAGGTGCCACTGGGTTTTTCTTCTAGGCGGGTCCTTCGCCTTCCAAGGCTCCTCCCAGCTGTTGGTCCTAGAAGTACAGGAGGGAAGCGGTGGGGGGAAAAGAAGAGAGGCGGCCGTGGGGAGGGACCCTCTGGGATCAGAGGATCAGGGGAGGAGCGGAAGGCATTTCCACTGCCCACTGGCTTGGGAAGCCTGCTGGGCTCCTGGGCCAGGTCTCCAACTCTCCAGGGTCCCCTCCCAGATGCATTAGTTCCGGGGCCATTGGAGCATGGCAGGGGAAGAGGAAGAGAGGCAGACAGGGACCCTACGAGACTGGGAGATCTGGGGAAGTGCCGCAGGCATTACCCTAGCCCAGTTGGCCCTGGGAAGCCTGTTGGGCATCAGAGTCTGGTCTCCTGCCTTCGAGTGCCCCCTGCAGCTGTGAGGGTCCTAGGGGAATAGGAAAGAGGGGGTGAGGAAGAAGAGAACCCAAGGGGGAGGGACCCTCCACGACGGAGGACTAGGGGAGGTGCCTAGCATTTCTCCCACCAACTCAGGCCCAGGGAGCCTTCTGGGTACCTTGACCTGGTCCTTTGCTCCCAGGACCAGAGGCATTCCTGGGCCCCTCTGCCTCACTGGGCCTAAGCCCCATTCCCCACCACCCCCAGGGTCTTTTCTAAGCATAGGCCCTGCCCATTGCCTAACCTGCCCCCACCGCCCACCCCCACCCTTGTCTAAGCCCTGCCCCCACAGCAAAGGCCTTTTCTGGCTTTTTTTCCTTTTTTTTTTCTTTCTTTTTTTTTCTTCCCACCTCCTCACTTAGGCTATTGCAGTTGTTTTACCTTCCAGTTGTTACTCCATCTTTTTTTTTTTAACTTTTTTTTTTTCCACAATAAACTGCATATATTTAGAGTGTACAATTTGGTATCCCAATCTCCCAATTCAGTCCCCCCCCAACCCTCCCCACTTTCCCCACTTGGTGTCCATATATTTGTTCTCTACATCTGTGTCTCTATTTCTGCCTTGCAGACCGGTTGATTTGTACCATTTTTCTATAGTCCACATATATGTGTTAATATAAAATATTTGTTTTTCTCTTTCTGACTCACTTCACTCTGTATGACAGTCTCTAGGTCCATCCATGTCTCTAGAAATGTCCCAGTTTCATTGCTTTTTACAGCTGAGTAATATTCCATTGTATGTATGTACCACATCTTCTTTATCCATTCATCTGTTGATGGACATTTAGGTTGCTTCCATGTCCTGGCTATTGTACATAGTGCTGCAGTGAACATTGGAGTGCATGTATCTTTTTGAATTATGGTGTTCTTTGGGTATATGCCCAGTAGTGGGATTGCTGGGTCATATGGTAGTTCTATTTTTAGTTTTACAAGGAACCTCCATACTGTTCTCCATAGTGGCTGTATCAATTTACATTCCCACCAGCAATGCAAGAGCATTCCTTTTTCTCCACACCCTCTCCAGCATTTACTGTTTGTTGATTTTCTGATGATGCCCATTCTAACTGGTGTGAGGTGATACCTCATTGTCGTTTTGATTTTCATTTCTCTAATAATTAGTGATGTTGAGCAGCTTTTCATGTGCCTCTTGGCCATCCATATGTCTACTTTGGAGAAATGCCTATTTAGGTCTTCTGCCCATTTTTTGATTGCGTTGTTTGTTTTTTTGAAATTGAGCTGGATGAACTGTTTATATATTTTGGAGATTAATCCTTTGTCTGTTGACTCGTTTGCAAATATTTCTTCCCATTCTGAGGGTTGACTTTTCATCTCGCTTATAGTTTCCTTTACTGTGCAGAAGCTTTGAAGTTTCATTAGGTTCCACTTAATTATTTTTCTTTTTATTTCCATTATTCTAGGGGGTGGATCAAAAAAGATCTTGCTGTTATTTACATTGAAGAGTGTTCTTCCTATGTTTTCCTCTAGCAGTTTCATAGTGTCTGGCCTTACATTTAGGTCTTTAATCCATTTGGAGTTTATTTTTGTGTATGGTGTTAGGGAGTGTTCTAATCTCATTCTTTTCCATATAGCTGTCCAGTTTTCCCAGCAGCACTTATTGAAGAGGCTGCCTTTTCTCCATTGTATTTTCTTGCCTCCTTTGTCATAGATTAGTTGACCGTAGTTCATCTCTGGGCTTTCTATCCTGTTCCATTGATCTATATTTCTGTTTTTGTGCCAGTACCATACTGTCTTGATCACTGTAGCCTTGTAGTATAGCCTGAAGTCGGGAAGCCTGATTCTGCCAACTCCGTCTTTCCTTCTCAAGATTGCTTTGGCTATCCAGGATCTTTTGAGTTTCCATACAAATCATAAAATTTCTTGTTCTAGTTCTGTGAAAAATGCCATTGGTAATTTGATCGGGATTGCATTGAATCTGTAAATTGCTTTTGGTAATACAGTCATTTTCACGATGTTGATTCTTCCAATCCAGGAACGTGGTATGTCCCTCCATCTGTTTGTGTCTTCTTTGATTTCTTTCATTAGTGTCTTATAGTTTTCTGAGTACAGGTCTTTTACCTCCTTGGTTAGTTTTACTCCTAGGTATTTTATTCTTTTTGTTCCAATGGTGAATGGGATTGTTTCCTTAATTTCTCTTTCTGATCTTTCATTGTTGGTGTATACAAATGCAAGAGATTTCTGTGTGTTAATTTTGTATCCTGCAACTTGACCAAATTCATTCATTAGCTCGAGTAGTTTTCTGGTGGCATCTTTAGGATTTTCTATGTGTAGTATCATGTTATCTTGCAAAAAGTGACAATTTTACTTCTTCTTTTCCAATTTGGATTCCTTTTATTTCTTTTTCTTCTCTGATTGCTGTGGAAAGGACTTCCAAAACTATGTTGAATAATAATAGTGAGAGTGGACATCCTTGTCTTGTTCCTGATCTTAGAGGGAATGCTTGCAGTTTTTCACCATTGAGAATGATGTTTGCTGTGGGTTTGTCATATATGGCTTTTATTATGTTGAGGTAGGTTCCCTCTATGCCCACCTTCTGGAGAGTTTTTATCATAAATGGGTGTTGAATTTTGTCAAAAGCTTTTTCTGCATCTATTGAGATGATCATGTGGTTTTTATCCTTCAATTTGTTAATATGATGTATCACATTGATTGATTTGCATATATTGAAGAATCCTTGCATTCCAGGGATAAACCCCACCTGATCATGGTGTATGATCCATTGAATGTGTTGTTGGATTCTGTTGGCTAGTATTTTTTTGAGGATTTTTGCATCTAAATTCATCAGTGATATTGGTCTGTAGTTTTCTTTTTTTGTAGTATCTTTGTCTGATTTTGGTATCAGGGTGATGGTGGCTTCATGAAATGAGTTTGGGAGTGTTCCTTCCTCTGCAAATTTTTGGAAGAGTTTGAGGATGGGTGTTAGCTCTTCTCGAAATGTTTGATAGAATTCACCTGTGAATCCATCTTGTCCTGGACTTTTGTTTGTTGGGAGATTTTTAAACACAGTTTCAATTTCATTACTTGTGATTGGTCTGTTTATATTTTCTATTTCTTCCTGATTCAGCCTTGGAAGGTTATACCTTTCTAAGAATCTGTCCATTTAATCCATGTTGTCCATTTTATTGGCATATAGTTGCTTGTCATAATCTCTTATGGTGCTTTGTATTTCTGCGGTGTCCATTGTAACTTCTCCTGTTTCCTTTCTAATTTTATTGATTTGAGTCCTCTCCCTCTTTTTCTTGATGAGTCTTGCTAGAGGTTTATCAATTTTATTTATCTTCTCAAAGAACCAGCTTTTAGTTTTATTGATATTTGCTATTTTTTTCTTTGTCCCTATTTCATTTATTTCTGCTCTGATCTTTATGATTTCTCTCCGTCTACTAACTTTAGGTTTTGTTTGCTATTCTTTCTTTAGTTTCTTTAGGTGTAAGGTTAGATTGTTTATTTGGGATTTTTCTTGTTTCTTGAGGTAGGATTGTATCACTATAAACTTCCCTCTTAGAACTGCCTTTGCTGCATCCCATCGGTTTTGGATCATTGTGTTTTCATTGTAATATGTCTCTAGGTATTTTTTGATTTCCTCTTTGATTTCTTCAGTGATCTGTTGGTTATTTAGTAGCATATTGTTTAGCCTCCATGTGTTTGTGTTTTTAAAAAATTTTTTTTCGAACACATCTGTTAGTTTCCTATTACCGTATTTTTTTTATCTTGCTATTGTTCTGCTGTTCTCCTACTTTTTAAAAAAATTTTTTTTGTTTTCCTGCTCCACATGGCTTGTGGGATCTTGATTCACAAGCCTAGGGTCAGGCCTGAGCTCCTGAGGTGGGAGCTCTGAGTCCAAAACATTGGACTAACAGGGAAACCCAGTTCCCAGGGAATATTCTTCACAGTGAGGTCTCCCAGAGGTTCTCACCTCAACACCAAGACCCAGCTATACTCAACAGCCTACAAACTCCAGTGCTTGAAACCTCAGGCTAAACACCCAGTGTGACAGGAACACAATCCCACCCATCCAAAGTGGGGGGGAAATGAGATGAAAAAAAAAATATTTCACAGATGAAGGAACAAGGTAAAAATACACAAGACCAAATAAATGAAGAGGAAATAGGAAAGTTACCTGAAAAAGAATTCAGAGTAATGATAGTAAAGATGATCCAAAATCTTGGTTACAAAATAGAGAAAACATAAGAAACAGTTAATAAGGACTCAGAAGAACTAAAGAGCAAACAAACAGCAATAGATAACAAAATAACCAAAATTAAAAATACTCTAGATGGTATAAAGAGCAGAATAACTGAGGCAGAAGAACAAATAAGTGAGTTGGAAGATAGAATGGGGGAAATAATGGCCACAGAGCAGGAAAAAGTAAAAAGGAATAAAAAGAATGGAAGACAGTCTCAGAGACCTTGATGACAACATTAAGCACACCAACATTAGAATTACAGGCATCCCAGAAGAAGAAGAAAAGTGAAAGGGTCCGAGAAAATAGTTGAAGAGCTTATGGTGGAAAACTTCCCCAACATGGGAAAGGAAATAATTCATCAAGTACAAGAAGCGCAGAGAGTCCTATACAGGATAAACCCAAAGAGAAATACACCAAGGCACATATTAATCAAACTAATGAAAAGTAAACACAAAGAAAAAATATTAAAAGCAGCAAGAGGAAAACAACAAATAACATATAAGGGAAAACCCATAAGGATAAAAGCTGACCTTTCTGCAGAAACTCTGCAGGCCAGAAGGGAATGGCAGGATATACTGAAAGTCCTGAAAGAGAGAAATCTACAGCCAAGAATATTCTACCCAGCAAGAATCTCATTAAGATTTGATGAAGAAATCAAAAGCTTTCCAGACAAGCAAAAGTTAAAAGAATTCAGCACCACCAAACCAACCTTACAATTGCTGAAGGAACTTTTCTAAGTGGGAAACACAAGAGAAGGAAAAGGCCTACAAAAACAAACCCAAAGCAATTAAGAAAATGGTAACAGGAACATACATGTCAATAATCACCTTAAATGGAAATGGATTAAATGCTCCAACCAAAAGACACAGACTGGCTGAATGGATACAAAAACAAGACCCTTCTATATGCTGCCTACAAGAAACCCACTTCAGACCAAGGGACACATATAGACTGAAAGTAAGGGGATGGAAAAAGATATTCTATGAAAATGAAAGTCAAAAGAAAGCTGGAGTAGCAATACTCATATCAAACAAATTAGACTTTAAAGTAGAGACTATTACAAGAGACAAGGAAGGACACTACATAATGATCAAGGGATCCATCCAAGAAGAACATATCACAATGGTAAATATCTATGCACCCAACATAGGAGCACCTCAATACTTAAGGCAATTGCTAACAGCCATAAAAGGGGACATCGACAGTAACACAATAATAGTAGGAGAGTTTAACACCCCACTTACATCAATGGACAGATCATCCAAACAGAAAATAAATAAGGACACACAAGCTTTATTTTATTATTTTTTATTTTTTATTTATTTTTTATTATTTTTTTGGGGGGTACACCAAGTTCAATCATCTGTTTTTATACACATATCCCCATATTTCCTCCCTCCCTCAACTCCCCCCCGCCCTCCCTCGAGTCCCTCCCACCCTCCCCATCCCAGTCCTCTAAGGCATCTTCCATCCTCGAGTTGAACTCCCTTTGTTATACAACTTCCCACTGGCTATTTAACAGTTGGTACTATATATATGTCTGTGCTACTCTCTCGCTTCATCTCAGCTTCCCCTTCACCCCCCGCCCCCCAAACCTCGAGTTCTCCAGTCCATTCTCTGCATCTGTGTCCTTGTCCTTGTCACTGAGTTCATCAGTACCATTTTTAGATTCCGTATATGTGAGTTAGCATACAATATTTGTCTTTCTCTTTCTGACTTACTTCACTCTGTACTTCACTCTTACTTCACTCTAGGTCTGTCCTTCTCATTACACATAGCTCTATCTCATCCCTTCTTATAGCTGAGTAATATTCCATTGTATATATATGCCACATCTTCTTTATCCATTCATTTGTTGATGGGCATTTAGGTTGCTTCCATGTCCTGGCTATTGTAAATAGTGCTTCAATAAACATTATGGTACATATTTCTTTTGGGATTATGGTTTTCTTTGGGTATATGGCCAGAAGTGGGATTACTGGATCATATGGTAGTTCTATTTGTAGTTTTTTAAGGAACCTCCAAATTGTTTTCCATAGTGGCTAAACCAACTTACATTCACACCAACAGTGCAGGAGAGTTCCCTTTTCCCCTCACCCTCTCCAACATTTGTTGTTTCCAGATTTTGTGATGATGGTCATTCTGATTGGTGTGAGGTGATACCTCATTGTGGCTTTGACTTGCATTTGTCTGATGATGAGTGATGTTGAGCATCTTTTCATGTGTGTGTTGGCCATCTGTATATCTTCTTTGGAGAAATGTCTATTTAGGTCTTCTGCCCATTTGTGGATTGGGTTATTTGCTTTTTTGGTATGAAGCTGCATGAGCTGCTTGTATATTTTGGAGGTTAATCCTTTGTCCGTTGTTTCATAGGTAACTACTTTTTCCCATTCTGAGGGTTGCCTTTTAGTCTTGTTTATGGTTTCTTTCGCTGTGCAAAAGCTTCTAAGTTTCATGAGGTCCCATTTGTTTATTCTTGATTTTATTTCCATGATTCTAGGAGGTGGGTCCAAAAGGATCTTGCTTTGATGGATGTCATAGAGTGTTCTGCCTATGTTTTCCTCTAGGAGTTTTGTAGTGTCTGGCCTTACATGTAGGTCTTTAATCCATCTGGAGTTTATTTTTGTGTATGGTGTTAGGAAGTGTTCTAATTTCATTCTTTTACATGTTGCTGTCCAGTTTTCCCAGCACCACTTATTGAAGCGACTGTCTTTTTTCCATTGTATATTCGTGCCTCCTTTGTCAAAGATAAGGTGCCCATATGTATTTGGGCTTACCTCTGAGTTCTCTATTCTATTCCATTGATCTTCCTTTCTATTTTTGTGCCAGTGCCATACTGTCTTGATCACTATGGCCTTGTAGTATAGTTTGAAGTCGGGAAGCCTAATTCCACCAACTCCGTCTTTCCTTCTCAAGATTGCTTTGGCTATTCGGGGTCTTCTGCGTTTCCATACAAATTGTAAGATTTCTTGCTCTAGTTCTGTGAAAAATGCCATTGGTAATTTGATCGGGATTGCATTGAATCTGTAAATTGCTTTGGGTAGTACAGTCATTTTCACGATGTTGATTCTTCCAATCCAGGAACATGGTATGTCCCTCCATCTGTTTGTGTCATCTTTGATTTCTTTCATCAATGTCTTAAAGTTTTCTGCATACAGATCTTTTGCCTCCTTAGGCAGGTTTATTCCTAGGTATTTGATTCTTTTGGTTGCAATGGTGAATGGGAGAGTTTCCTTAATTTCTCTTTCTGCTCTTCCGTTGTTAGTGTATAGGAATGCAAGAGATTTCTGTGCATTAATTTTGTATCCTGCTACTTTACTAAACTCATCAATGAGTGCTAGCAGTTTTCTGGTAGAGTCTTTAGGGTTTTCTATATATAATATCATGTCATCTGCAAAGAGTGACAATTTTACTTCTTCTTTTCCAATTTGGATTCCTTTGATTTCTTTTTCTTCTCTGATTGCTGTGGCTAAAACTTCCAAAACTATGTTGAATAAGAATGGTGATAGTGGACACCCTTGTCTTGTTCCTGTTCTTAGAGGGAATTCTTCCAGTTTTTCACCATTGAGAATGATGTTGGCTGTTTGCTTGTCATATATGGCTTTTATTATATTGAGGTAATTTCCTTCTATGCCCATTTTCTGGAGAGCTTTTATCATAAATGGATGTTGAACTTTGTCAAAAGCTTTTTCTGAATCTATTGAGATGATCATATGGTTTTTATCCTTCAATTTGTTGATATGATGTATCACATTGATTGATTTGTGTATATTGAAGAATCCTTGCATTCCAGGGATAAACCCCACTTGATCATGGTGTATGATTTTTTTTAATGTGCTGTTGGATTCTGTTAGCTAGTATTTTGTTGAGGATTTTTGCATCTATATTCATCAGTGATATTTGTCTGTAGTTTTCTTTTTTGTGACATCTTTGCCTGGTTTTGGTATCAGGCTGATGGTGCCCTCATAGAATGAGTTTGGGAGTGTTCCTCCTTCTGCAATATTTTGGAAGAGTTTGAGAAGGATGGATGTTAGCTTTTCTCGAAATGTTTGATAGAATTCACCTGTGAATCCATCTGGTCCTGGGCTTTTGTGTGTTGGGAGATTTTTAATCACTGCCTCCATTTCTGTACTTGTGATTGGTCTGTTCATAGTTTCTATTTCTTCCTGGTTCAGTCTTGGAAGATTGTCTTTTTCTAAGAATTTATCCATTTCTTCCAGGTTATCCAATTTATTGGCATTTGGTTGCTTGTAGTAGTCTCTCATGGTCTTTTGTATTTCTGAGGTGTCCATTGTTACTTCTCCTTTTTCATTTCTAATTCTGTTGATTTGCATCTTCTCCCTTTTTTTCTTGATGAGTCTGGCTAATGGTTTATCAATTTTGTTAATCTTCTCAAAGAACCAGCTTTCAGTTTTATTAATTTTTGCTATTGCTTCCTTCCTTTCTTTTTCATTTATTTCTGCTCTGATCGTTATGATTTCTTTCCTTCTGCTCTCTTTGGGGTTTCTTTGTTCTTCTTTCTCTAGTTGTTTAGGTGTAAGGTTAGGTTGTTTATTTGATCATTTTCTTGTTTCTTAAGGTAGGAGTGTATTGCTATAAACTTCCCTCTTAGAACTGCTTTTGCTGCGTCCCATAGGTTTTGGGTTGTTGTGTTTTCATTGTCGTTTGTTTCTAGATATTTTTAAATTTCCTCTTTGATTTCTTTAGTGATTTCTTGGTTGTTTAAGAGTGAATTGTTTAGCCTCCATGTGTTTGTATTTTTTGCAGTTTTTTCCTGTAATTGATATCTAGTCTCATGGCATTGTGGTCTGAGAAGTTGCTTGATATGATTTCAATTTTCTTGAATTTGCTGAGGTTTGATTTGTGACCCAAGATGTGATCTATCCTGGAAAATGTTCCGTGTGCACTGGAGAAGAAAGTGTAGTCTGTCGTTTTTGGATGGAATGTCCTATAAATATCCGTTAAGTCGAGATGGTCTAATGCGTCATTTAAGCCTGTGTGTCTTTATTGATTTTCTGTTTGGATGATCTGTGCATTGATGTAAGTGGGGTGTTCAAGTCTCCCACTATTATTGTATTACTGTCAATGTCCCCTTTTATAGCTGTTAGCATTTGCTTTATGTAGTGAGGTGCTTCTATGTTGGGTGCATAGATATTTACCATTCTTCTTGAATGGATCCCTTGATCATTATGTAGTGTCCTTCCTTGTCTCTTTTAATCGTCTTTACTTTCAAGTCTAATTTGTCTGATATGAGTATTGCTACTCCAGCTTTCTTTTGACTTTCATTTGCATGGAATCTCTTTTTCCATCCCTTTCCTTTCAGTCTATATGTATCCCTTGGTCTGAAGTGGGTTTCTTGTAGGCAGCATATAGAAGGGTCTTGTTTTTGTATCCATTCAGCCAGTCTGTGTCTTTTGGTTGGAGCATTTAATCCATTTCCATTTAAGGTGATTATTGACATATGTGCTCCAATTACCATTTTCTTAAATGTTTTGGATTTGTGTTTGTAGGTGTTTTCCTTTTCTTGTGTTTCCTACTTAGAGAAGTTCCTTTAGCACTTGTTGTAAGGCTGGTTTGGTGGTGCTGAATTCTCTTAACTTTTGCTTGTCTGGAAAGCTTTTGATTTCTCCCTCAAATCTGAATGAGATTCTTGCTGGGTAGAGTATTCTTGGCTGTAGATTTCTCTCTTTCAGGACTTTCAGTATATCCTGCCATTCCCTTCTGGCCTGCAGAGTTTCTGTAGAAAGGTCAGCTGTTATCCTTATGGGTCTTCCCTTATATGTTATTTGTTGTTTTCCTCTTGCTGCTTTTAATATTTTTTCTTTGTGTTTACTTTTCATTAGTTTGATTAATATGTGCCTTGGTGTATTTCTCCTTGGGTTTATTCTGTATGGGACTCTCTGTGCTTCTTGGACTTGATGAATTATTTCCTTTCCCATGTTGGGGAAGTTTTCCACTAGAACCTCTTCAAATATTTTCTCAGACCCTTTCTTTTTTTCTTCTTCTTCCAGAATGCCTATAATTTGAATGTTGGTATGCTTAATGTTATCACTGAGGTCTCTGAGACTGTCTTCCATTCTTTTTATTCTTTTTTCTTTTTCCTGCTCTGTGGCAGTTATTTCCCCCATTCTGTCTTCCAACTCACTTATTCGTTCTTTTGCCTCAGTCATTCTGCTGGTTATAGCATCTAGAGTATTTTTTTTTTTTTTTTCCACCTGGTAACAATTTTCTTTTTCTTTTTTTTTATTTTTTTTTATTTTATTTTTTTGGGGGTACACCAGGTTCAATCAACTGTTTTTATACACATATCCCCATATTCCCTCCCTTCCTTGACGCCCCCCCCTCGAGTCCCCCCCACCCTCCCTGCCCCAGTCCTCTAAGGCATCTTCCATCCTCGAGTTGGACTCCCTTTGTTATACAACAACTTCCCACTGACTATTTTACAGTTGGTAGTATATATATGTCTGTGCTACTCTCTCGCTT
This sequence comes from Hippopotamus amphibius kiboko, assembly GCF_030028045.1. NCBI lineage: Eukaryota > Metazoa > Chordata > Mammalia > Artiodactyla > Hippopotamidae > Hippopotamus > Hippopotamus amphibius. The sequence continues at coordinate 113,059,955 of NC_080188.1, forward strand.
CTTCTCAGTTTCCCCTTCACCCCCCGCCCCCTCCCATACCTCGAGTTCTCCAGTCCATTCTCTGTATCTGCTTCCTTGTTCTTGTCACTGAGTTCCTTAGTACCATTTTTAGATTCCGTATATGTGAGTTAGCATACAATATTTGTCCTTCTCTTTCTGACTTACTTCACTCTGTATGACAGATTGTAGTTCTATCCACCTCATTACATATAGCTCCATCTCATCCCTTTTTATAGCTGAGTAATATTCCATTGTATATATATGCCACATCTTCTGTATCCATTCATTTGTTGATGGGCATTTAGGTTGCTTCCATGTCCTGGCTATTGTAAAGAGTGCTGCAATAAACATTATGGTACAAGTTTCTTTTGGGATTATGGTTTTCTTTGGGTATATGCCCAGGAGTGGGATGACTGGATCATATGGTAGTTCTATTTGTAGTTTTTTAAGGAACCTCCAAATTGTTTTCCATAGTGGCTGTACCAACTTACAGTCCCACCAACAGTGCAGGAGAGTTCCCTTTTCTCCACACCCTCTCCAACATTTGTGGTTTCCAGACTTTGTGATGATGGCCATTCTGATTGGTGTGAGGTGATACCTCACTGTGGCTTTGACTTGCATTTCTCTGATGATTAGTGATGTTGAGCATCTTTTCATGTGTTTGTTGGCCATCTGTATGTCTTCTTTGGAGAAATGTCTATTTAGGTCTTCTGCCCATTTGTGGATTGGGTTATTTGCTTTTTTGGTATGAAGCTGCCTGAGCTGCTTGTATATTTTGGAGGTTAATCCTTTGTCCGTTGTTTCATAGGCAATTATTTTTTCCCATTCTGAGGGTTGCCTTTTAGTCTTGTTTATGGTTTCTTTTGCTGTGCAAAAGCTTTTAAGTTTCATGAGGTCCCATTCATTTATTCTTGATTTGATTTCCATGATTCTAGGAGGTGGGTCAAAAAGGATGTTGCTTTGATGTATGTCAAAGAGTGTTCTGCCTATGTTTTCCTCTAGGAGTTTTATAGTGTCTGGCCTTACATGTAGGTCTTTAATCCATTTGGAGTTTATTTTTGTGTATGGTGTTAGGAAGTGTTCTAATTTCATTCTTTTACATGTTGCTGTCCAATTTTCCCAGCACCACTTATTGAAGAGGCTGTCTTTTTTCCATTGTATACTCGTGCCTCCTTTGTCAAAGATAAGGTGCCCATATGTGTTTGGGCTTACTTCTGAGTTCTCTATTCTATTCCATTGATCTTCCTTTCTATTTTTGTGCCAGTACCATACTGTCTTGATCACTATGGCCTTGTAGTATAGTTTGAAGTCAGGAAGCCTGATTCCACCTAGTCCATTTTTCCTTCTCAAGATTGCTTTGGCTATTCGGGGTCTTTTGCGTTTCCATACAAATCGTAAGATTTCTTGCTCTAGTTCTGTGAAAAATGCCATTGGTAATCTGATCGGGATTGCATTAAATCTGTAAATTGCTTTGGGTAGTACGGTCATTTTCACGATGTTGATTCTTCCAATCCAGGAACATGGTATGTCCCTCCATCTGTTTGTGTCGTCTTTGATTTCTTTCATCAATGTCTTAAAGTTTTCTGCATACAGATCTTTTGCCTCCTTAGGCAGGTTTATTCCTAGGTATTTGATTCTTTTGGTTGCAATGGTGAATGGGAGAGTTTCCTTAATTTCTCTTTCTGCTCTTCCGTTGTTAGTGTATAGGAATGCAAGAGATTTCTGTGCATTAATTTTGTATCCTGCTACTTTACTAAACTCATCAATGAGTGCTAGCAGTTTTCTGGTAGAGTCTTTAGGGTTTTCTATATATAGTATCATGTCATCTGCAAAGAGTGATAATTTTACTTCTTCTTTTCCAATTTGGATTCCTTTAATTTCTTTTTCTTCTCTGATTGCTGTGGCTAACACTTCCAAAACTATGTTGAATAACAGTGGTGAGAGTGGACACCCTTGTCTTGTTCCTGTTCTTAGAGGGAATTCTTCCAGTTTTTCTCCATTGAGAACAATGTTGGCTTTTGGTTTGTCATATATGGCTTTTATGATGTTGAGGTAATTTCCTTCTATGCCCATTTTCTGGAGAGCTTTTATCATAAATGGATGTTGAACTTTGTCAAAAGCTTTTTCTGCATCTATTGAAATGATCATATGGTTTTTATCCTTCAATTTGTTGATATGATGTATCACGTTGATTGATTTGCATATATTGAAGAATCCTTGCATCCCAGGGATAAACCCCACTTGATCGTGGTGTATGATTTTTTTAATGTGCTGTTGCAGTCTGTTAGCTAGTATTTTGTTGAGGATTTTTGCATCTATATTCATCAGTGATATTGGTCTGTAGTTTTCTTTTTTTGTGACATCTTTGCCTGGTTTTGGTATCAGGGTGATGGTAGCCTCGTAGAATGAGTTTGGGAGTGCTCCGCCTTCTGCAATATTTTGGAAGAGTTTGAGAAGGGTAGGTGTTAACTCTTCTCGAAATGTTTGATAGAATTCGCCTGTGAATCCATCTGGTCCTGGGCTTTTGTGTGTTGGGAGATTTTTAATCACTGCCTCCATTTCTGTACTTGTGATTGGTCTGTTCATGGTTTCTATTTCTTCCTGGTTCAGTCTTGGAAGATTGTATTTTTCTAAGAATGTATCCATTTCTTCCAGGTTATCCAATTGATTGGCATATAGTTGCTTGTAGTAGTCTCTCGTGATGTTTTGTATTTCTGAGGTGTCCGTTGTGACTTCTCCTTTTTCATTTCTAATTCTGTTGATTTGCATCTTCTCCCTTTTTTTCTTGATGAGTCTGGCTAATGGTGTATCAATTTTGTTAATCTTCTCAAAGAACCAGCTTTTAGTTTTATTTATTTTTCTTATGGTTTCTTTCCTTTCTTTTTCATTTATTTCTGCTCTGATCTTTATGATTTCTTTCCTTCTGCTCGCTTTGGGGTTTCTTTGTTCTTCTTTCTCTAGTTGTTTTAGGTGTAAGGTTAGGTTGTTTATTCGATCATTTTCTTGCTTCTTAAGGTAGGACTGTATTGCTATAAACTTCCCTCTTAGAACTGCTTTTGCTGCGTCCCATAGGTTTTGGGTTGTTGTGTTTTCATTGTCATTTGTTTCTAGATATTTTTTGATTTCCTCTTTGATTTCTGTAGTGATTCCTTGGTTGTTTAAGAGTGAATTGTTTAGCCTCCATGTGTTTGTATTTTTTGCAGTTTTTTTCCTGTAATTGATATCTAGTCTCATGGCGTTGTGGTCTGAGAAGATGCTTGATATGATTTCAATTTTCTTGAATTTGCTGAGGTTTGATTTGTGACCCAAGATGTGATCTATCCTGGAAAATGTTCCGTGTGCACTTGAGAAGAAAGTGTAGTCTGTCGTTTTTGGATGGAATGTCCTATAAATATCAATTAAGTCGAGATGGTCTAATGTGTGATTTAAAGCTTGTGTGTCTTTATTTATTTTCTGTTTGGATGATCTGTCCATTGATGTAAGTGGGGTGTTCAAGTCTCCCACTATTATTGTATTACTGTCAATGTCCCCTTTTATAGCTGTTAGCATTTGCTTTATGTAGTGAGGTGCTTCTATGTTGGGTGCATAGATATTTACCATTCTTCTTGAATGGATCCCTTGATCATTATGTAGTGTCCTTCCTTGTCTCTTTAATCGTCTTTACTTTCAAGTCTAATTTGTCTGATATGAGTATTGCTACTCCAGCTTTCTTTTGACTTTCATTTGCATGGAATCTCTTTTTCCATCCCTTTCCTTTCAGTCTATATGTATCCCTTGGTCTGAAGTGGGTTTCTTGTAGGCAGCATATAGAAGGGTCTTGTTTTTGTATCCATTCAGCCAGTCTGTGTCTTTTGGTTGGAGCATTTAATCCATTTCCATTTAAGGTGATTATTGACATATGTGCTCCAATTACCATTTTCTTAAATGTTTTGGATTTGTGTTTGTAGGTGTTTTCCTTTTCTTGTGTTTCCTACTTAGAGAAGTTCCTTTAGCACTTGTTGTAAGGCTGGTTTGGTGGTGCTGAATTCTCTTAACTTTTGCTTGTCTGGAAAGCTTTTGATTTCTCCCTCAAATCTGAATGAGATTCTTGCTGGGTAGAGTATTCTTGGCTGTAGATTTCTCTCTTTCAGGACTTTCAGTATATCCTGCCATTCCCTTCTGGCCTGCAGAGTTTCTGTAGAAAGGTCAGCTGTTATCCTTATGGGTCTTCCCTTATATGTTATTTGTTGTTTTCCTCTTGCTGCTTTTAATATTTTTTCTTTGTGTTTACTTTTCATTAGTTTGATTAATATGTGCCTTGGTGTATTTCTCCTTGGGTTTATTCTGTATGGGACTCTCTGTGCTTCTTGGACTTGATGAATTATTTCCTTTCCCATGTTGGGGAAGTTTTCCACTAGAACCTCTTCAAATATTTTCTCAGACCCTTTCTTTTTTTCTTCTTCTTCCAGAATGCCTATAATTTGAATGTTGGTATGCTTAATGTTATCACTGAGGTCTCTGAGACTGTCTTCCATTCTTTTTATTCTTTTTTCTTTTTCCTGCTCTGTGGCAGTTATTTCCCCCATTCTGTCTTCCAACTCACTTATTCGTTCTTTTGCCTCAGTCATTCTGCTGGTTATAGCATCTAGAGTATTTTTCATTTCAGTTATTTTGTTATCCATTGCTGTTTGTTTTTCTGAGTTCTTATGAACTGTTTCTTGTACTTTCTCTATTTTGTTATTGAGATTTTGTATCATTTTTACTATCATTACTCTGAATTCTTTTTCAGGCATTTTTCCTATTTCCTCCTCATTTATTTGGTCTTGTGGGTTTTTTTCCTGCTCCTTTGCCTGCATGGTGTTTCTTTGTTTCCTCATGGTTGTCCAAACTTTTGGAGTTGCTTGTCCTGGCGATAGAGGTGTTTATATAAGACTGTCCAAGCCTCAGACTAATGTCCAAGTATTGGATGAAGCAAATACTAAGTCTAGGAAACACATACATGTATAAGACACACAATTACTGAATGCATTAGGACATAAGGCTCTGGAAAGACCTGACAGAACCCCAGCGTGCTATCAGATATTCAAAGAGAAACCCAACAGAAATGGACAACTGAAACAGAACAAATTAGAGACAAAAGCAAAAGCAAACAAACAAACAAATACACCTTACACATATAAACACTAATCCAGGGAGATTTTGTAAGTTAGGATCAAATATAGAAAAGAGCTAGAGTACCACCAGACAGAATGGTGATTCTCAGAATGAAATTTGACAATTGTACTAAGAACTAAGATAAAGACAAAACCTAATATTAAATACCAAGGTGGTGCATCATCTGGAGAATAGAGCAAGGAGTCTGAGCAGATCGATAGTGTTGCTTATAGGTATGTTAAGATAAAATAAACTTAAAATGGTTGGAAGAAACGGGAACAGAAGAGCATAGTGTGATTGGAAATATGCAAATAAAAAGAAAGGAATAGAAATGTATAAAAGATAGGGATGAAAGGAAAGTATGAGATATATATTGTCCATACTACCAAAAACTTAGCTAGATATGGAAGTATATAAAAAGGCAAAAAAAATAAAAATAGTATAAAAATATCATTAAAAAATTATGTTATAAAACTTGTAGATCCCTTAGGACTAAGATTATAATTAATAAAGGAAAGAAAAAAAAGAGAGAGAAAAAAAAAATTCAGAACTGATCCCGGAATGGACCAGTTCAATAGGATTGATACTAATATTTCTGTTTCCTTAGAGTCTCAGCTGTAAGTGTCCTTCTACTCGCCTTTGGTTTTTTTGCATTATTCTGTGACCAGCAGAGGTTCCTTTATTGTTCATCTGTAAGTGTTGGTTGTGGCGAGGGAGAGGGTACAATAGTGGCTCCTTCCCCTGGGAGTGAGTGAGCAGTGGCGCCCTGTTGTTTCAGTCAGGCTTGGAGGTGCCTGTTGCAGAGGGACACTGGTGGCTCCGGTGTAAACAGAAAGTTTTAGAGTTGGGCCTCTCTCGGGTTTTTTTTGTTTGTTTGTTTTTTCTTGGCAGCCTCCCTGTTGCTGGCATTCCAAGGGGTTTTAATCGAGCCCCGCCCGAGTGCCTGAGCGTGCTTGTTATCCCTGAGCACCTTAGGTGGCCCACAGGGCATCTCTCCACTGCCTGCTGCAGAGGCTCCGAAAGAGAGAGAGAGGCTATGCGTGCAACTCCTCCCCCCTGCCCATGAGCCTGCAGCATCCAGCCGCCATCATGGCCGGGCAGCTCTAAGGGATGGGCAGTCCTCGCCGTGGACCTCTTCCCTCCTGTCCTCTCGGTCCGTCACCTTACTGGCAAGAATGTTTCTCACCTTGAACCAGCTCTCAGGTTACCACACTCCCGCTCCCAGACCCTCTGTTCAGCTGTGGATCGACATCTCGGTCCGGGAACGCTGAGCTGCGGTACGGACCCTCTGTATGTTTCTCACTCCCTCCCGTCTGCCACAGCTCCACTGCTTGACCCTCTTTGAGCCATTGTAGATGCCTCCCTACCGGTTATGTTGGGCTCCTTGTGGTCCTTTCTGGTGTCCGAGGCCGTCTGCTGGTGCTCAGCTGGTTCTCTGTGGGAATTATTGCATCCTTCGGTGCATTCCCAATGCATCTGTGGAGAGGGTTGCATTTCACGTCCCTCTACTTCGCCACCATCTTTTTCTCTGGACACACAAGCTTTAAATGACACATTAGACCATCTTGACTTAATTGATATTTATAGGACATTCCATCCAAAAACGACAGAATACACTTTCTTCTCAAGTGCACATGGAACATTCTCCAGGATAGATCACATCTTGGGTCACAAATCAAACCTCATTAAATTCAAAAAAATTGAAATCATATCAAGCATTTTCTCTGACCACAATGCCATAAGACTAGATATCAATTACCTGAAAAAAAGTGCAAAAAATACACACACATGGAGACTAAACAATATGCTATTAAACAACCAAGAAAACACTGAAGAAACAAAGAGGAAATCAAAAAATACCTAGACACAAATGACAATGAAAACACAACAACCCAAAACCTATGGGACACAGCAAAAGCAGTTCTAAGAGGAAAGTTTATAGCAATACAGTCCTACCTCAAGAAGCAGGAAAAATATTGAATAAGCAACCTAACCTCACCCCTAAAGCAGTTAGAGAAAGAAGAACAAAAAAACCCCAAAGTGAGCAGAAGGAAAGAAATCATAAAGATCAGATTAGAAATAAATGGAAAAGAAATGAAGGAAACAATAGCAATGATCAAGGAAACTAAAAGCTGGTTGTTTGAGAAGATAAACAATATTGATAAACCATTAGCCAAACTTATCAGGAAAAAAAGGAAGAAGATGCAAATCAACAGAATTAGAAATAAAAAGGAGAAGTAACAATGGACACCACAGAAATGCAAAAGATCATGGGAGACTACTGCAAGCAATATATGCCACTAAATTGGATAACCTGGAAGAAATGCATAAATTTTTAGAAAAGTGTAATTCTCCAAGACTGAACCAGGAAGAAATAGAAACTATGAACAGACCAATCACAAGTCCAGAAATTGAGACTGTGATTAAAAGTCTCCCAACACACAAAAGCCCAGGGCCAGATGGTTTTGCAGGCGAATTCTATCAAACATTTCAAGAAGAGCTGACACCTATCCTTCTCAAACTCTTCCAAAATATAGCAGAAGGAGGAACTCTCCCAAAATCATTCTATGAGGGCACCATCAGCCTGATACCAAAACCAGGCAAAAATGTGACAAAAAGGGAACATTACAGGCCAATATCCCTGATGAATATAGATGCAAAAATCCTCAACAAAATACTAGCTAACAGAATCCAACAGCACATTAAAAAAAATCATACACCATGATCAAGTGGGGTTTATCCCTGGAATGCAAGGATTCTTCAATATACACAAATCAATCAATGTGATACATCATATTAACAAATTGAAGGATGAAAACCATATGATAATCTCAATAGATGCTGACAAACTTTTTGAGAAAATTCAACACCCATTTATGATAAAAACTCTCCAGAAAATGGGCATAGAATGAAATTTCCTCAATATAATAAAAGCCATATATGACAAGCAAACAGCCAACATCATTCTCAATGGTGAAAAACTGGAAGAATTCCCTCTAAGAACAGGAACAAGACAAAGGTGTCCACTCTCACCATTCTTATTCAACATAGTTTTGGAAGTTTTAGCCACAGCAATCAGAGAAGAAAAAGAAATCAAAGGAATCCAAATTGGAAAAGAAGAAGTAAAATTGTCACTCTTTGCAGATGACATGATATTATATATAGAAAACCCTAAAGACTCTACTAGAAAACTGCTAGCACTAATCAATGAATTTAGTAAAGTAGCAGGATATAAAATTAATGCACAGAAATCTCTTGCATTCCTATACACTAACAACAAAAGAGCAGATGGAGAAAATAAGGAAACTCTCCCATTTATCTTTGCAACAAAAAGAAAAAAAATACCTAGGAATAAACCTGCCTAAGGAGGCAAAAAACCTGTATCCAGAAAAGTATAAGACATTGATGAAAGAAATCAAAGATGATACAAGCAGATGGAGGGACATACCATGTTCCTGGATTGGAAGAATCAACTTTGTGAAAATGACTATACTACCCAACACAATTTACAGATTCAATGCAATCCCTATCAAATTACCAATGGCATTTTTTCACAGAACTAGAACAAGAAATCTTATGATTTGTATGAAATGCAAAAGACCCCGAATAGCCAAAGCAATCTTGAGAAGGAAAGATGGAGATGGTGGAATTAGGCTTCCTGATTTCAAACTATACTACAAGGCCACAGTAATCAAGGCAGTATGGTACTGGCACAAAAATAGAAAGGTAGATCAATGGATCAGAATAGAGAACTCAGAGGTAAACCCAAGCGCATGTGGGCACCTTGTATTTGACAAAGGAGGCAAGAATATACGATGGAAAAAAGACAGCCTCTTCAATAAGTGGTGCTGGGAAAACTGGACAGCAACATGTAAAAGAATGAAATTAGAACACTTCCTAACACACACAAAAATGATCTCAAAATGGATTAAATAGCTAAATGTAAGGCTGGACAGTATAAAACCGCCAAAGGAAAACATAGGCAGAACACTCCAGGATATAAACCATAGCAAGATCCTTTTTTACCCACGTTGCAGAATAATGGAAATAAAAACAAAAATAAACAAATGGGATCTAATGAAACAAAAGCTTTCGAACAGCAAAGGAAACCATAAACAAGACAAGAAGACAACCCTCAAAGTGGGAGAAAATACTTGCCAATGAAGCAATGGACAAAGGATTACTCTCCAAATAATACAAGTAGCTCATGCAGCTTCATACCAAAAAAGCAAATAACCCAATCCACAAATGGGCCGAAGACCTAAATAGGTATGTCTCCAAGGAAGACATACAGATGGCCAACAAACACATGAAAAAATGCTCAACATTACTAAGTATTAGAGAAATGCATGTCAAAGCCACAATGAGGTATCACCTCACACCAATCAGAATGGCCATCATCAAAACATCTAGAAACAATAAACCCTGGAGAGGGTGTGGAGAAAAGGGAACTCTCCTGCACTGTTGGTGGGAATGTAAGTTGGTACAGCCACTATGGAAAACAATTTGGAGGTTCCTTAAAACACTAAAAGTGGAACTACCATATGACCCAGTAATCCCATTGCTGGGCATATACCCAGAGAAAACCATAATCCAAAAAGAAACCTGTACCATAATATTCATTGCAGCACTATTTACCATAACCAAGACATGGAAGCAACCTAAATGCCCATCAACAGATGAATGGATAAAGAAGAGGTGGCACATATATACAATGGAATATTACTCAGCCATAAAAACGAATGAAATTGAACTATATGTCATGAGGTGGATAGACATAGAGACTATCGTACAGAGTGAAGTAAGCCAGAAAGAGAAAAACAAATACCGAATGCTAACTCATATACTAGAATCTGAAGAAATGGTACTGATGAACCCAGTGACAGGGTAAGAGTGGAGATACAGATGCAGAAATTGGACTTGAGGACACGGGGCTGGGTTGGGGGGTGAAGGGGAAGCTGGGACGAAGTAAGAGAGTAGCATAATAAATAAATAAATAAATAAAATTAAAAAAGAGAGAGTAGCATAGACATATATACACTACAAAGTGTAAAATAGATAGCTAGTGGGAAGTTGCTGTATAACAAAGGTAGATCAACTCTACGATGGGTGATGCTTTAGAGGACCAGGCAGGGAGGGTGGGAGGGAGTCACAGGAGGGAGGGGATATGGGGATATTTGTATAAATACAGCTGATTCACTTTGGTGTACCTCAGAATCTGGTGCAAGAGTGTAAAAGAATTATATTCCCATAAAAAGCTTCAAAAAAAAGTAAAAAAAAAAAAACTTCACCAGTAGTGTGGTATGTACCCTAATTTTTCAGTCCCATTTTACAGCAAACAAAGCTGGTGTTCAAAGAAAGGAAGCTTTCTACCCAGGGTCATGCACCTAATTAGTTTTAGACCCAAAACTCATGTCTCCTGGGTCCCCGTGTACAAATCTTTAGATAATGCCTTCATCCTCTGAAATGGTGTGTGGTCAGTAATTTGGGATTGATAAGTGCACAGACCTTTCTATCTTGCCATAAGAGATGCTTTGGTATTTTACAGCTTCACTTTTTGGCAAACTTTAAAAAATTGAATATACAGAGACTAATATAATACCATATATCCACCAATTTGACCTAACAACTAAATATTTCTGCTATATGTGCTTCAGATCTTTTAAAAATTTTAATCAGAGAAGTAACACACTAAAGGTCATTGAACTTGCATGTGTTCTCCCCCAGGCCCAAGCCTCTCCCTCCATGGAGACAACGATTGTCATAAATTTGGCTTGTGTCCTTTAGTCTATGGAAGCATCATTTTCAAAAAATTAAAACTGTGGCTCTAACAAATGTAAAGGAAACACATCAAAGAGGTTATCCAACTTATCAATGAGGAAAACAGTAAGCTATTAAGGCTAATTCAAAGAGCATTTGAAAGGATGGTGTATTTATAGGTAATAAACAATAAAATTAAGGAAAGAAATTTCATTATCCTAATAAAAGAAAGAGATTATTGTTGGGTTAGATGTCCAAGTAGTTCTTGTGCTACATGGCAATAAACTATAAACTTTGGAGCTATTTTTTCTACAAGACAGCTATTACTTGCATTTCTACTGGACAAAAATCTGTAAGTAATATGTAACTTCACTAAATTTGGAACTTTTAATGAAAAATATACACTTTGTCAATCCAGATTCATTTCCCTAAATTAATCCTTAGGAGGTCCTGTTAGAGACAGCCCCAGAATGACACTGAAAAGATATGCTACTCATCTTTCCCCTTTATTTCCAAGTTTTGAATACTTTTTCTTAGCAAGTCTGTATTTCTATATTTTAGTACAGTTATGAGTCAATACATAATAATAGTAGCTACTATTTATTGAGCATTTCTGTGTGCCAAGCAGTGTCTTAAAGGTTTTACACTTATTAAGTCCATTTAGTTCCTCAATACCAATATTAGGTACTATTATTTTTCTCATTTTACAGATGAAAAAACTGAGGCACAGATCCCTAAGATCATACAGCTAGAAAGTGGCAGCCCTATGATCAGGCCCAGGCTGTCTGGTGTCCTACTGTACACATTATTTTGCAAGTCTCTTTTGAGTTCCTCTTCTGTCAGATGGCAAAAGCATTCTCTGTCAATTCTGAGCAATCACAGTTAGTTTAAAAGGCCCGCCCCCACCTGGCCCCAATAGCCACCCAGGCAAAAGTATATAAAATCTACACTATTTAAAGAATATTATTAAACACTTATGTATGCACTAGCTACCTTAAAACTAGAACTTTACAAGATCTTTAATGTGCTTATGAATCACCTGGGGATCATGTTAAAATACAGATTCTGATTCAGTGGGCTTGTTTGGGGAAGAGTCCGAGATTTCTACATTTCTAACCAGCGCCCAGGTGACACAGATGTTGGTGGTCCACAGATTACATCTTGAGTAGCCTGACTTAAGAATGCTCCTGTGTACCTCTCCTTAATTTCACTTCCTTTTTCTCCCTAACAAGAGGTAAGCATTATCCCAAAATTTGTGTAATCACTCCTTGCTTTATGTTAAATAGTTTTCCCATCTATGAATGCATTTGTAAATATATTTTAATTAATTAATTAATTAATTGGCTGCATTGGGTCTTTGTTGCTGTGCGCGGGCTTTCTTCTAGTTGTGGAGAGCACGGGCTACTCTTTGTTGTGGTGTGTGGGCTTCTCATTGCGGTGGCTTCTCTTGTTGCAGACCACAGGCTCTAGGGTCTTGGGCTTCAATATTTATGGCACATGGCCTCAGTAATTGTACCTCATGGGCTCTAGGGTGCAGGCTCAGTAGTTGTGGGGCACGGGCTTAGTTGCTCCTCAGCATGTGGGATCTTTCTGGACCAGGACTTCAACCCATGCCCCCTGCATTGGCAGGCAGACTCTTAACCACTGCCACCAGGGAAGTCCTGCATTTCTAAATATTATAATTGTTTAATTTTGCCTGTTTTAATTTTAAAAAAAATTTTAAAACAATTTTAAAAATTACTTTCCATTTGCAGTTATTACAAAATATTTGCTGTATTCTTTGTGCTGTACAATACATCCTTGAGCCTATTTTACACCCAATAGTTTGCACCTCCCACTCCTCCACTCCTAAGTGCTCCTCACCCTCCCCCCATTCCACTAGTAAGCACTAGCTTTTTTCTATATCTGTGAGCCTGCTACTTTTTTGTTATATTCACTAGTTTGTTGTGTTTTTAGATTCCACATATAGGTGATATCATACAGTATTTGTCTTTCTCTGTCTGACATTTCACTAAGCATAATGCCCTCAAAGTCCACCCATGTTGCTGCAAATCACAAAATTTCCTTCTTTTTTATTTTCTTTCATCTTTATTGGAGTATAATTGCTTTACAATATAGTGTTAGTTTCTGCTGTACAACAAAGTGAAATAGCTATATGTATACATATATCCCAACATCTCCTCCCTCTTGAGCCTCCCTCCCATCCCTCCCTATCCCACCCATTTAGGTCTTCACAAAGCATTGAGCTGATCTCACTGTGCTCTGCAGCAGCTTTCCACTAACTTTGCATTTCGTAGTGTATATATGTCAATGCTACTCTTTCACTTTGTTCCAGCTTCCTCTCCCCCCACTGCATCCTCAAGTCTGTTCTTTACATCTGCGTCTCTATTCCTGCCCTGCCACTAGGTTCATCAGTACCATTTTTCTAGATTCCATATGTGTGTGTTAGCATATGGTATTTGTTTTCCTTTTTCTGATTTACTTCACTCTGTATGACAGACTCTAGGTCCATCCACCTCACTACAAATAACTCAATTTCATTTCTTTTTATGACTGAGTAATATTCCATTGTATATATGTGCCACCTCTTCTTTATCCATTCATCTGGTGGTGAACATTTAGGTTGCTTCCCTGTCCTGGCTATTGTAAATAGTGCTGCAATGAACATTGTGGTATTTGTGTCTTTTTGAATTATGGTTTTCTCTGGGTATATGCCTAGTAGTGAGATTACTGGTTCATATGGTAGCTCTGTTTTTAGCTTTTAAAGGAAATTCCATACTGTTTTTCATAGTAGCTGTATCAATCTACATTCCCACCAACAGTGCAGGAGGGTTCCCTTTTCTCCACACCCTCTCCAGGATTTATTGTTTCTAGATGTTTTGATGATGGCCATTCTGACCGCTGTGAGGTGATAGCTCATTGTGGTTTTGATTTGCATTTCTCTAATGATTAGTAATGTTGAGCATCTTTTCATGTGTTTGTTGGCAATCTGTATGTCTTCCTTGGAGAAATGTCTATTTAGGTGTTCTGCCCATTTTTTCATTAGGTTGTTTGTTTTTTTGATATTGAGCTGCATGAGCTGCTTGCCTATTTTGGAGATTAATCCTTTGTTAGTTCCTTCATTCACAAATATTTTCTCCCATTCTGAGGGTTGTCTTCTTGTCTTGTTTATGGTTTCCTTTGCTGTTCAAAAGCTTTTAAGTTTCACTAGATCCCACTTGTTTATTTTTGTTTTTATTTCCAGTATTCTGCAACGTGGGTTAAAAAGGATCTTGCTGTGGTTTATATAATAGAGTGATCTGCCTATGTTTTCCTGTAAGAGTTTTATGGTGTCTGGCCTTACATTTAGGTCTTTAATCCATTTTGAGTTTATTTTTGTGTATGGTGTTAAGTAGTGTTCTAATTTCATTCCTTTACATGTTGCTGTCCAATTTTCCCAGCCCCACTTATTGAAGAAGCTGTCTTCTCTCCATTGTATTTTCTTGCCTCCTTTGTCATAAATTAGATGACCACATGTGTGTGGGTTTATCTCTGGGCTTTCTATCCTGTACCATTGATCTATATTTCTGTTTTTGTGCCAGTACCATACTGTCTTGATTACTGTAGCTTTGTAGTTTAGTCTGAAGCTGGGAAGCCTGATTCCTCTGGCTCTGTTTTTCTTTCTCAAGGTTGCTTTGTCTATTAGAGGTCTTTTGTGTTGCCATATAAATTGTAAAAATTTTTGTTTTAATTCTGTGAAGAATGCTGTTGGTAATTTGATAGGAATTGCATTGAATCTGTAGATTTCTTTGGGTAGTATAGTCATTTTCACAATGTTGATTCTTCCAATCCAAGAACATGGTATATTTCTCCATCTTTTTATATCATCTTTGATTTCTTTCAAAGATGAAAAAAAACTATAAAAAGGAAAGTTTTTATAGTTTTCTCAGTACAGGTCATTTGTCTCTTTAGGTAGGTTTATGCCTAGGTAGTTTATTCTTTTAGTTACAATGGTAAATGGTATAGTTTCCTTAATTTCTCTTTCTGATCTTTTGTTGTTAGTGTGTAGGAATGCAAGTGATTTCTGTGCATTAATTTTGCATCTTTCAACTTTACCAAATTCATTGATGAGCTCTAGTAGTTTTCTGGTGGCATCTTTAGGATTTTGTATGTATAGTATCATATCATCTGCAGTGACAGTTTTACTTCTTCTTTTCCAATTTTATACCTTTTATTTATTTTTCTTCTCTGATTGCTGTGGCAAGGACTTCCAAAATTATGTTGAATAGTAGTGGTGAGAGTGGACATCCCTGTCTTGTTCCTGATCTTAGTGAAATGCTTTCAGTTTTTCACCATTGAGAATAATGTTTGCTGTGGTTCTGTCACACATTGTCTTTATTATGTTGAGGTAGGTTTCTTCTATACCCACCTTCTGGAGAGTTTTTTTTTTTTTTATAATAAATGGGTGTTGAATTTTGTCAAAAGCTTTTTCTGCATCTATTGAGATGATAATATGTTATTTATTCTGTAAGTTTTAATATGGTATATCACATTGGTTGATTTGCGTATATTGAAGAATACTTGCATTTCTGGGATACATCCCGTTTGATCATGATGTATGATCCTGTTAATGTGCTGTTGGATTCTGTTTGCTAGTATTTTGTTGAGATATCCTTTTTTGTGATATCTTTGTCTAATTTTGGTATCAGGGTGATGGCGGCCTTGTAGAACGAATTTGGGAGTGTTCCTCCCTCTGCAGTTCTTTGGAAGAATTTGAGAAGCGTAGATGTTAGCTCTCCTCTAACTGTTTGATAGAATTCACCTGTGAAGCCATCTGGTCTTGGACTTTTGTTTGTTGGAAGATTTTTTTAAATTACAGTTTCAATTTCATTACTTGTGATAGGTCTGTTTATATTTTCTAATTCTTCCTGATTCAGTCTTTTTGAAAATTGTACCTTTCCAAGAACTTGTCCACTTCTTTGAGGCTTTCCGTTTTATTGGCATATAGTTGTTTAGAGTAGTCTCTTATAATCCTTTGTATTTCTGCAGTGTCAGTTGTGATTTCTCCTTTTTCACTTCTAATTTTATTAATTTGTGTCCTCTCCCTTTTTTTCTTGATGAGTCTGGCTAAAGGTTTATCAGTTTTATTTATTTTCTCAGAGAACCAACTTTTATTTATCTTTGCTATTGTTTTCTTCATTTCTTTTTCATTTATTTCTGCTCTGATCTTTATGATTTCTTTCCTTCTACTGACTTCGGGTTTTCTTTTTTCTTCTTTGTCTAGTTCTTTTAGGTGTAAGTTTAGGTTGCTTATTCGATATTTTTCTTGTTTCTTGAGGTGAGATTGAATTGCTATAAACTTCCCTCTTAGAACAGCTTTTGCTGCATTCCACAGATTTTGGGTCATCATGTTTTCATTGTCATTTATTTCTGTGTATTTTAAAATTTCTTCTTTGATTTCTTCAGTGATCTCTTGGTTATTTAGCAGTGCACTGTTTAGCCTCCATGTATTTGTTTTTTTTTTTTTTTTTTTTTACAATTTTTTTCCTATAATTGATTTCTAATCTCATAGCCCTGTGCTCAGAGAAGATGTTTGATATGATTTCAATTTTCTTAAATTTTCTGAGGCTTGATTTGTGACCCAAGATGTGATCTATCCTGGAAAATATTCCATGTGCACTTGAGAAGAAAGTATATTCTGCCACTCTTGGGTGAAATGTCCTATAAATATCAATTAAATCTACCTGGTCTATTGTGTCATTTAAAGCTTGTGTTTCCTTATTGATTTTCTGTTTGAATGATTTGTCCATTGGTGTAAGTAGCATGTTAAAGTCCCCTACTAGTATTGTTTTACTGTCAGTTTCTGCTTTTATGGCTGTTAGCATTTGCTGTTAGCATTATGTATTGAGGTGCTCCTATATTGGGTGCATAAATATTTATAATTGTTATATCTTCTTGGATTAATCCCTTGATCATTATGTAGTGTCCTTCCTTATCTCTTGTAACAGTCTTTATTTTGAAATCTATTTTATCTGATACGAGTATTGCTACTCCAGCTTTCTTTTGATTTCCATTTGCATGGAATATTTTTTTCCATCTCTTCACTTTTGGGCTGTATGTGTCTGTAGGCCTGAAGTGGGTCTCTTGTAGACAACATATATGTGGGTCTTGTTTTTGTATCCATTCAGCCAGTCTGTGTCTTTTGGTTGGAGCACTTAGTCCATTCACATTCAAGGTTATTATCAATATATATGTTACTATTACCATTTTCTTAATTGTTTTGAATTTATTTTTGTTGGTCTTTTTCTTCACTTGTGTTTCCCTCCTAGAAAATTTCCTTTAGTACTTATTGTAAAGCTGGTTTGGTGGTGCTGAATTCTCTTAGCTTTTGCTTGTCTGTAAAGCTTTTGATTTCTCCATCAAATCTGAATGAGATCTTTGCTGGGTAGAGTAATCTTGGTTGTAGGTTTTTCTCTTTCATGACGTTAAGAATATCCTGCCACTCCCTTCTGGCCTGTAGAGTTTCTGCTGAAAAATCAGCTGATAACCTTATGGGGATTCCTTTTTATGTTAGTTTTTGCTTTTCCTTTGCTGCTTTTTTTTTCCCATGTAATTTTTTTTATTCTTTAAGAACCTTTATTGAAATACAGTTAACATACAATAAACTGCATATACTTAGAGTGTACTCTTTGGTATCCCAGTCTCCCAATTCATTCCCCCCCAACCCTCCCCGCTTTCCCCACTTGATGTTCATATGTTTGTTCTCTACATCTGTGTCTCTATTTCTGCCTTCCCTTGCTGCTTTTAATATTTTTTCTTTAAATTACATTTTTGTTAGTTTAATTAATATGTGTCTTTGTGTGTTTCTCCTAGGGTTTATCCTGTATGGGACTCTCTGTGCTTTCTGGACTTGGGAGACTATTTCCTTTCCCGTGTTAGAGAAGTTTTCCACCATAATCTCTTTGAATATTTTCTTAGACCCTTTCTTTTTCTCTTCTTCTGTGACACCTATAATTTGAATGTTGCTAAATTTAGTGTTGTCCCAGAGATCTCTGAGACTGTCCTCAATTCTTTTCATTTTTCTTTCTTTAGTCTCTTCCTCAGGAGTCATTTCCCCCATTCTATCCTCCATCTCATTTATTTATTTTTCTGTTATTGATTCATTCCTGTGTATTTTTTATTTCAGTTATTGTGTGTGTTTGTTCCTTACTTCTTCTAGATCTTTGTTAAACATTTCTTGTATTTTCTCGATTGGTACCTCCATTATATTTCTGAGATTCTGGATCATTATTATCATTACTCTAAATTCTTTTTAATCTAGTTTGCCTATTTCCTCCTCATTTATATGGTCTTGTAGGTTTTTACCTTGTTCCTTTGTGACATATTTTTTTGTCATCTCTTCTTTTTGTTTTTGTTTTGATGGGCAGGCTTGTGTTCCTGTCTTACTGTTTTTTTGGCCTAAAGCTTCAAGCACTGGAGTTTATAGGCTGTTGGATAGAGCTGGGTCTTGGTGGTGAGGTGAGTACCTCTGAGAGACCTCACTCTGAGGAGTATTCCCTGGGGTCTGGGGTTCTCTGTTAGTCCACTGGTTCAGACTCAGAGCTCCCACCACAGGAGCTCAGGTCTGACCCCCAGTTTGTGAACCAAGATCCTGCAAGCCATGTGGGGTGGGAAAAGAAAAAGGAGCAGAACGATAACACAGAATAAAAAATACAATAAGATTAGAAAACTAACAGATATGTTAGAAAAAGTAAAAAAATAGATGAAGCCACAACTGGAAGGTAAAACAGAACTGCAATAAAAAGAGGAGGGGAGGAAAAAAAAAGCCAGAAAAAGCTTTGGCTTTGGGGGGTGGGGCTTAGGTAAGGGTGGGGTTTAGGAAGTGGGTGGGGCCTATGCTTAGGTCCCACAGGGCAGGAAAAGGCCCTGAGGGGATGGTGTGGGGAGTGGGTCTTAGTCTTCACAGGCATGAGAGGCCCAGGAATGCCTCTGGTCTTCTGGGTGGAGGACCAGGTCTGTGCCCCCAGCAGGCTCCCTGGGCCTGATTGGGTGGGGGAAATGCTAGGCACTTCCCCCAATCCTCTGATCTCAGAGGTTCCCTCCCCCTTGGCCTCTCTTCTTCCCTGGTCCCCTCCTATGCCCCTAGGAGCCACATGACTGGAGGGGGCACCAGAAGACAGGGGACCAGACCAGAAGCCCAACAGGCTTCCCAGGGCCAACTGGGCAAAGGGAAATTCACTTCCCTTGATCCTCCAGTCCCAGAGGGTCCCCCATCTGCCTCTGTTCCTCTTCCCCCCTCCTCCCTCCTTCCTACTTGCCTAGGACCCACACAGCTGGAGGGGGTGCTGGAGTGAAAAAGACCAGGCCTTGGAGCCCAGGAGGCTTCCTGTGCAGCGTGGGCACAGGGAATGCCTTCCACACCTCCCCTGATCCTCCAATCCCAGAAGGCCCCTCCCCCATCTGCCTCTCCTCTTCCCCCCCCCCCCACTGCTGCTGCCCTCCTACACCTCTAGGACCAACGTTGGCCCCTCAGGGCCCTTGGAAGGCAGAGGAGCTGGCCTGCGATTTCAGCAGGCTTCCTGGAGCCAAGTGGGTGGAGGAATAGCTGGCAGCGCCTCCCCTGCTCTTCTGGTCCTGAAGGGTCCCCCCTGCCCCACACATTGTTTGCCTCTCTTCCTCTCCCCCTCCCCATGCCCCTAGGACCACTGTGGGTGGAGGGGGCCATGGAGAATGAAGGACTAGGCCTGGGAGCCCAGCAGGCTTCCCGGCCTGATTGGGCAGGAGAAACACTAGATGTGCTCCCCTGATCCTCCGAGACCCCAAGGATCCCTCCAGGTGGGAAACTTCCCCCTCTCGTAACCACCTCTCAGGGTCACTGGTCCTGCCCAGCCTCCACTTCTCCTCCCCCTGACTCCCCCCATGTCCTACCTGGTCACTCAGGGGTTTCTCCTGTCTGCTTGGGCCTTGAGGTCTTCTACTAGCCTCGGGTATCTGGCCTAGCTGTGTGGAGACGTGAACTCTGTGTCCTCCCACACAGCCTTCTTCACTCCTTTTCAATTTCCTTCTTTTTTATGGCTGAGTAGTATTCCATTGTATAAATATACACCACCTGTCTTTTATCTGTTCATCTGTTGTTGGTGACTTAGTTTGCTTCCTTAGCTTGGCAGTTGTAAATAATGCTGCTGTGAACATTGGATGCATGTATCTTTTCGAATTAGTGTTTTTGTTTCTTTTTGATATGTATCCGAGAGTGGAATTGCAGGATCATTACCTGTTTTTAATATTTATTTATTTGTTTGTTTGTTTATTTTGGCTGTGCCAGGTCTTAGCTGCAGCATCTAGGCTTCTTAGTTGTGGCATGCATGCAGGATCTTGTTCCCTGACCAGGGATGGAACGCGGGCCCCCTGCAATGGAAGCACAGAGTCTTACCCGCTGGACCTCCAGGGAAGTCCCATCATTACCTGTTTTTAAACTTTATACAAATAGAATAATACTGTGTTTATTCTTCTGTCACTTATTTCACTCAACCTTATGTTTTAGAGACATGTTCATCTGGATGCATAGACCTGCAGTTCATTTATTTTTGTTACTGTTTAGTTTCTGTTGTATAATATGCTCTATTTTATTCATCTGTTCCTACTGATGACAGATGTTGCTTCCTCATTTTTGCTATGACAAACAGTGCTGCTATAAGCATTTCTGGTGCATCTTTTATAATGAAAATGTGCAAGAATTTCTCTTGATTTTATGGTTACACATGAAATTGCTGAGTCATACTGTATATACGTGTTCCACTTTTCAATTTGATGCCAAATTATTCTTAAAAGTGGTCAGTCCAGTTTACACAGAGTCATCACAGGTTCTGATTTGGTAGGTCTGGGGTGGGTCCTGATTCCACATTTCTCAAAGGCTCTCAGGTCATGACAATGCCACTGGGTCCAAGGAAAACAAGTGTATAGACGCCCATCCATTGATTTATTGAACATAGTCACTGAGTGCCTATAATGTGTCAGGCACTATCCTAGAGGATGAGGATACAGCAGTGAATGGGACAGGACACTAACTTGCCACTCATCAGATTGAAAGTGTAAGTATTTGTTCAACATTTATATAGTTGAGGTCATAGCAACTGATAATCTATTAATTAAACTTGTACAGGATGGTGATATCATGGACATTTAACTTGTATTTTGTTTTGTTTTGTTTTCTGGCTTTCATGTTTTCAAAATGCTTTCCTTTCTGTGGTTTCATATTCTCTCTTCAGGAGTGTATGTGTTTGTGTGTACCAAACTTTGGGTGATACATTACAGGGTGTAAACTTCGATAAGGTCACTCAGTAGGTACTATTGTATTGTGCATTATTTAGTTTTAGAATTCAAGGAAACTATGACCTCCAACTTCAGTCAACTGGCTGGTCTCAGAGTGAGTTTTACTGCTTGTGGTGGCACCATGAACTTAGTTTGTGATTCAAAAAATTCTCAACAGAGGTACTTCAGCAAAGGCAAAGGATGTTTTAAAATTGCTACCCAAAGAAATGGTCCACTTCAGTTATGTAGAAACATGACACAACCAGCAGCTTATTTCAAATTTACTCTGGTAACTCCATACAGATGATGATTTAGTCAGTTGCCCAACTTGCCAGTGACATAGGCAAAACTATGTGTTTATGAAATCTCATTTAGTTTTCCTATGTCTGGACTAAAAAGAAGGCTATTTTTCCCAGCCTCCTTTGCAGTTATGTTGAAGCCGTATGGCCAGCTTCAGGCTAATAGTGTGTTGGTTGAAGTGATGTGATCCACCCTCAGGCTAGGTAATTAAAAGCTCTCCACATTAGCTTCTTGATCATTTCCCCCAGCATGAAAGTCTTGGAGGGCACTTCAAGGTTGAGATGGTGGCATTGTCAGATGAAAGGGGTTCAGATACTGATGGGTGAATTAAGGTTGCCCTGGAGAGTCACCTGATCTGTCTCAAGTTTAGCGTAGGTAAAAGCCTTTGTGGTGTTAACTTACTGACATTAGGGGGTTTATTTGTTACTGTAGCATAAGCTATCTGACTAATACATGTTCTGACTATTAATCTAGGTAAAACCTACCACACTGTGTTGTACCTAATTGCCTCATATATATTTTTAGAGGTGAGCGAATTAGATTAATTTTTACCAAGTTTCTTCACCATAATGTTCCAGTCCTGACCTCAACTGCAGGTGTGTACTAAACACTTGGTTTATTAGGTAAAGAAATGTGGAACACAGGAGGAATTTAGTAAATATTATATTTAATTTCTGAAAGGAGACAAAGGGAGAAATTTTCACACTTAAGTTGCTGGAAAGGAATTTTTTAGTTATTCATTTTTAGAATAAAGTATCAAAATTGAACATGGTCATTAAAAAAGTTCCGTAAAATTTTTGAGAAAAATAGAAAACCATTTTCCCACTGTGCTACCACTCTAATAAAATCATCATTTACATTTTTGTGTGTTCTTCCCAGGTTTTTTGCCACTCTTTTTTTTTTAAATATGATCTCTTGTGCCTTTAAAAAATTATTTGTTTGTTTGTTTATTTATTTATTTTTTTATTTATTGGCTGTGTTGGGTCTTCGTTGCTGCCCATGGGCTTTTTCTAGTTGTGGCGAGCGGGGTCTACTTGTCTTTGTGGTGTGCAGACTTCTCATTGCAGTGGCTTCTTTTGTCGTGGAGTATGGGCTCTAGGTGTGCAGGCTTCAATAGTTGCAGCATGCAGGCTCAGTAGTTGTGGCTTGACGGCTCTAGAGCACAGGCTCAATAGTTGTGGTGCAGGGGCTTTTTTGCTCCTTGGCACGTGGGATCTTCCTAGACTCGGGATTGAACCTGTGTCCCCTGCATTGGCAGGGAGATTCTTAACCACTGCTCCACCAGGGAAGTCCCTTGCCACACGTTTTTATCACATTGTCACAATCACACTCTAGATGTTCTGGCCTGCTGTTTTCTGTGTATTATGTAGTCTTCATAAGCATAACATTTAGTGGTTACACCATAATCCACTTAAGGGGAATTTTTTAATCCTTTTCCTTCTTTGATCATTTGGGTTTCTTCTAATTTTTTGTTTTCAAAAGTGATGCTGTGACAAACTTGTTTGTATAGTAAGATTTTCTAAATTTAGTATAATATCCTTAAGATAGATCTGAAAAAGCCTTGTGATGACCCAAAAATTTCAGAGTGAGGCCAGTGCAGGCCAGGTTAAGACCTTGCCTTAGTATAAGAGCCTGCCTTCCAGTCCAGCATTCAACCTTGAATTAGGTCAAGTTCAGCTCCTTCATTTGTATGATTCTCTTTTTATTTTTTGTTTATTTATTTTATTTATTTGTTGGCTGCATTGGGTCTTCATTGCTGCACACGGGCTTTCTCTAGTTGCTGCGAGCGGGGGCTACTCTTCATTGTGGTGAGCAGGCTCCTCATTGTAGTGGCTTCTCTTGTTGTGGAGCACAGGCCCTAGGTGCATAGGCTTCAATAGTTGCAGCACATGGGCTCAATAGTTGTGGCTCACGGGCTCTAGAGCACAGGCTCAATAGTTGTGGCGCAGGGGCTTAGTTGCTCCGTGGCATGTGGAATCTTCCCAGGGCAGGGCTTGAGCCGGTGTCCCCTGCATTGGCAGACGGATTCTTCACCACTGCGCCACCTAGGAAGCCCTGATTCTCTAAAACACATATACTCACTCACTCACTGTAGTGAGTACAGTACATTTAAAGATGTCCAGGACAAATATAATTTTTTGAATCAGTCTCCTCACGCGCAGTATCTTATATAATGCTGTAACTGCTTAGATATCTCATGCATGCACACACACACACACCACCTTGAGAATTATGATACAGGTACCTATTTCTGGCTAGAAAACAGATATATGAGGAAACTTCTCTCTTGTTCCAGAGGTTTTAATGGGACAGCTCAACAAAATGCTCAACAAAATGCAGAAATGACACGTCTGCCATGGTCATCTTTATTATTGGAACAGGAAGAAAGAACT
This sequence comes from Hippopotamus amphibius kiboko, assembly GCF_030028045.1. Taxonomy (NCBI): domain Eukaryota; kingdom Metazoa; phylum Chordata; class Mammalia; order Artiodactyla; family Hippopotamidae; genus Hippopotamus; species Hippopotamus amphibius. The sequence goes on from NC_080188.1 coordinate 113,083,828, forward strand.
GAGCCACTGTAGCCTATCCCCATGTCACTAAATCAGTGAGAAAATCAGGATGATTGAGCTGCCCCTCTTCTGGTATTTCTTGAAAGTTATGATGGGCTGCCAATAAAAGACAACTTGTGGTCGTGGTGTACTTGAAACATCTGGTTTTGGTGTGGAAATCCTGATGCTGAACACTTACTCTCTCACCAACTGTATGGCTTTAGGTAGTTAATTTATTTTTACTGTGTCAAGTATCCTTCACTTGTAAAATGAGATCATCATTACAACGGCTGCCTCACAATCTGGTGGCAAAGATTGAATATGATAATGGATACTCAGTTGCTTTAAAGCTGCAATGCTCTGTACAAAGTACGAGCTTTGCTGTTTCTTTCTTACTTATTCCACCTCCTTCAAAATCAGGGCTGCTCCCAGTTAGAATAATTCATAATGTGATTTGGAAGATGCCATGCCTTCCTCATTCCAACAACCTTGCAGGACTCATCAGGGAAAGATGTTGACCTTGAGCTTCCTCTGCAGGGCATCCTTCACCTCCTTGTTGCGGAGGCTATAGATGAAGGGGTTGAGCATGGGGATTATGACGGTGTAGAAGACAGATACTACTTGGCCATTGGTATCATTACTGGATCCATGAGGTTGGACGTAGGTGAAAACCACAGTGCTATAGAAGATGGCAATGGCCAGGAAGTGGGAGGCACATGTGGAGAGGGCTTTCTCCTTCCCAGCTGCTGAGCGCATCCTCCTAATGGTCACCAGGACCAAGCTGTAGGAGGTGAGGATGAGGGCAGCAGGCAGAAGGGTAACCAGAGCAGAGAAGATATAGAGGACCACTCCTGCTGTGGCTGTGTTGGCGCAAGCCAGGTGGAGAAGAGGTTGGATGTCACAGTAGTAGTGTGGTACCTGGTTGGGCCCACAGAAAGGCAGGGCAAAGACATTACCAGTCTGGATAGTGGAATTAGCTCCACCAAATGCATAGGAAGTGGCCACCAGTTGGAGACAGGTTCCTCTGGTCATGACAGAAGCATAATGGAGGGGTCGGCAGATGGCCATGAAGCGGTCATAGGCCATGGAGGCCAGCAGGAAGCTCTCAGCCGTCACATGCACTACAAAGAAAGTCATCTGGACCACACAGCCCTCAAAAGAGATGGACCTGTCAGAGGCGAGAAAGTTGACTAACAGCTTGGGTGTGACCACAGAAGAGTAACAAATATCAAGAAAAGAGAGGACACTGAGAAAGAAGTACATGGGGCTGTGGAGATGGGGGTCTGTGAAGATGAGTGCCATCATTCCCAGGTTGCCCACCACGGTCACGGCGTAGATGAGCAGGAAGCCTCCAAAAAGAATCTTCTGGAGGTCTGGATAACTGGAGAATCCCAGCAAGATGAAGCGGGTAACTGGGGTGTAGTTGCCAGTGGCAAGGGCTAGTTCTCCAGGTGTCATCTGCAGAGGGGACAGCTGAACATCACTCAGACAGTGTCACTTGAGCATGCCCACCTGTGCAAGGTACAATGAGGCAGAATACCAACTACATATAAGGCTTCCTCTACAAGAAGTAATGGGAAGTATCATGCCATGGTGTTTAAGACATGGGCTGTGAAGCCAGACAGACCTGACTGTTTTCAAGGCTCACCCATGTTGTGGCACGTATCACTATTCATTCTGTCTTATATTTAAGGTCTTCAGGGCACCCCCTCCTCTATATCATAACCTTTTTTCTGCTGAGAATCTATTGAGTTAAATGTCACCTGGGAGTCCATCAGCTTGGAAGTGGTGTTTTAATGCTTCCTGGACTGCCCTTCAAGATGTTTATCCACAGGAGGACTGGAAATGCCCAGAGTCCTTTCTTTCCTCCCCACACTTGCCTGTCTCTTCTGCTCCTCAAATCCTTCTTCATTGAGAGTTTGGGCTACATCCCAAAAATCAGTCCCAGGGACACCTCACCAACCTCTTCACCCATGCCAAGCAGTTTGTAAAGAGGACAAGGAGGAAATGTGTTGTCACTTTGCAGGAGAACACAAAGCAGCCTCACCTTTGTTCCCACCTGTTATGACAGGTACAGGGTATGGAGAAAGAGCCCTGGACTGAAAGGATGGAGACCTGCTTTCTAGTTCTGGCTCTGTTGCCTATTAGCTCTTACCTTGGGTGGTTATCTCAGTGGCAAAGTCAAGGTTTGGCATGGGAGGTATCTGAGGTCACACCTGGTCCTGACAGTTTGACAGTGATTCAGTGCTTCTTCCATGAACTTCCCACTTCGGTATGGATCTTTGTGCCCGTGTAGCCCCACACAACACACAAAGCATCCACCTGAATGTGTCTAGGAAAAGGATCCTCTATACCTGATTGTAAGAGACAATTTTAGGAGAGTTTGTCCACCTCATAAGGATCTATTTAAGTACCTTGGCCACTCATAGCAGTAATCCCTGGTAAACATTTTGTACATGAAATGGGATGTTCTGTGAAAGCTTGTTAATATTAATGAATAGATGGGAATATAAAGAGTTTTCTTATGGTAATGACATTTAATTCATTGACCTTCTTAGTTAGTGCCAGGAATCACATAGTGATACAACATCAAAAATTATTTTTATTGGGAATTCTCTGGTGGTGCAGTGGTTAGGATGCTGCGCTTCCACTGCAGGGAACATGAGTTCGATCCCTGGTCAGGGAAGGAAGATCCTGCATTCTGCATGGCGTGGCAAAAAAAAAAAATTTTATTGCTTTATCAACTGTCAATTTCAAAAGATCCTCTCTCCGTTTTGTTGAAAGATTTCCATCTGACTTAAAAAAGGCTTTTAAATATGGGCAGAAGACCTAAATAGGCATTTCTCTAAAGAAGAATTACAGATGGCCAATGGCATATGAGAAGATGCTAATTCTAATTATTAGAGACATGCAAGTCAAAACTACGAGGTATCATCTCACTCCAGGCAGAGTGACCATTTTCACAAAGTCTACAAATAATAAATGCTGGAGAGGGTGTGGAGAAAAGGGAACACTCCTGCACTGTTGGTGGGAATGTAGATCGGTGCAGTCACTAGGGAGAACAGTATGGAGGTTCCTTAAAAAACTAAAAATAGAACTACCATATGATCCAGAAAACCCATCCCTGGGCATATATCTGGAGAAAATCTAATTCAAAGACACATGCAACCCTATGTTCATAGCAGCACTATTTACAGTATCCAAGACATGGAAGCAACCTGTGTCCACAGACCGATGAATGGAAAAGGAAATTGTGAGACATATATGTATACACATATATATATATAGTGGAATATTAATCAGCCATAAAAAAAGAATGAAATAATGTCATTTGCCACAACATGGATGAACCTAGAAATTATCATACTAAGTGAAGTAAGTCAGAAAAAGACAAATATCATATGATATCACTTATATATGGACTCTAGAAAATAGTACAAATAAACTTGTACAAAATGTAAACAGACTCAGGGACATAGAAAACAAACTTACGGTTACCGAAGGGGAATAGGGTGGCAGAAGGATACATTTTTTAAAAATTTAGATTAATTTTTAATTTTTATGGGAAGGATAAACTAGTAGCTTGGGATACACACTGCTTTATAGAAGCTAGATAAACAAGGTACTACTATATAGTACAAGAAACTATATCTAATATGTTGTAATAAGCTATCCTGAGAAAGAATATATATATGTGTATATATAATACATATATTTATACATACACACACATATATATGAATAACTGAATCACTTTGCTCTACACCAGAAACTAACACAACATTGTAAATCAGCTTTACTTCAATAAAAAACATTTTTTATAGGCAGTCATGAAAGTCATTTACTTTTTCAACATATATTTATGAAATTTACTCTTTGCGTGGCATCATGAAAGTTTTGTGTGCTGGTGAAATGCCTTATACTAAGATTCAGGATATTTCTTTTCAAAAGGGGGAGAAGGGCAACTGAGAAAGGGAAGATGAGAAAGGAGTGCACCATCCATCACAGATGCATTCTCAAGGACATTGTTTTTATCAAAGAGTAGATATGGACATTGAAGTTCTGGAGATGGGTTCCCTTAAGTCTATGAGCTCTTTGAAAAGTCTTCCCTTATCCTCAGAGGTGCACAACCCAAGTGTGAAGACTGGGGCCCTGGAAGAGCTAGTGGTTCCTGGAGGCTGCCTTCTGCCCTGCTGCCTCTTTCCCCAGAGCTGGTCTTGTGCTTATGTGACTGTAGGGGAGTTCGCTGGAACGCTCGCTCCATGCCCTTCACGGAACAATCTTCTATTGATTGTGAAGGTCAAGACATGAAATGCTGAAAGTCAGGGTCCTGGTGGGGTGGCAGAATCCTATTGCATGATTCAGCCTTGAAGTTTAACCTTCAAAGTCAGCTTCCTGCCCTGTATCCAGTGTCTCCACCAGGTGCCCCAGGTATTTTTCATATTCACTCTTCCTTTTCTAACTTTCTTGGTTTAGGGGTTTAGTGTTGTCCAAATCCAAATGTCCATGAGTCTAAATCCACAATACAAAGTAATATTTTCCTCTTTCTCTCATAGGATCAGAACCTGCTTCCCTAGACTCCCCCCACCCCACTCCCGCCTCTGATCACATTCAGCATTGATCTTAGGCTGAACTTTTTTATCCTGCTTTCCAGTAAATGAGGTTTCTGGTCCTCCTCCCCAGCTCCCCCTCTCTTATCATCTTCCCCTGGTCCAGTCAGGCAACGTTCCCTCCTCCCATCCCAACTCCCAGACGAACACTTGATTCCTTCAGAGGCACGTCTCTCAATAATTCTCCATTATGGTGACCTTGACCAACAGCCTTACAGACCTAGTCTGAGGTTCTCAGCTAGTGAAGCACTTCCAGAATTTCCTTCATAAAGCCTGCAAAGCCATCCCGCAGCCCTGCTAGCCGGCCTTCTCTCACCCAACTGAATTCTCTTTCTGTATGCTGTTGTAATCTGGAGGTTGAATTTTTCCAACACAGATGTATTCAGAATTGTTTAACAGGGCTTTGTCAATGTTTCCAAGCCTTTTCTCCCCCACACTGGGTTGTTTTGTTCCCCTATCACACTGTAACTTGTGAAAGCAGAGACTGTTCTAAGTTTTGTATCAACTGAATAGCAAATATTTGAACAATTACTGTTACCCAAAAGTATTTGAACAATTGCAGGTTGTTCAAAGTATTTAAACAACAGCTGTTCAAAATAGCATAAGCATGTCTTTGGCCATTTAGGATCTTGAAATTTTGTTGAGAGACAAAGTAGCTCCCATGACACAGGAGTGACGTTGTGTGGTGCCCACTCTGCAGTAGGAACCCTTGGAGTGACCTGTGAGGGCTTCAGAAAGAGGAGGGAAGGGGCTGGACCTTGAACAACGAGGAAGGTGGGGCTGGATGGGGCAGATGGGGGTGTGCAGCAGCCTGGAAGTGGGAGTTAATCTCCTTGGTAAACATTTACTGGGCAAAAAGTGCACTGGAAAGAGTCAGGAGAGCTGGTGGAGTTACTCAAGCCCTTTGAGCTTCAGTTTCCTCAGTTTCTGTGAGAACGGGAAGACAACGTGTATGAGTGTACTTAGCACAGTCTTGGAAGCAGGGTAGACACTTGATGTACATTAACTTTCATCCCACCACAAGTTAGATTATGAACATGTAGTGGGTGGGGAGCTGGGAGAGATTACCCAGGAGCCCTGAATGCAGTGGGATCTCAGGAAATGCTGAAAGGCTGACGGAGTAGGGGATGGGGGGATGGGGTGGTGCAGATTTGGGGGGAGAGGAAGGAGAGGAGAACAGGCAACCTCAGCTCTCTGAATCTGCTCTGGTGGATGGAACTCAGTAGAATTTCTGATAGACAATTACCCACCTTAGCAGACAGTGCTCTCCAGCCTGACATGCCTCCAGTGGGAACTCAAGATCCTCTCCACCCAGCATGTGGGCGTGATCCTGAGACTCACTTTCACTCTAGCCTGTGTCTCTCAGGTTCTCTTCCCTAGAGCTGTTTCTGGAGTGGCCTTACATCCAGCTCTGATGACAAGGCACACAGCTCAGGCAAACAGAGAGTGGCACTCAGGACTGAAGTTGTGGATGCATCCTGGTCCTGATAGAGTTTATAAGGCTGGCTCCGTGCTCTCGTGATCCTGGGTGCCTCTGGGGTCTCAGAGCTCTGGGGAAGGTCCTTGAAACACACCCAGGTCCATATCCTCTCCTGGCGTCCTGGAAGGTTCAGGTTTCAGGGAAGAAGATATTATCCCTTATAGACTTTGGTCACTCACTTTGGTCTTGAGGCACAGGAGGTTAGGGTCTCCTTGAGGCGTTGGAGCTGAGGGTTGTATTCTTGCCAGCAGGAAGCCTGAGCAGGAGCAGGTAGGAATTCTTTTGTCTCCTCCCTGGATGCTGAAGTCTGGATGAAGAGAAGTCATCCTGCCCCCTTGGGAGCTTGCAGGAACCTGGAGCACCGATTACCCAGCTATTCTGACTAAATGACCCAGGGGGCGTTTGCTGGACGTTGATGACCTGCCCTGGGCTCGGCTCTAATCCTGGTGGAACAAGTTGGTGACAGTGAGCACTAGAAGTGTGAGCCTAGGGCTAGATCAGGCTGGGGCCAAGTTCCTTTTCTTGTTTCTGTGTCCCAGCCGTGGTGGAGCACTAAGGGGAGGTGGGGCCACATGGGGCAGGCATTCTGGTGCCTGACTGTGTGTAGGAAGCTCTCCTGGCTTCAGTCTCCAGGGAATCATCTGAGGAGGTGCTGGGGGCCTTGTTAACGGAATGGGGAGTTTATTTACATTAGCAATTAAAAATTATATTTTCAGAAGTGAAGCTACCTTTTAAGTGCAGGAAATGCCAAAGGGCATAAGGAAGTGCCAAGGGAATTCATAACCAGGAGCAAAAACACACAGTGATCCTCTACCTCCTTCCCTCTCTGTCTGTGCTTTGTGGGCGGGGAGAGGGCTTCCTCCCTCTGCATTCATCAGCTGACACTGCTCCCCTGGGATTGTCCCTTGCTGGGCACAGCTGAGGCTACTGGAGCAGGGGTGGTTGTGGCTCTAGACTCATGATTGTTTGAGTTGAAGAGAATTACCGATCATCTAGTCTGGTGGACTCTTAGCTGAGATGTGGTGGTACAGCGGTGCTCTGAGTCAGGACTAGATTACCATATGGGAAGACCAGGAGCATGCTTAGGGTACCAGCAAAGTCGCGGCATCAACATTAAAAAAGGACATATTTGAACGTTTAAAAAAAGTACTAGGAAATAATGGGACACTGGGATTTTTCTTTAAAATCGTCTGGGTGGATGCAAGGGAAAAAACATAAAGGACATGTTGAAGAGAATTGACAAGTTTAGAACATGAACCTTTATTAAACAATAGTACTATATCACTAGAAAATGTCCCAGTTTTGATAACTGTACTGGCCATATAAGAGAGTGATGTATTCTTAGGAACTGCTCACTAAAGTATTTAACGGTAAATGGTTTAGAAAGAAATTCTATTTATATTTATATATGAATATTTCATGTATTTATTATATACATAGATACATATAAATGGGGCAAAGTATAAGCAATTATGTCTATAAAAGACGTAGAGTTCCTATATTATTCTTGAAACTTTAAAAGTTATGTCAAAATACATTATAAATATAAAACAAGTTAAATTATATAAAAAAAGTAAAAGAAATTGGATAGGAGGAGTGGTGATGGTAGAGATGGTATAAATTGTTAATTGTTGAAGTTGGATGATAGGTCAGTGGGTATTAATTTATCATACACTCTGCTTTGTACATGTTTGAACTTTTAAAGAATATTTTTACTTTTTAAGTTGAACTGTATTTGACATATAACATTTTGTAAATTTAAGGTGTAGAGCATGTTAATTTTACACATTTATATATTGTAACATGATTGCAATTGTCGTGATAATTAGTACTCTATCAGGTCATGTGGTTATCGTTTCTTTTCAGTGGTTGGAATAATTAATATCTAGTCTCTTAGCAAGGTTGATGATTATGATACAACATTATTGTCTATATTCACTATACTGGGCATTAGTAGATCTCTAGGACTTAGTTCCTATTTCATGCAAGTTTGTACCCTTCGCTTTTCTCCTATCCTCCCATTCTCCAGCCCCTGGTAACCACCATTTTAGTGTTGGTTTTTATGAATTTTACTTTTTTAGATTCCATGTATAAGTGATGCCACATGATATTTGTCTCTCTCTGTCTGACTTATCTCATTTTGCATAATGTCTTCAAGGTCCATCCCTATTGTTGCAAATGGCAGGATGTCCTTCTTTCTCATGGCTGAAGAACATTCCATTATATATATCATGTACTATATATATGGTGTACACACACACACACCCACCCCCATATCTTCTTTACGCATTCATCTGGTGATGGGCATTCAGGTTGTTTCCATATCTTGGCTATTATGAATGTTACTGCAATAAACACGGGAGTGCATATTAATATTAATTTTAAAAAGCACTGAAGCATTACAGAAAAATCAAAACTTTCTTGCAATTCTTTTCTCTTAGTTTACAATTCAAAATTCTTAAGTAGAGTGGTATGCACCATAATTTTTCAGCATTTATCTTGGAGAAAATAAAACTGATATTTAAAGAAAGGAAGTTTCCTACCCAGGGTCATGCAGCTAATTAGTTTTGGACTCAAAACTTTAACTCATGTCTCCTGGGTCCCCGTGTACAAATCTTTAGAAAATGCCTTCATCCTTTTAAATGGTGTATGGTCAATAATTTGGGATTAATGAGTGCATAGTACTTTCTATCTTGCCCCAAAAAGATGCTTCGGTACTTTACTGCTCTACTTTTTTTTAAAAAAATTATTATTTATTTATTGGCTGCGTTGGGTCTTTGTTGCTGTGTGTGGGCTTTCTCTAGTTGCAGCAAGTGGTGGCTTCGCTTGTTGCAGAGCTTGGGCTCTAGGCGCATGGGCTTCAGTAGTTGTGGTACACAGGCTCAATAGTTGTGGCTCATGGGCACTGGAGTGCAGGCTCAGTAGTTGTGGCGCACAGCCTTAGTTGCTCCCTGGCATGTGGGATCTTTCCAGCCCAGGGATTGAACCTGTGTCCCCCACATTGGCAGGCAAATTCTTAACTACTGTGCCACCAGGGAAGTCTCTGCTCTACTTTTTAGGAAAAAAATTTTTTTAGTTGAAAATAGAGAGAAATGTAATACCATATGCCCACCACTTTGAGTTAATAACTAAATGTTTTTGCTTCAGAACTTTTTTTAATCAGAGAAATAACATTATTAAAGGTCATTGAAATCCCCACGTGTTCTACCCCAGTCCCAAGCTTCTCCCTCCTTAGAGACAAGAATTATCATACATTTGGCTTGTAGCCTTTAGTCTATGAAAGCTTAATTAAAAAAAAAAAAAACCTGGGGAATTCCCTGGCAGTCCAGTGATTGATTACGACTTGGTGCTTTCACTGCGTGGCCCAGGTTCAATCCCTGGTCAGGGAACTAAGATCCCACAAGCCACTCAGAGCAGTCAAAACAAACAAACAAAAACCCACAACAAAACAAACTATGACTCATACAAATATGAAAGAAACACACATCAAAGAGTTTATCCAAATTACCAGTGGGAAAAACAGTCAGAAGTTAAGGCTGGTTCAAAAAACATTTGAAAGGATGTGTATCTTTAGGCAATGAACTCAATAAAATTAATAAAAGAAACTTTATTAACTTAATAAAAGAAAGTTGGAGGAAGATTGTTGGGTTAGATATCCAGTGGTTCTTGTGCCATATGGCAATTAACTGTAAACTTTGGGGCTATTTTTTTTATATGACATATTATTTGCATTTCCATGGGAGAAAAATCTATAAGTTAACATGTAACTTCACTAAGTCTGAAACTTTAAATCAATAGTAAACAGTGAGTCTAACCAGGTTCATTTTCCTGAATAAATCCTTGGGTAGTACTATTAGACCACACTCCAGAATGACATTGAAAAGACGTGCTACTTACCTTTCCCCGTTATTTCCAAGTTCTGGATAGTTTTTCCTAGCAAGTCTATATTTCTATATTTTATTACATATATGAATCTATTGTAAATAATAATAGTAAGTAATGTTTATTGAGCATTTGTGTTCCAAGCACTGTCTGAAAGGTTTTATGTGTATTGAGTCTGTTTAGTTCCTCAATACCATAGTTCCTCAATAGTATTAGGTATTATTATTATTCTCATTTTGCAGATAAGAAGATGGAGGCACAGAAGTTAAGTATGTTTCCTTAGGTTAATGGCTAGAGAGTAGCAGAACTATGATTCAATTCCAGGTTGTCTGGTGTCATACGTACATATCCTTTTTTCCTTTTTTTTTTTAAGATTTATTTTATTATTTATTTATTTATTTATTTATTTATTTATTTATTGTGGCTGCATTGGGTCTTTGTTGCTGTGCACAGGGCTTTCTCTAGTTGCCGCAAGCAGGGGCTGCTCTTTGCTGTGGTGCATGGGTTTCTCATTGCAGTGGCTTCTCTTGTTGCAGAGCATGGGCTCTAGGCGCGAGGGCTTCAGTAGTTGTGACACTCAAGCTCAGTTGTTGTGGCGCTCGGGCTTAGTTGCTCCGTGGCATGTGGGATCTTCCTGGACCTGGGATTGAACCCATGTCCCCTGCATTGGCAGGCGGATTCTTAACCACTGTGGCACCAGGAAAGCCCCTGTACATAACCTTTTGAAGTTTGTTGTCTTGCCCTCAACATCATATTTTATTTTAGGGAATTCTCCAGAATAATATGTGGTTATAGTTCATTCACTTTGAGTGCAATTTTACTGAATATTGTTCCAATGTATTAGTGTACAACAGCTAATTTACCTGTTCCTGCATTGGTAACATATACATTGTTTGCAAAGTTTCATGGTTACAGTGAGCCAGGAATATCCTTGGATATGCGTTCTTGTGCTTATGTGGGAGAGTCTCTCTAGATTAATTACCTCAAAATGGAAGGGCTCTCCTTTACTTTGGAAGGAGCAAATGAGTCTTTAATAAGTAATCTTTCCACAGCCTCTAACAGACTCCAAACGGGCACAGATCTAGCTTACAGCAGGTGGGTGCCTTGTCCCCTTTCCAAAGAGAGAGAAGGGTGACAGAGACTACACATGCAGACAGAAGCAGGGATTTGCATCTGAAAATCCTGAGTCTGACTGAGAAATAACAACTTATTTGACCTTTTAAAAGGAGAGGATTCCTCTACACCCATTAGGATGACTACTATAAAATGACCCCAGAAAATAACAAGTGTTGGTGAGGTTGTGGAGAACTTGGAACCCTGGTGCACTGCTGGTGGGGATGTAAAATGGTGGAGCAGCTGTAGAAAACAGTATGGTGGTTCCTCAAAAAGTGAAATATAGAATTACTGTGTGATTAATTAGGTCATGTGGTAATTCCACATCTAGTTATCTACCTAAAAGAATTGAAAGTAGGGTGTGTTTATTTGCTAGGGCTGCCATAACAAATTACTACAAACTGTGTCTCTTAAACAACAGATTCTGGAGGCTAGGAGTCCAAGATCAAGGTCAGTTTCTTCTGAGTTCTCTCCTTGCCTTGTAGATGCCTGCCTTCTCTCTGTGTCCTCATGTTCTTTCCTCTGTGTGTTTCTGTATCTTAATCTCCTCTTCTCATAAGGACATCAGTCATATTGAATTAGGGCCCACCCACATGACCTATTTTACCTTAATTACCCCCTTAAAGATCCTATCTCAAGATACAGTAAGATTCTCAAATACTGGAGGTTAGGATTTCAACATATGAGTTTTGAGGGAGACATAGTTCATTTCATAACACAGGGACTCAAATAGATACTTGTATACCAATGTTCCAGCCGTCCTATTCACAATAAGTAAAAGGTGGAAACAACTCAGATGTCCACCAACAGATGAATGAATAAGCAAAATGCAGTATATACATAGAGTAGAATATTATTCAGCCAGAAAAAGGGTGAAATTCTGATACATGCTGCATCAAGAATGAACCTTGACAGCTTTATGTTAAGTGAAATAAGCCAGACACAAAAGGACAAATATTATACAATTCCACTTATATGAGGTACTTAGAATAAGCCAATTTATAGATGTAGAAAGTACAGAAGTACCATGGGCTTGGAAAAGGAGGGAATGGGAGTTATTATTTCATAAATACAGAGTTTCTCCTTGGGATGATGGAAAAATTCTGGAAATGCACAGTGGTGATGGTTGTACAACATTCAGAATGTACTTAATGCTATTTAATTGTACACTTAAATATTATTAAAACTGTAAATTTTATGTTATGTATATTTTACCATAATAATAAAAAAAGAGATGGAAGGGTAATAGTATCTGGCTTCCATGCTTGCTCTGAGAATTAAATAACACATTACTTAATGAAAGCACCTCCTACGGCATATAGCAGGTGCTCAGTAAAATGTAGCTGCTACTTGTTTCTTCCTCTTCTTCTCCCTCATTTCCTTCTTTATCTTATCCATCTTCTTTTGACTTGTGTTATTTTCCACGTTCAGGGTCTTATGGACTCAATTGTGTGTCCTCCGTGCCCCCAATCATATATTGAAGCCTTAACCCTCAATGTGACTGTATATGGAGATAGTGTCGTTAGGGAGATAATCAAAGTTAAATAAACCATAAGGGTAGAGCCCTAATCCAATAGGAATGATGTTTTTATAGGAAGAGGAAGAGACACCCAATTTCTCTTTTTTCTTTGCGTGTGTGCAGACACGGTAGAGGCCATGTGAGGACATGGCAAAAGGGCGGCTGTCTACAAGTTAGGAAGAAAGGTTCCACCAGAAACCAACTCTGATGGCACCTGGGTTTTAGACATCTAGCCTCCAAACACTGTGAGAAAATAAATTGAGTGCTTAAGCCACTCAGTCTCTGGTGTTTTGTTATGGCAGCCCTAGTCGACTAATACTGAGGACATGTTTGTGTGGCCAACTTTCCACATGGGCATTACTTTTCAACCTACTGTCATTTCTAATCCTACCAGGTGGTTGCCTTTCTCAGCTTGAGCTTTTTTACTCTGCCATAACCGAGTATTTAGAAAGTTCAAATTTATCTTAGTGTTAGCATGAGGAAAACATGATTAGGAGGAAAATCTGCTGTAAGAACAAATTACCTTGTGGGTTTCTGAGACAAACATGAGTTATGTTTGGAATGTCTGTGTAACTGCTCTCTCCCCACAGATGCTGATAAACAAGTGTCGACTGTAAATTATACAAATACAGATAAAGAAATGGAGGTGCACGTGTGGGTTGTGTAGATTGTTCAAACAGCATAAGCCCGAAGGAACCAATTTACATGGAAGTGAGAGTAGGTGGGAAAGAATGAGGTAATACGAGTATGGCTTTTGCAATTAAGCAGGTTAAGACAACCTGGCTACATCACTTTTACAAACTGTATAACCTTGAGTCAGTTACTCTGTTTTTCCATTTGCAAAATAGGGGTAAAATACTTACCCCAAAGTGGAATGGTAAAGATTCACGAGACAACATTTGCAAAACATGGATAAACTCTAACCGCCTTCCTTCTCTATTTGAAATAAAATCAATGAAGCAGATGTTTTCTTATAGACCTATAGAATGCAAAATAGAGGAGGGGAAAGAGCAACTATTTCCCAGGAAATATAGACAGAAGGGAGAGTAAGGACATGTCAGAGGGTGGCAAATTTAGTGGAAGGTTTGAAGAGAACAGGGCTCAGAAACACAATCTACTGAATTAAATGGAATTATTAGATAAGTATGTAGTTTACTTTTGAACAATGTGGGCGTTAGAGGTGCTTGCCCTCTATGCAGTTGAAAATTTGAGTGTAGCTTTATAGTCAGTCTTCCATATCTGCGGTTCTGTATCCATGGGTTCAACCAACTATAGATCATGTAGTACTAGAGCACATATTTATTGAAAAAAATCTGAGTATAAGTGGATCTGCCCAATTCAAAGCCTTGTTGTTCAAGGGTCAACTGTATTACATCTGCTCAGTTATAAGTAACAGAAAACTCAGCAAAGTACCTTAAGTGATAAGGATATTTATTCTTTATTTAATAAAAATTTTGATGGTAGACTTTTTTTTTACCTGTATAATAAACATTTATTGGACAAAATTATTAGCAAGCAGCACAAAAAATTCATACAATCTGATTGGTACCTTCCATGAAATCCCAGTTCTGTGTTTCTCTAGATGCTTCAAACTTGCCTAAGAAGTTCTCAGATTTGTTAGGTTCTCTGAAGGCATAATTGTTAACCTTATAGTCAGCAATAGGCTAAAAGCCTCCAAAATCAATCCCAGATTTCACACTAACCCAAAATGCCATTCTAAAAAATAGAGGATGTAGAGTTTACCAGATCTATCCCCTGTTTCTAAGGGACAGGAAAGTTATTTTGGCAATTCCAGTATATAAAATGTCACCAATTTCAAGGACGAGAGCCCATTTCTAATAACTGTTATAATAATAGCTTCTGAAGGACTTACAGTAGCTGCTTGGGGAATGTGACCTTTTTGATTAAATACTAGCTGATCACTCCTAGAGAGTAAATTCTTGCTAACATATTTAGATAAAAAAGAATGTAAGCTCCACAAAGGCAAAGATTTGTGTCTTTTTTTCAGTGCTGTACCTGGCCCACAGTAAGTACTCAAACATTTGCTTATGAGTAAATATGGTGATTGCTGAAGAATTAAAGTAGTTACAGACATTATAATAAACATGTTTTGGCCACAAGTGTTCTTAATGCAACTGCAATAAAAATTAGGTTTGAAACACACAACCCTATTTTAGAGTTCAAGAGCTTGAAAGTCAGGGGGAAGCATCCAGGTAAGAGGACATGCACTCCAGCCTTTGATTACTGGAGACTATGCTTTCTCTAAGATTGTACCAACCTAGCAACCATAACAGAGGTCCACCTAATCTAAAAATTAAACTGGCACTTACAGCAAATACATTGTGGGCCTGCATTTTCTGTACAGCTTTTAGCTCCTTTTTCCCTTTTGAATAATTTATTTTTAAATATTCACCATATTATCTGTATGATACTAAACCCTGGCCAACTCTTAAAATGTTAAAGGAAAAACATTTATTTCTTCATGAGTATAATAAACCTTCATGTATAAATACTAATTATATTTAGCCCCTGTAAAGCCATCAGATAATTTGTAAAAAGTTTTAAAACATGAATCAGAGCTGAATTTTAAGGACTTAGCTATGAATGGGTGAGATCATTACCGATTTAATATATTTATTTAATAATAATTTTGATGGTAGACTTTTTTTAAAAAATTAATTTATGTATTTTTATTGCTGCGAGCAGGCTTTCTGTAGTTGAGAATGGGAACTACTCTTCGCTGCAGTGCACGGGCTTCTCGTTGCAGTGTCTTCTCTTGTTGCGGAGCACAGGCTCTAGGCACGTGGGCTTCAGTAGTTGTGGTTGTTGCTTGTGGGCTCTATAGTTGTGGCACATGGGCTTAGTAGCTCCGTGGCATGTGGGATCTTCCCAGACCAGGGCATGAACCTGTGTCCCCTGCATTGGTGGGCGGATTCTTAACCATTGCACCACCAGGGAAGCCCCTAGACTTCTTTGAATCGGTGAACAAATATCTTCCCCGGAAGCCAGCTAGCTAATGTCCCTGAAAGCTCATTGGCCAGAAGTAGATCACATGTACATCTCTAACCACAAAGGTGAGGGAAAGAGTGTCTGGCTTATTAAACCTCTATACTTTGAGACAGGCAAGGGTGAAGGAGTAGGAATGGTTATTGGGTCTCTGACACTGGGCTTAGGTTGGCAAGAGAGCCAGGAATGACCACTTAACCCACTGTACTAATGGAGGGTCAAAAAGTGTGACCTGGATGGACTTGGTGTCTGTATTTGAACTGTTTTCTCTGTGAAGGAAAAATGGAAACTTTCTTTTATCCCACTTTGAATATCTTATCTCTTTATTAAACATTCAAATCCTTATTTATAAATGCCTACTGTTAACTCATTCATGCATGTGTGTAGGAATTCATTTATTAATTCTTTAGCAGCTAGCAGTCAATTACCTACCATTTGCAAGAAATTGCATGTGGCATCCTGGTCTTAGATAAGTCCTTGTTTTCGATATCTAAAGGAAGCAGGAACTGAAGTTCCTGGTAGGAACTGAAGACAAAGGACTCTAGGAACTCAATTTAATGTGCAAATTAAAATAAAAATATAATTATTAAGATAAATTTGTTAACTTGTGTTTCATCTAAAATTTTGTGGTCCACACTAACAAGGCCTTGGAAATCACTTAAACCAGACTTAAATCCTGGTTCTGATATTTATTAGTTGTATAGCCTTGGATAAGTTACATAGTGTCTATGACTTCCATGTTCTTCATCTATAAAGTGGGGTTAAAAAATCTCTGTTCACAAGGAATATTGAGAGAACCGAATGAAATACAGCACATAGGATATGTAGATTGGTGTAGAGCCTGGCACAAAGTGTGCTTCAGGTTAATGATAACTTAATTGACTATGGATTGCATTTTAGATTTACTAATTTCCAAATATGGTTTTGTCTGCCTGGAAACAGAGACAAAAAGGGTAACCTATTTGATCTGAGGTAGAATTGGAACGAGATACCGTATACAGACTCTGAGTGGCCAGTAGGGAGAGCAAGCCTGGAGGGAGTGCTGTCCAGTCACGAGGGTGCTGAAACGACCCAGGGCTGCCCACAGCAAGTTGCAAGGAATTTTGTCTGAACATGTCTCTGCTTCCTAACCATCATCTCTCAGGTATGCCTCCTCTTCTCCAGCTTTCTCACAGTCTGTCACCTCAGCTTTCCACCTCCATCTACCTTTCTCACTCAAACCTCCACACCTCACCCCATCTTCTATTTCAGCCAGCTGATTGCCAACCTTCTTGCAAATAATGCTCAATGCTGCCAGCACATGCTTCATTGCTGGGATGGGGCTGAGTGTGGGAAGTAGCTGGAATGAGCCTTTGAGAGCCAATGACTACAAAACACTTTCTCCCTCAGTCATTAATAGCCCCCCAGTGCTAATGTGGCAGGATTACAGCCTCAAGGACTGAAGATGCTGAGGATGACAGCTTTCAGAAACATGGTTATGGCTGTCTGTTATTCTGCTTTGAACCCTTCAGTTTCATCTCCCATGTCTTAGCATGGACTGCCCCGTCCTCCATCCACTCAGGCCTTTGCATGTGATGCCCTGCTTTAATTCCTGTCTTCTCCTTATTCTTCAAGCCTTATTTCTTTTCCAACTAAGATGTATCTTTCCTATATTTAAATGTCCAGTTTAAAATTCTCCTCCTCCATGGGGAATATAGCCAATACTTTGTAGTAACAGTGAATGGAAAGTAACCTTTAAAATTTGTATGAAAAATAAAAAATAAATTAAAAAAATAAAATCCCTCTCCTCTAGACTACCCTAACTTAAAGCTGTATTCCTTTCTTCTGAATTCCTACAGCATTTTCTTTTCTTTTTTTTTAAGGACTTTTATTGAGATACAGTTAACATACAATAAACTGCATATATTTAGACTGTACAATTTGGTATCCCAGTCTCCCAATTCAGTCCCCCCCAACCTTCCATGCTTTCCCCACTTGGTGTCCATATGTTTGTTCTCTACATCTGTGTCTCTATTTCTGCCTTGCAAACAGGTTGATCTGTACCATTTTTCTATATTCCGCATATATGTGTTAACATACGATATTTGTTTTTCTCTTTCTCACTTCACTCTGTATGACAGTCTCTAGGTCCATCCATGTCTCTAGAAATGTCCCAGTTTCATTGCTTTTTACAGCTGAGTAATATTACCTTGTATATATGTACCACATCTTCTTTATCCATTCATCTGTTGATGGACATTTAAGTTGCTTCCATGTCCTGGCTATTGTAAATAGTGCTGCAATGAAGGTTGGAGTGCATGTGTCTTTTTGAATTATGGTGTTCTCTGGGTATATGCCCAGTAGTGGGATTGCTGAGTCATATGGTAACTCTATTTTTAGTTTTGCAAGGAACCGCCATACTGTTCTCCATAGTGGCTGTATCAATTTACATTCCCACCAACAGTGCAAGAGCGTTCCCTTTTCTCCACACCCTCTCCAGCATTTACTGTTTGTCGATTTTCTGATGATGCCCATTCTGACCGGTGTGAGGTGATACCTCATTGTAGTTTTGATTTGCATTTCTCTAATAATTAGTGATGTTGAGCAACTTTTCATGTGCCTCTTGGCCATCCGTATATCTTCTTTGAAGAAATGCCTATTTAGGTCTTCTGCCCATTTTTTGATTAGGTTGTTTGTTTTTTTGATATTGAGTTGGATGAACTGTTTATATATTTTGGAGATTAATCCTTTGTCTATTGATTCATTTGCAAATATTTTCTCCCATTCTGAGGGTTGACTTTTCATCTTGCTTATAGTTTCCTTTGCTGTGCAGAAGCTTTGAAGTTTCATTAGGTCCCACTTACTTATTTTTGTTTTTATAAAATCCTACAGCATTTTCACCATGGACATGCACTTAATCCTTGGTTATAAAGTGCCTTAAGCTCATTTTGAAAATTACTAAACATGTGGCAGTTTTGCCTCTCAGGGCAAACTCCAGGCACTTTGGAGGGCAGGGACCAAGGTGTTTGCATGTTCTGTTTTCTATATAGTTGCAAACACATAGGCAGGATATGCAGTGGTCCTCGATAAATAGTTATTGGTTGAATAATAGAGGAAAATGACTTGGGGGGAAATGAAAGGAACAGAAAAGTGAACTCAGAATCAACTAATGGCATCTCAGGAAGGGCAGCAGGACCAGAGAATCTGATAGGTTGTTACTTTCCCCAAAGATTAAGCCCAAAAGTATGATTGGAGATTGGACATGGGAATGATTGATTAGATCTGGGGCAGAGCAGGCTACAACAGGATTTACAAAAACAGACTCAGGTGAGCCTAAAATTTGAGAGTTTCAGGGAGTTCAATTCAATGTAATCTGATTAAATTGTCATAGAAGTGTAGGCTCACAGAGCTGGAGGGGACATCAATGGTTACTCCAAAAGGTGTTGGCTGATGTGTGATTCACCTTGTCAACATTCTGACCAGGTAAGCATCACACCTCTACTCAGACCCGTCTAGTACTGGGGACTTTGCTAGGCATACCGAGACCATAAATTCAATGAAATAGAATTCAATCTGGCTCAGTTCAAACAATTTAAAAAATTTGAGAACTTAATATATACCTAGCATTGTGGCTGATGTTCCTGTTGGGAAGGAACAGATGACCTATGACTGCATTTCTGTGGACGCTTAGGGAACTGTGGGGGAGTTTTCTACAACCCTTTGTCAAGTTCATCTCTATTTTTTCTATCTTCTCTTACACTTACTTTTAGGGTTAATTCTTGCCCACAACTTTCTTTTCCTATTCTCTTCTTTTTTTCCTCCTACCTATTCACCATGATTTAGCCTTTCAAGAAGTGTTGAAATCCTGGGGTAGTTTCTTTGGAAATACTGAGGGCAAAGAAAATGATCACTCTCTGTTCTAAGAACATATATAGATACAGAAAAAACCTTGAAGATTACATATCTAACTCTGTCATGTAAAAAGAGATGCTAAGGGCCAGATTGGAGAAATGTTTCACCTCAATCACCTGATTAAATAGGTAGTGAGGTTAAGTGAGGTTAGCAGTCAATAATCTTGCACAACAGGTCCCAGGAGAATATTCCCAGTGACCAACACTCAACTGTGTAAAATAAAAGGACTGTAACAGTTTGTGCTGGTGTGGATGTTACATTTACATATCATTTGCATACACCCACGTCAACCCCCTGCAATCTCTTCTCAGTTATTTCTCAAGTGAGAATGTATCATTGCTTCCCTTTTTTGTCATTTTTAGTTTTTCATTTCTCTATGCCTCTTCACCCACTCACAGTCTTTAGCCCAGATTCCCTGCAGCATTCAAGGGGAAAAAGTATTCACAGAACATTAAAATTAAACTTCAGACAACTGTGTTTCTCTGACCATCTGGTCCTTTCTAGAACAGCCACTTCTCAAAGACAGGGACTCTGGGCCTCCATATTCCATGCAGTGCCCAGAAAGGGGGGCTGCTCAGTAAGTGAGAGCAGGTAGGAGAGGATAATGGTTACAGGCAAAGCCATTCAGTGGTAGTTGGGACACATGGTCTGTAAGAATTTTAATACAAGACTATATATTCCTTGAGGACAGGGACTTTCCATCACACTGTCTCCAGGACTTAGTCCACCATCAGGTACAGAGTAGACCATGTATATTTGTTGAATGCATGAATGCATGCAGTTACATAAATAGTTTTATACACTGATGTAAGGATATAAAAGCCAGGCATCAGTTATCTACTGAAAGAATCTCACCTACAGAAAATCATAACTTTTCATGTTTTTGGAAACTTCACATCCATTCTCTGACTTGATCTCTGCTGCAGGTTTCTGGAGTAGGAATCTAAAAGGAAAGTGCTATGTGAAGTCCTACATGCTATGCAAGTGTGATGTGTTGTTACTTTTGACATAATTAATGGATTAGTCAATTTTTGGAACAAATATTCCCAGCTCTAGATTAGGCTCCTGGGAGGCAGAATTACAAAATTTATCCTTAAGAGTTTATTAGAGAGGAGTGACGCATAAATTACTTCTTAATAAAGACATTTAAGTGCATATACACACTACTATATATAAAATAGATAACTAATAAGGACCTACTGTATAGCACAGGGAATTCTACTCAATACCCTGTAATGTAATGACCTATATGGGAAAGGAATCTAAAAAAGAGTGAATATATGTATATGTGTAACTGAATCACTTTGCTGTACAGCAGAAACTAACACAACATTGTATATTAACTATACTCCAATAAAAATTAAGAAAAAATAAAAAAGATCTTTAAGTGCAGATCTGAGGAATCCAATTTGAGCCAGCTGAAGTCGAGGAGAAGCATTTATCATAAGGTTACAGAGGTATCTCATGGAACTGGTGGTGGTTTTGAAGCGTGTCCACAAATTCTCTGATAGTCCTCCTGAAGAGGTGGAGCTTAATACCCCTCCCCTGGAGCATGGGCTGGACTTAGTGACTCACTCCTGATAAATGGAATGTGGAAGAAGTGATGATGTGTGACTTCTGAGATATGGTCATTGCGTTAGTTTTAGGGCTGCTATAACAAGATACCAGAAACTGGGTGACTTAAACAACAGAAATTTATTGTCTCATAGTTCTGGAAGCTAGAAGTCTGAGATCAAGGTGTCGACAGGGTTGTTTGCTTCTGAGGGCGTGAGAGGGACTCTGTTCCAAGCTTCTTGCCTCGCTGGCAGTCTTTTGGTGTTCTCTCCATCTCTGCCTTCATTGTCACACGGCATTTTTCCTTTATGCATGTCTATTTGTGTCCAAAGTTCCCCTTTTATAAGGACATTAGTCACATTGGATTAGGGGCCCCCTTAATGACCTCATTTTATTTTAATTTATTAATTAGTTAAGTAAAATTTTTAATTTTATTTTGGAGTATAGTTGATTAACAATGTTGTGCTAGTTTCAGGTGTACAGCAAAGTGATTCTGATATACATATACATGTATCTATTCTTTTTCAGAGTCTTTTCCCATTTAGGTTATTACAGAGTATTGTGCAAAGTTCCCTGAGCTGTACGGCAGGTCCTTGTTGGTTATCTATTTTATTTATTATTTATTTATTTATTTATTTATTTATTTATTTATTTAGCTCTTTATTGGAGTATAATTGCTTTACACTGTTGTGCCAGTTTCTGCTGTATAACGAAGTGTGGTTATCTATTTTATTTTATTTTTGGTCTGCAAGGCTTGTGAGATCTTAGTTCTCTGACCATGGATCGAACCCAGGCCCTGGGCAGTGAGAGCACAGAGTCCTAACCCCTAGACCCACAGAGAATTCCCAGTAATGACCTCATTTTAATGTGACTGCTTCTGTAAAGGCCTTATGTGCAAATAAGGTCACATTCTGAGGTACTGAGGGTTAAGATTTCAACATACGAATTTTGGGGAGGGCACCACTCAACACATAGCAGTCTTAAAAGGCCTTGTGGCTTCCTCCCTGTTCTCTCTCTTGGGTCACTGACTCTGAAGGAATCCAGATGCCATGTTGTGAGCACTCAAGAAGCCCCATGGCAAGGTCCCCCTGGCAGGGAACCAGGGCCTCCTGCTAACCACCAGGTGAGTGAGCCACATTGAAAGCAGCTCCTCCAGCCCCAGTTGAGTTTTGAGATGATTGCAGCTCTCGCTGACATCTTTCCCTTCCAGCTTTCTTGAGGTATAATTGACACTTAAAAATCGTGTACGTTTAACATGTGTAACTTGATGATTTGTTGGGGTTTTTTTGGCTGTGATATCAGTGCTTCTAGAAGCTATGCTCCACTGGGATGACTACCAAAAACTGAACTAAATGCAAATATCTTTTTTAATTAATTAATTAATTAATTAATTGGCTGTGCTGGGTCTTCATTGCTGCACATGGGCTTTCTCTAGTTGTAGCAAGTGGGGGCTAATCTTTGTTATGGTTCACGGGCTGCTCATTGCTGTGGCTTCTCTTATTGTGGAGCATGGGCTCTAGGCACATGGACTTCAGTAGTTGCGGCACATGGGCTCAATAGTTGTGGCACATGGGCTTAGTTGCTCCGCGGCATGTGGGATCTTCCTGGAGCAGGGATCGAACCCATGTTCCCTGCACTGGCAGGCGGATTCTTAACCACTGCACCACCTAGGAAATCCTAAATGCAAATATTTTTACAAATCACATAAATATATGCAATAAACCCAAGCACAGTGTATTCTCTTTTCAGCTACCCCTTAGTTGGACCTCACAATTCCAGCAGCCATGCTAAAGCTGCAGGAGGAGAGGGGGTTGGAGCAGAAATTGAGGTGGAAAAATATGGTGGTTTTAACCAAATGTGGCTAAAACACCTTCTTTCTAAAACTTTAGAAAAAAACATCTGATGACGTGAACACATGGCTATGGCCTTTCCAGGGCCGTGGAACAGTCCTGGCAGGTAAGGAGCCCTGAAACCTTGGTTTGTCACCCTCCTGAAAAATTTGCCTCTGGGCAGAGTCTTGTAGAACAGAACAGTTACTGGAGGCCTAACCTGGTGGATAAGGTGGGTGTTTCCTGAGAACATGAAAAAAAATTCTATGAGGATAGATAATTATAATATACTGTGAGAAGAGATTTGGGCGGACTAAGAGTGCACAAACATGAAAGTGGGGGATTGACTCAAGTTTGCAGAGTTGATGTGAGGGAATGCTTACTGTGGAAAATGACATTTGGATGAGTGGGAGTGAAAGGGGGTAGAATGTTCCAGGAGGGTAGGTAGCATATGTAAAGGGAGGAGGTGTAAGAGACCATGGCTGACTTGGGGGATATTGGTGTGAAGGGTGTGAGGATGGGGTTGCCTGAGAAACAGTCCAGGAAATCAACCCAGGTCAGATCATCAGGGGCCTTGCAAGCCATGCTATGCTCTTTGGGGTCTACCCTGAAGGAAATGGGGAATCAGTGAAGGGTTTTCAGCAGGAAATTTAGACAATCAGATTTGCATTAGTACATCAACCTGGCATTTTCAGTCAGTATGGGAGACTCGGCTGTGTTAAAAGAAAATTTTCCACAGACAATTTAGTGATCTAGTAGTCTTTTATTCAGTGATTCATGAGTCAGACAGCATCCAATCTAGCAGACAGAAAGGAGTGCTGAAGAGCTCTACAGGGTGAGAGATTTTTACAGACCCACGTGAGCAGAAATAAGGAAGTTAAACTGGGTATTTGCTGATTGGGTAAAGCAGTGTTGCTTTCCTTATATGGAGAAAAGGGAAGTCTTGGATCCTGGTCAGGTAACTTGTGCTGAGCAGGGAAGCAGTGATGGGTTGACCTAGGGCTTCCTTTTCTGGGAGAGGAAAGAAATTTAGTGACGTTTTGGTTTGCTGACTTGGGCCTTAGCATGACTCCATCTTGGGTCTAATGGGGTTACTTTAACAGAGAAAACTGGAACTCTTTCTATCTCAGACACAGAAATGCAGGAAAAAAAACCCCTAATAACAAAATAATTTGAAAGATATGATTGAGTTCAAATCTAAGGAAAGGAAATCCCCAACAGTCAGAACTGAAGAGGCTCCTAAAAGCCAGAAAAGTGAGTGGACCTTGAACAGCGGCCCCATGGGGAAGGGGACTGAATGAGGGTCTTTACAGTTGGGGCCAGGGCTTAAATGGCCACACAGGGAGGGGAGTCTTGGCACAGGCTGGGCACAGGCAGGATGCTGGAACTGCCCAGTTCAGGAGTTGTAAATCCAGCTGTCCACCCACGCCTCTGTGGATAAAGTGTCAGGATGCTGGAAAACTGTGCAGATAAGGGGTCATTCCTTCCTAAGCTTCAAACATGGAGACCTCTCAGAGACCCTCCTTCCCTCCCAGATTGTGAGCTGTATTTGCCACCTATGGCAAATTCATATATATATTAATTGAGATCCTATTATGTGCCAGATCTCATGTGCTACGGGTATAAAGATTAAACAAACAAACGAACTTTAAAGCTGCTGAATGATTATCTGGGAACATACCCAGTGAAAAAAAGTTTGGAAAATTTGGAATTTCTCCCCCTTAGCTGGTCTTAACCTCAGCACTTTTCTTTTTTTTGATTTTATTTTTATTTATTTTTAATTTATTTTTGCATTGGGTCTTGGTTGCTGCGCACGGGCTTCTCTTGTTGTGGTGAGCGGGGGCTACTCTTCGTTGTGGTGCGTGGGCTTCTCAGTTTAGTAGCTTCTTTTGCTGTGGAGCACGGGCTCTAGGTGCACAGGTTTCAGTCATTGCAGCACATGGGCTTAGTAGTTGTGGCACGTGGGCTCTAGAGCACAGGCTCAGCAGTTATCGCACATGGGCTTAGTTGCTTCATGGCATGTGGGATCTTCCCAGACCAGGGACTGAACCCGTGTCCCCTGCATTGGCAAGTGGCTTCTAAACCACTGCACTACCAGGGAAGTCCCAGCACTTTTCCATCTTTTCCCATCCAAGTCCCTGCAGGATCTTTGTTTGAGCCGGGGTGAGTTGATTTCAGGACGTACATCCTGGCAGAACGAGGACAGGGGAGGATCCCACCCGTCATGAGAGGTTATAAGTCTCCATCAAGGGCCCCGACCCTAGGTCTGGTACCTTAACTAAGAATGTGTCCATTGGGCTTGGGAATTTACTAATCGAACAGAGGCTCTCAGATGACCTGAGCATGATCTCTGTCTACCAGGAAGCAGATGTGGGGGAAGGGCTGGTGAACCGATCATGACACACAGGGCAGGGTCTGAGGGCCTCGTGGGTCTGCCGTCTCGCATTAGGCAAGCAGTGAGCACACCCACACTGGGGGGAGAAGCAGGGTGTGTAAAGGCTGGGTGGATGCGCCTGACTGCCGGGGGAAAGTCTACGTGTAGGGTGGGGTTAGGCTAATATACAATCTGAGGATTTATAACTTTCTTCCTGACAAGGTGTGTGGTGTGGAATGTTTGAGGTCCAAGTCTCTGAAAAGGACCCAACAGACAACCTGCAGTCTGCTTTGTTTCTGTGCCCAGGAGTGGGCATTTTTTTGAATGGGGCAGGGACCCCTTGAAATGGGTACCTTGTCCTCTAAGTTACAAATATCTACTTGGAGATTCGATTGACTCACGGTGTTGCTAAGAACTTGGCCTCTGGAAGCCCCCTGGTGCTGTGACAAGGGCAGGGGTGAATCTCACCCTCTGTAAGAAAACTCTGTCCTGCCATGGCCAGTATGGTAGCCACTAGCCAATGTGGCTGTTCAGCTCTTGAAAGGTGGCTGGTCCAAACTGAGATGTGTTGTAAGAGAAAGATATGCTTTGGATGTTGAAGACTTACTATGAAAAAAAAGAATGGAATATAGCTCATCACTAATTTTAAAATATTGATTACAGGTTGAAGTGACAATATTTTTGACGTATTGGGTTAGGTAAAACGTATTTTTGAAATTAATTTTACCTGTTTCTTTTCATTATTTTAAAAGTGTAACTAACTACTAGAAAATGTGAATTACATATGTGGCCTATATTTGTGGCTTGCATCATGTTTCTGTTAGACGATGTGGCCTCAGTCCATCAGGACTTTTGGTTACCATAGGCTGGGGACTCCTGGGTCCTGTCCTGGTTCTTTCTTCCCTCTTTAGGCTCTGGGAACTTGATTACTTCTCCATGATCATTACTTCTTTTCATCCACAGCTCTGAAAGCAGCAGCCATAGCTCTTTGATGTGATAAGTGGATAATCTTCAGGAATTGCTAGGAGGAGGCAGCTATGGGAGAGGAGATGAGGAAGACTGCGACCCCAGCCCAACCTTCTGTAGAAAAAGGGAAGGAGAGCCAGGAAGCCCCCTAAGGCTCGTGGTCTCAACCAGGCTCGTTCCTTCCTATCCCCAGGGGACATTTGGAAATGTCTGGAGACATGTTTGGTTGTCACACTGGGTAAGGTGGCGATGCTCCTGGCATCTTAGGGTAGAGGCCAGGGAGGCTGTGAAATATTCTACAACACACTGGATAGTCCCCCTCAACAAAGAATTATCCACCATCAAATGTTAATAGTGTCAAGGTCAAGAGACCCTGATCTGCCTAGGAAATGCCTTGGATATCTGTGGATGAGGGACAGGAAGGGAGGCTGTGGATACTGACACAGTAGAGGAGCCTACCCCACCCTCTCCCATTCCCTGGTTCGTTCTTCATCCTCGGTGACTCACGGCCCTTCCCCTGCACTCAGAACCTGCCTGAACTCATCCTGGTGGAGAGAGAAGAAGCTCTCCTTCTCAAGTGTGACTCATGTGTCCCAGGTCTCAGGTGGAGACCTCTCCCTGCAGGAGATAAGCCCTCTGGGAGAGAGGGCTAGAGATGGGATTTGTCCAGAGGGGAGGTGGTTAGTTGCCATTTCTCCTTCCCTTACCTTGCTGGCCTTTTTTTTTCCCCTTGTTTCCAACTCCCTCTGCAGCTGCCCTGAGTTTACCAGAAGCTCCTGGTCAGACCTGACTCTCCCAGAATTTTTGGGCAGATATCTATCAGAGTTGTTGGGCTGAGAAGGAAGCTGATGGAGGCAGATAGGGTTTTCTCAGAGAGAATAAAAACTGTGGCTTTTGCCTCTAGATTTCTTGCAGAAACCCAGGTCTCCAGGGTCTGCAGCTGAGAACAGCACTGCTGGTGTTTGTTACAGGTTCATTCTGTAGCTTTCTCACCAGATTTCACGGAGCCCAAATTCCAAACCTGAGAGGCACACTCCCTGCCCTCACGGCATTTACAGTCTATCTGGGGACACAAAGCCTGAATGCTTAGAATGACTTAAATGGCTTTAAAGGGGACTCAGTGGTAACAGAGGCTTTAAAGGAGCAGAGTCAGGGTTCAGAGTGATGACGGGGTTGCCCAGGACTATGGGAAGAACCTGTGCTCTGGATCCCACTGGCTTTGGCTGTATCCTGATGCTCAAGTTTCCCAGCTGTGTGACCTTCTCCATGAAATGAAGGCAGCAATAGGAACAAATGAGACTCTGCTCTCTGCTCCCATTCCCTACACACATGGCTGGGTAGAGCCTGTCCCAAGGAGGACTGCTAGGGGTTTCCAGATTGATGTCTCTGCGGGAAAATGGCTCACATGCGCAGCTTGCTGATTTGAAAGTGAGGAGTATCAGCTCGCTACAAGAAGATGCAGTCCTGTAACTCGTAGCAGTTGTATTGGGCTTAAGCTAGAGGCATCCTTCCCTCCCTGTTCTTGGGAGAAAGATTCCTGCCCATTTTTTGGCCTCATGTGTCCTTCTGACAAGAGCTATAATTTACTGAGCATCTATTATGTGTTGGATACGACATAGGCACTTTGCTGCTTTAAGTCAAGCAATGAGCAATAATTGCATATCCTCTCTGTATTGAACACTGGGC
This sequence comes from Hippopotamus amphibius kiboko, assembly GCF_030028045.1. Taxonomy (NCBI): domain Eukaryota; kingdom Metazoa; phylum Chordata; class Mammalia; order Artiodactyla; family Hippopotamidae; genus Hippopotamus; species Hippopotamus amphibius. Next base: position 113,111,717 of record NC_080188.1, read on the forward strand.
AGGGACGGGTTGACTGGGACATAAAGCTGAAAAAAAAAGACAAAATAGGGAATTCCTTGGTGGCTCAGTGGTTAGGACTCTGTGCTTTCACTGCCAAGGGTCTGGGTTCAATCTCTGGTTGGTGAACTAAGATCCTACAGCCATAAGGCACAGCAAAAAACAAACAAACAAACAAACAAGCAAACATACTAATGCGGGAGAAAGACATGACATTTATGGTGCCGTGTGTGAGTGCTGGGATGGTGGTGAGTAATCAGCCTTGACTTGGTCTCCTGGCTGCTGATGAGATAGGCTGCTAACTGGGTGAGTCCTCCCTGACTCAGGCAGCTCATGTACATGCGGAAGCAGCTGGATGTCACAGCCCCATCTGAGCCAGGCACCACACGTGTATCTAGACCACCTGCAACCAAGTCAGATGTTCTCTAATTAACAATGCAGGAGCCAGGACTTCCTAGGTGGCGCAGAGGTTGGGAATCCACCTGCCAATGCAGGGGACATGGGTTCGAGCCCTGCTCTGGGAAGATTCCACATGCCATGGAGCAACTAAGCCCTTGCGCCACAGCTATTGAGCCTGTGCGCCACAACTATTAAGCCCGTGTGCTGCAACTATTGAAGCCCATGTGCCTAGAGCCCGTGCTCCACAACAAGAGAAGCCACTACAATGAGGAGCCCGTGCACCATAATGAAGAGTAGCCTCCGCTCGCAGCAACTAGGGAAAGCCGTGTGCAGCAATGAAGACCCAACACCGCCAATAAATAAATAAAATAAATAAATAAATTTATTAAAAAAAAACCCAAAAAAACCCCCCCCCAAAACGCAGAAGCCAGCCGCTGTTCAGGAACACCCAGGGACTCTGCTTTCCTAACCTGGGAAAGGGACATTTCATGGTCTTCCGGCTTTAGAGAATGACCTCATTTCTCTGCCCACATCCTCAGATCTGAAGTTTTCCTGGGCTGTGCTGCACTGGGCTTCCTGCTTGAAAGCAAATCTGCCTTTTTCTTTTTTTTTTCATTCAGCATTCAATCTTTTGTTTCTGGTAGTTTAAAAAATTTTCTTTAAAGAAGGCAAACCAGAGCACAGAGGAAGGAATGATGAATTCTGTGTGTGGGAGTCAGAGAAGTTCCCCAGAAGAGTTTGCATTTAGGCTGGGACTAGAATGATAACAAAAAGATCTGTCAGGCTGACAAACGGATGAGGAAGCACATTCCAGGGGCTGGGAGGACGTGAGCAAAGGAAGAGGTGTGTGCAAATGCATGGCCTGTTCAGGCCAGGCCAGGTCATTTGTTGGGGGCTGCAGGGTAGGTGCTTGGTGGAAACTGTGAGGTGCTCCCTGGAAAGTTAGGTTGGTGCAGGCTTGTAAGATAATACTAAGGAGTTGAGAATTATCCCAATGGGCCAAGGGTTGCAAACTCAAATACCTACAAGGACCACTCAGATACCTTAAATGAATGAAAAATGTATTCTTTCCACATGGACACACTTTTTTTGGGGGGAGGGTGGAGAGTTAACCTTACACCTGTAGGGACATTCTTCACATCCCCAAAATAGATGTTATCTTCATTCAAAGAGTATTGACTGAGCTTCTCTGGTGCACCAGGGATTGTCTTAGGCTCTGGCTACTTGTCTTGAAATGTCTACACCTCTAAGCCCTTATTTTCTTTACTTACTTTTGCTAGAGATGTGACTATAATAAATTTTCTCGACAGTTATGAAAAAAACTCAAGGTGTGATAGAAAGGCAACAGACATTCTAAGAAGAGTTATAGGGGAAGAATGGGGTGGGGAGAACTGGAGAATCTGTGTCCTGTCTAAAAGGGCATCTCTGACTCAGCACCAGATGATTATAGCTATGCTGAGAATAAGACAGGTGGAGTGCTCCGATTCAGTTTTTATTCCCAGAGAAAGAGGCAATAGGGATTTTAAAAATGTGATTGAACCAAAATTTTTTATGTTGGCTAAAAACTGTAAACTTACTATGTGCTGCACACGCACCACTGGTTGGCAGGGTGCACTGGGGTCATGGGTGAGTCATCAGTTTTCTGCCATTCTCTGCTCTAGGCAGTAGGCAGTAAGGGAGGTGTGGTCAAGAGTGCTGGATGCCTCTCCAGTATTCATTCTCCCCTCTGTTTGTATTTTTATTTTCTTTATTTTATTATTTTTCTAAAGATTAATTAATTAATTAATTAATTAATTTTTGGCTGCATTGGGTCTTTGTTGCCGTGTACGGACTTTCTCTAGTTGTAGTGAGTGGGGGCTACTCTTCATTGTGGTACATGGGCTTCTCATTGTGGTGGCTTCTCTTGTTGCGAAGCATGGGCTCTAGGCTCACAGGCTTCAGGAGTTGTGGCACATGGGCTCATTAGTTGTGGCGCGCAGGCTTAGTTGCTCTGCAGCATGTGGGATCTTCCTGGGCCAGGGATCAAACCTGTGTCCCCTGCATTGGCAGGCGGGTTCTCAACCACTGTGCCACCAGGGAAGTCCCTCCCCTTCTTCTTTTTTTTTTTTTTTAAAGCTCTTCATTGGACTATAATTGCTTTACACTGTTGTGCCAATTTTTGAGGTATACCAAAGTGAATCAGCTGTATGTATACATATATCCCCATATCCCCTCCCTCCTGTGACTACCTCCCACCCTCCCTATCCTGGCCCTCTAAGTCATCACCTATCATTGAGTTTATCTCCATACGTTATGCAGCAACATCCCACTAGCTATCTATTTTACATTTGGTAGTGTATATATGTCAATGCTGCTCACTTCGCCCCAGCTTCCCCTTTGCCACTCCCCCACCCCATGTCCTCAAGTCCATTCTCTACATCTGCATCCTTATTCTTGCCCTGTCACTGGATTCAGCAGTACCATTTTTTAGACTCCATATATATGAGTTAGCATATGGTACTTGTTTTTCTCTTTCCGGCTTACTTCACTCTGTATGACAGACTCTAGGCCTACCCACCTCACTACAAATAACTCTATTTCATTCTTTTTTATGGCTGAGTAATATTCCACTGTATATATGTGCCACATCTTCTTTATCCATTCATCTATTGGTGGGCATTTAGGTTGCTTCCATGTCCTGGCTATTGTAAATAGTGCTGCAATGAACATTATGGTACATGTTTCTTTTTGGATTATGGTTTTCTCTGGGTGTATGCTCAGTAGTGGGATTGCTGGGTTATATGGTAGATCCATTTTTGTTTTTGAAGGAACCACCAAACTGTTTTCCATAGTGGCTGTACCAACTTACATTCCCACCAACAGTGCAGGAGAGTTCCCTTTTCTCCACACCCTCTCCAGCATTTGTTGTTTCTAGATGTTTTGATGATGGCCATTCTGACTAGTGTGAGGTGATACCTCATTGTGGCTTTGACCTGCATTTCTCTAATAATTAGTGATGTTGAGCATCTTTTCATGTTTTTTGTTGGCCATCTGTATGTCTCCGATGGAAAAATGTCTGTTTAGGTCTTCTGCCCATTTGTGGATTGGGTTATTTGCTTTTTTGGTATTAAGCTGCATGAGCTGCTTGTATATTTTGGAGGTTAATCCTTTGTCCATTGCTTCGTTGGCAAGCATTTTCTCCCATTCTGAGGGTTGTCTTCTTGTCTTGTTTATGGTTTCCTTCATTGTGCAAAAGCTTTTAAGTTTCATTAGGTCCCATTTGTTTATTCTTGATTTCATTTCCATTATTCTAGGAGGTGGGTCCGAAAGGATCTTGCTTTGATGTATGTCATAGAGTGTTCTGCCTATGTTTTCCTCTAGGAGTTTTATCATGTCTGGCCTTACATTTAGGTCTTTAATCCATTTTGAGTTTATTTTTGTGTGTGGTGTTAAGTAGTGTTCTAATTTCATTCTTTGAAATGTTGTTGTCCAATTTTCCCAGCACCACTTACTGAAGAGGCTGTCTTTTATCCATTGTATATTCTTGCCTCCTTTGTCAAAGATAAGGTGCCCATATGTACATGGGTTTACCTCTGGGTTCTCTATTCTGTTCCATTGATCTTCCTTTCTATTTTTGTGCCAGTACCATACTGTCTTAATCACTGTAGCCCTGTAGTATAGTTTGAAGTCAGGAAGCCTGATTCCACCAACTCCGTCTTTCCTTCTCAAGGTTGCTTTGGCTATTGGGGGTCTTTTGCATTTCCATACAAATCATAAGATTTCTTGTTCTGGTTCTGTGAAAAATGCCGTTGGTAATTTGATAGCGATTGTGTTGAATCTATAAATTGCTTTGGGTAGGATAGTCATTTTTCACAATGTTGATTCTTCCAATCCAAGAACATGGTATGTCTCTCCATCTGTTTGTGTCGTCTTTGATTTCTTTCATCAGTCTTATTGTTTTCTGTGTACAGGTCTTTTTCCTCCTTAGGCAAGTTTATTCCTAGGTATTTCATTCTTTTTGTTGCAATGGTAAATGCCTCCCCTTCTTTTTTAAAACCAGGATCCTGAGATAGCCAAGGTGGCCATGTGCCCAGCTAATAACCATATTTCCCAGCCACCCTTGCTTAGTCAAGTCATATGCCTCACATGTGACAAAGTTCTGGCCAATGAGAAGCCAATGGTTGTGCTTGGCTGTTACTGAAAAGGCTATAAAAAGGGGATAGATAGCTGATGATTTCCCCCATTCCTCTGGCTTTCTTCTTCAACCAGTAAAGTGATGGCCAGAGCTTCAGCAACTATACTGGGCCAAGTGGAAGCCTTGAGTACAGAACACATATTACTCTGCCTGGGCTACCATGACAAAATACCAAAGACTGGGCAATTTAAACAACAGATATTAATTTTTTTCAGAATTCTGGTGGCTGGAAATCCAAGATCAAGGTGTTGGAAGGTTTGGTTTCTTCAGAGACCTCTCTCCTTGTTTTGAAGTTGACCACCTTCTTGCTGTGTCCTCACATGGTCTTTTCTCCGTACGTGTACATCCCTGGTGTCTCTTTGTGTGTCCAAATTTCATCTTCTTACAAAGACATCAGTCAGATTGTATAAAGGGCCCTATCTCCAAATACAGTTATGTTCTGAAGTACCGGGCCTTAAAGTTTCAATATATCAATTTTGGGGCAAGGATGTAATTCAGCCCACAGCAGAAGTTATGCATGAAAGATGCTGGGACAGAAAGATGCTGGCACCTGGATCTTCACAGAGTGTCCATAGTGGTCTGAACCATTTCTAGCCTTTTTTAAAAAAAATTCCATCACAAGGACTTCCCTGGTGGCACAGTGGTTAAGAATCCACCTGCCAATGTAGGGGACACCGGTTAGAGTCCTGGTCCGGGAAGATTCCACATGCCGTGGAGAAACTAAGCCTATGTGCCGCAACTACTGAGCCTGTGCACTGCAACTACTGAAGCCTGAGCGCCTAGAGCCTGCTTGCCACTGCAATGAGAAGCCCATGCACTGCAGCAAAGAGTAGCCCCTGCTCACGGCAACTAGAGAAAGACTGTGTGCAGCAATAAAGACCCAACAGAGCCAATAAAAAAAGTGATTTAAATATAAGAAAAAAAATTCCATCACAATTCAGGACACAAGGGGATGTGTTCTCCATGATTCCTCTGTCAGCCTGAAAAATCTCTTTGTTATCAATCTAGTCTTGGCTTCAACTTAACCTCTTCTGGGAAGCTTCTCTGACTCCTATAAGCAGAATGCATCATAAGAAACCTTAGAATTTGAACTGTTACAGTCAGATCTCTGTTGCTAGCAGTAGACGGCAATTCTTAGCAGGTTCATGGGGCTTCCTGGAAGAGGGAGGTTTAGCCCATTGTGTGTTTTCCAGAGGTTTGAGGCAGAGGAGAGGCATTTGAGGGCAAGGGAGACCCTATCAGAAGAAAGTACGTAGGAACTTAGTAGTTGTAGCATACCAAAGGAGGAAAACTCTTGAAGCCAGAAAGATCAAGAACTTTCATGTTTTCTGAAATGAAGTTGAGAAGTGTGTTTAGGGGATTCCATTACAATTCAAGTAGCTTGGGTTCTCTGCTCTATTTTACAGCCTTCCAGTGAGGCTCAGAGCTAGTCAGTTCAACCTCTCAGATTTGTTATTATTTTTTGATTATCTGTAAAATGGGGGTAATAATACTGTACTTATCTTACAATATTTGGTGAAGATCAAATAAAAGAATGAATGTGAAAACATTTTCAAAAATAGAATTATCTATATCAGTGTTTCAAAAGACATTCGTCCACCTCCTTTATGATATTTTGCCTTGTGTATCACCTGTACTGTGATTTTTCTGAAAACTGGACTATTCTAAACAATTGTTTGTTAAAAATACTTTTTATTAGGATCATAATAAAAAGTGACACAATAAAAAGTAAAAATAAAAGCAACATAAGTATTATTAAATGCTAGCTAGTTACAATGAAGTGTTAAGGCTTGTTCTTAAAAAGGGAGACTAGATTAAGGTTTCAAGTCAAATTGGTACCAAGTAGAGACTTCAATTTTGACATAATCAAAAGAGATAAAAAAGGAAAACTGGAAAAGGAAGAACTTTTCCATGATTCAGTTATATGCTATTTAATATCATAGCTACATGATATGGTCTCACTCTTCTTTTTATTGTAGTTGATTTACAGTGTTGTGTTAGTTTCTAGTGTACAGCAAAATGATTCAGTTATGTATATATATATTATTTTCATATTCTTTTTATTATGGTTTATTATAGGACATTGAATATAGTTCCCTGTGCTATACAGTAGTATCTTGTTGTTTATCTGATATGGTCTCACTCTTAAAAAACATTGAGGTATAAGAATATTTGGTTTTAGGGAGAGGTTTTCCCAAGGAAGAAAAAAAAAACAACGATCTGTGAGTAATTGTTTGTACCAGACGCCGTGTGAGCCCATTTTATGCTCATGGGAACCTTGCGATAGCCAGTTGAGATGGGCATTAGTGCCCCGTTTCACTTGGGAAAACTGAGGGTCAGGGGGTTGTGTACCTTGACTCGACATCACACAGTTGCCACAAGAGAGAATCACTCAGAGGCAGCAAGAACTCAGATGTGCCAAAGTCCATAATTCTCCCCTTATACTATCTTATCATTCCATGATCCAGCTCCTCCTTATGACATATGGAATTTAGGAAAAACTGTGCCCACTGGCTGCTCATGAGATGCACTTATCAGAAAAAGACAGTATAATGTATCGGTTGAGAACATGGTCTCTGGAGTCAGACTGCCTGGATTCAAATTCTGGCTCTGCTTCTTGTTAGCTGTGTGACCTTGGGCCAGTTACTCAGCCTCTCTGTGCCTCAGATTCCTAAGGGATAATAAAAGTATTCATTTCAACCTGTTGTGAAGATTAAATGAATTGATATGTGAAAAGTATTTAAAATAGTGCTGGTGCATATTTCCTTCTACCCAGGTGTTACTATTATCCATGTTTTACATCGTGTGCACCGTGTTATGGCTTGGGATAGAATGTTCCACCCTTGGTTAGGAAGGCAGCATGCCAAGGCATCTCCTCTTTAGCGCAGCCTTCACATCTTTATTCCTCAGGCTGTAGATCAGAGGGTTCAGCATGGGGATGATCACAGTATAGAAGACAGACATGACCTTGTTCTGCTCTATGGGACTGTGAGAGCTCGGCTGGGCATACATGAAGCTGATGGTCCCATAGAAGAGGCAGATGATGGCCAGGTGGGAGGCACAGGTGGAGAGCGCTTTGCTCTGAGCCTCGAGGGAGCACATCCTGCAGACCATCACCAGGATGTAGGCATAGGAGACCAGGATAACGGTGATGGTAAAGAGGACAATCAGGGCAGAAGATGAGAAGACGACGGCCTCAACCTCAGCAGTGTCTGCACAGGCAAATTGGAGCACAGGGTGGATGTCACAAAAATAATGGTTAATGATGTTGGGGCCACAGCAGGGCAGCTTGAAGATGTTCCCAGTCAGCAAAGCTGAATTGGCAACAGAAGCAGTATAGGTGGCTGCCACCAGCTGGACACACAGACATTGGGACATGACAGTGTGATAGAGGAGAGGGTGGCAGATGGCAGCGAATCGGTCAGAGGCCATGATGGCCAGGAGCAGACACTCAGCGGTACCGTGGAGAGTCGTGAGGGCCATCTGGACCATGCAGCCTGCAAAGGAGATGGACTGGCTTGAGGTGAGGAAGCTCTCCAGCAGCCTGGGGGTGTTGAACGTGGAGAAGGAGTCTATGAAGGAGAGGACGCTCAGCGAGAAGTATACGGGTGTGTGGAGCTGCGGGTCTGCATGGGTCAGGGTGACCACGGCCACGTTGCCCATGAGGGTAACTGAGTAGATGAATAGGAAGAGCACAGAGAGGATGCCCTTGAGCCCTGCCTGCTCTGTGAGCCCCAGCAGGAGGAACCAGGTGACACGGGTGCGGTTCTCCACTGTGGTGCACCTGTCACTGCAGAGACACCAAGGAAGACATGCTTGTACCCTAGAGGCAGAGTTCAGGGTCAGTGCCTGAGCTCTTTCAATGCCCCCAGAATGGGGTCAGTGCTGGGGGAACTGGGGAGGGGACACTGGCATGAATTGAATATCTAGTGTGAGTCATGTGTTAACTCATTTCCTAAACAGTTTTTGAAATGTCATACACACTTTCTTATTTAAATATTATGCCCATTTAACTATTCACAATAGCCCAGACATGGAAACAACCTAAATGTCCATCGACAGGTGAATGGATAAAGAAGATGTGGTACATATATACAATGGAATATTACTCAGCCATAAAAATAATGAAATAATGCCATTTGCAGCAACATGGATGGACTTAGAGATTATCATACTAAGTGAAGTAAGTCAGAGAAAGGCAGGTAAAATACGATATCACTTCTACGTGGAATCTGAAATACGATGCAAGTGAACTTATCTATGAAACAGAAACAGACTCACAGACATCGAGAACAGACTTGTGGTTGCCAAGGGGGACAGGGTAGGGGGAGGGATGGGTCGGGATTTGGGGATGAGCAGATGCAAACTTTTATATACAGAATGAATAACCAAGAGGTCTTACTGTATAGCACAGGGAACTATATTCATATCCTATAATAAACAGCAGCCCTAGGACACATGCACTCCTGGCTATTGATGGAGGCCTCCTGAGCAGTTGTCAGGAGCCTGGGCTTTCCGATCTCTCTCTATTGATAGAGCTAATAATCCAAGGAGAGAAAATGAAATGAAATAAATTTAAACAAAGTCTATTTGATTATTGACTACTAACTAAGAAAAATATTCATCTGGGAGAACAGGCACCTACAGAAAATATGAAAACGCCAGTTCGACAAAACTGTGACTAAAGAACCAAAGTCTTGTGTTTTAGCTAGAAAGAGTAGAAGGCAGTAGGACATGCCAGATTTATGGCACTGGGGTCCACTGCAGGGCACAGTTCTTAAGGCAGAATTGGAGGTGGGCTCTCTAACCCGAGAGCACAGGTCAAAGAGTTCACACGCCTACATCCCTAACCTCCCCAGGAGGGCCCTCATGTTTATGTAAGTTCTCTCAGCTCCCAAGAATTTGCCTCTGGGGATCCTGGCTTTTTGGGTTTACCCAATAACCAAGGTTGCTGTTCTGAGGGGAAGCTCTTGAATGGGATACCTGCCAGGGTCTGCTCTCATTGGTTGGACATCAGTTCTGATCGGTTGAGTGTAGGTTCTAATTGTTGGAGCATCTGTTCTGATTGGTTGGTGCCCGTGGTGTTCTGGTTGTTAAATGTTTGCGTTTCTATTTTGTCTGGATGAAGCTGGGAACAGAGGAGGAATGAGGTAGGGCATCTTCAGAGCATCTCAGGATAGATAGAAACAGGTGGCATCTGATCAAAGCTGGTAATAAGGCTCTGCACTATCAGCATCTATCAGCAACTTGGCCTCTTGAAATGTGAAAAGTGTGTACAGAGTTTATGCATGGAGAGCACCCGTGGGAATGCTGATTCTCCCTGCGTGATGCTTCCTTTCCTAAGAGGGACATCTGTTCTGTAACACTCCTGACCCCTCCTCTTCTCCTGGAGGAGGGATGCCTTTTGTGATCAGTGGGTTTGGGAAAAGTCACTGGATGTGTGTAGTTCTGCTTTGCTCTCTTCTTTGCTCATTGGAAGCACAGGTCCTGCTCTGCTCTGCTTCTCTGTAATGTAGATCTTTTTTTTTATTTTATAAATTTATTTATTTATTGCCTCTGTTGCTGCACATGGGCTTTCTCTAGTTGCAGTGAGCGGGGGCTATTCTTCGTTGTGGTGTGCGGGCTCCTCATTGTGGTGGCTTCTCTTGTTGCAGAGCATGGGCTCTAGGCACATGGGCTTCTGTAGTTGCGGCACATGGGCTCAATAGTTGTGGCTCACAGGCTCTAGAGCACAGGCTCAATAGTTGTGGCACACGGGCTTAGTTACTCCGTGGCATGTGGGATCTTCCTGCAGCAGGGATCGGAACTGTGTCCCCTGCATTGGCAGGCAGATTCCTAACTACTGCATTACCTAGGAAGTCCTGTAATGTAGATCTTAAAACTAAGTCATTGTCTAGTTTTTAAGAAGACCACTTATAAGGATGAGTCATGTTTTGCAGTACCAAGTTTTATCAGTGATGCAGGTGGTATTTTGGTCTCTGCCTGCCTTGCTTCTACCTCATCTCTCTATTTTTAAAAATAAATAAATGTATTTATTTATTTATTTATGTATTGGCTGCATTGGGTCTTCGCTGCTGTACGGGGGCTTTCTCTAGTTGCAGCGAGCAGGGGCTACTCTTTGTTGTGTTGCACGGCTTCTCACTGTGGTGACTTCTCTTGTTGGCGAGCATGAGCTCTAGGCACGCGGGCTTCAGTAGTTGTGGCAAACAGACTCAATAGTTGTGGCTCATGTGCTCTAGAGCGCAGGCTCAATAGTTGTGGTGCACCAGCTTAGTTATGCCATGGCATGTGGGATCTTCTTGGAGCAGGGATCGGACCTGTGTCCCCTGCATTGGCAGGAAGATTCCTAACTACTGCACCACCTAGGAAGTCCCTACCTTGCCTCTCTTAAGTGGTTCATAATTTTTGTAGAGAGGACAGATGCTGGTTATTGTGGTCCTTAAAGACCTCAGCACTGGGAAAACCAGAAGGAAGCTGGCAGGGGTGCTTTGCTTCGCCTGTCTCTTCAGTAATGCCATGAGCTGGGCTCACACATGTCTAGCACACTAATGGACTTAAAGGGTGAGTTGACTGAAACAATGGATGTGATTGAACCTTGGAGGAGAGGACAGCCTCCTCCAGTTCCTCTGCTAAGACGTTGATGAGGGGCTGCCATGGCAATGAGAGTGCATGAATAAGAATGAAGTGTCCTGACATGAAAGAAAAGAGGAGGCTTATCAAGGTCAGAAGAGGGGCAGCTTATGAAGGTGGAGGCCATCTCAAGATGAGAAAGTCCCTGAGAGTTTCTGAAGATCTCCTGTTTCTATAGATACCTTACAGAGCCAGGGATGGGTTCCATGTCTCTCTCTGACACCTCTGCTCTTTCCTTGGGCACAGGAACTTGTCACCTTCGGCTATAACTTTAATTGCTTGCTATTAGTGTGTAAAGTACAGTGATTAGTAGTTTAGAGTCTCAACTAATTTCATAAACAATTTTTTTTTTTTTGGCCATGCTGTGCGGCTTGTGGGATCTTAGTTTCCCGACCAAGGATTGAACCCATGTCCTTAGCAGTGAAAGCGTGGAGTCCTGACTACTGGACCACCAGGGATTTCCCAATAAATAATTTTTCTTTTGATAGCGCTTTAGTGAATGGGCAAAGAAACTGGAGTTTTCAGACCCCCCGTTTAGTCCAGGAACTATTTATTCCTTGCTTTTTAAAAATAAACATTTACTGGGGATTCCCTGTTGGTCCAGTGATTAGGATGCCATGCTTTCACTGCAGGGGGGGCGGGTGGGATCCCTGGTTGGGGAATTAAGACCCCGCATACCATGGGGTGTAGCCAAAAAAACAAAAATAAAATAAACATTTACTAACCAGTACTGGTCACTGTTAACGATGAGGAAATACTGCCCAGCTTCTGGAGGACCGGCCTTGAGAGCAGAGTCCTGTAAGTGGAGAGCTGCTGAAGGCGTTTAAGCAGGATGGTGACATGGTCAGACTAAGCTGTTAAATGAATTCAAGGGCAGTTAGGAGACAGGGTGCTACATTAGGCAACTGATCACTGTGGCCTTGGCAGGAGTAATGTTATTTATTGATTGACAGATAATCGAGTCCCATTTTTAGGACTGGAGACACAATAGTGATCAAGGTAGGTGAGATCCTTGCTCTCAGAGAGAGTGGGAAGATTAGAGAAATAGGTGGAAGACAGATTTATCAGTACTTGCTCCTAATTGAATATGTGGGCTGAAGGAGAGTCTGGGGTGACATGCAGGTTCCTGGTTTGGGTATTGGGGTGAACAGTGGTGGCATTCACTCTAACAGGTAACAGGTTTGAGGAGGGATGTGGTGAGTTCCATTTTTGATAGAGTGAGTTTGAGAGAGCCCAGTACAAAGGTCCAGGAGACAGGTGGGTCTACCATTTTGAAACTTAGGAGGAAGTCCTGTGTAGGAGATGGAGGCTTGAGAGTTGACATATTCAGTCATTCAAAATATGTTTATTGTGCTTCTACTGTGTGCTACAGAGATAGACATGAATGAAATAATCGCCCAAATTATTGAAAATTGCAACTGGAACAATAACTCCAACATGGAGATACTCAATGCTGTAAGCCTGAAACTTTGACTCAGGAGACCAAGGAGGATATTCCCCAGGAAGAGTTTTTCATAGGAGAGAAGAGTGGAGACAGCCTATGCAAAGGTACTGAGGTGTGAGCAAGCCTAGAGAGGAAGAAGAGCTGAATAAAGGGGACGTGCTGGTAGAAGGCAAAAAGGGAGAGTGTGCACTGAGGCCAGTAGGCAGGCAGTGTTTTGTAACATTTACTGAGTGCTTTCTGTGTGGCAAGCACTGTTCCAAACACCATTCCTTTCATTTAACCCTGTCAATAACTTTATGAGGTGTACTGTTGAGATCTCTATTTTACATGTGAGGAAACCGAGGCACAAAGAAGTCAAGGGACTTGCCCAAAGGCTCAGCTAGTAAGTGGCAGAACTGGGGTTTGAATTCAGGTGGTCATGTTTAGAGCCTACACTGTTATTAGCTAGTAGCCTAGGCAGGGGTCCCCAACCCTGGGATCTACTGCCTGATGATCTGAGGTGGAGCTGATGTAATAATCATAGAAATAAAGTGCTCAATAAACATAATGCACTTGAATCATCCTGAAACAATTCCCTCCCTCCTCCCCCCACCCCAAACCTTGGAAAAGGTGTCTTCCGCGAAAACATCCCTGGTGCCAAAAAAGTTGCAGATTGCTGCCCTAGACCATGTTAAGGACTTTTTTTAGTGTGTGTGTGGGATGCCATTAAAGAATTTTAACCAGGGAGATGGCATGGCCATATTTGCTTTTTGACAAGATCACGCCGAATGCAGTTGTGGGGAAATGATTGGAGGAGGGTCAGTAGATGGGGGAGATTTGTCGGGAGGATGTTGAAGTCATCCAGGAGGGATTCAGGGCTTAAACTAGAGGGGTGGAGGGTAGTGGAGACAGACTGAGGGGAATGGATTTAGAGATGTTTGGCTGTAAATGTGTTAGGAATTGGTGATGGGGTGAAGATGCGCGTGTGAGGAGGAGAGCAGTGTCAGGGTGCACTCCAAGGTCTGGTAGAAAGTAAAGCTGGTAGTTGAAGCTAAGAGAGGATAGAATGTGAGCTGTAAGAGCCAAGAGGCCCCAGGATGCAAGCCTACGGAAATTAATTTCAGCTTTACTGCATACTGCTTCTGAGCTTCGATTGTTTCCCATTCATCTCGGTGCTGGGGCTGATGATCAGATTTGAATGGTGTGAGCATGGTTCATGAAGAAGGGGGGATAAAGGAACCTAAGCCCTTCCTGGTGTTAGGATTCCACGTCTCAGCCTACTTACCTGTGGTTGAGCAGAGACCATCCATCCATGAGCCTTGCTCTTGCAGACCGCTTGGGGTGTTCCTCTCCCCTTTCCATCGATTGCCTCTGACCAGCTTTCTCAAGAGAACGTTTCAACCAGTTGTAGCAAAGCTTTGGGATTCCTTATGGCTGGGAAGGCTCTTGTCTTAAGTTCCATCTGGCATTTTTCACCCTGATCCCTAGAGTTCAGAAATGTGCCATTGGGAATTTGTGAGTAGTTCTCCCAGGAGCAGATGAAGAACTGCAAGTTGTCTCCAAGGGATGCTGGAGAGACATCTCTCGGGGAGGGTTGTCTGGGAACCCTTGAGGAGCAGGGATTCTCCACCAAATGCCAGGACAGAGGCTCTTCAGTTACAATGTCCATCCTGGTGGGCCTCTCTTTTCAGGTTATTGAGACTCAAAAGGCTGAGATGTTCACAGGGACATGTGTCAACACAATCCCCAGGTCTCACAGAAGTGACTGAAAGTGCTGATGATGTCGACATATGTGCTCTCTCTGACAGTCTAAATGTGGATTCTCCAACTTTCCTTTCATCTTCAGAGTATCCCTGGGAAACATGCTTGATGGTGTATATACATATATATATACACTTGCTATAAATATACAATGGCGGGATTATACTATAATTGTTTTATTCACTTAACAATATGGAAAATACATCTCTCCACCTGCAAAAAAAATAAAACCATAATTCTTCCCACGTACAAAATAGCTCCACTCTCTTTGTAAAAATAACACCTGCTAGTTGTAAAAAATTTAAGCAACATAGAAAAGGACCAAGAAGGAAGCAGAACTTCATCTAAAATCCTGCTACCACAGAAAACAGGCATCAGTGAGTGTTCATGTTACACATTTCTCAATGCACTTATGAGCATAATTGTTCAAAAACAGAATCAAACAGAATTATATACACAAGCTACTCTGTCATTTATTTTCTCACTCATGCCGTGGACGTTTCCCCATATCTATCAATAAGTAATATTCTACACAACCATGTTTAATGGCTGCATATTTTTTATTGCATATATATGCCATTATTTACTTAACTGGTTCCCCTGGGTTGACAATAAGGTATTTATAACAGTGAAAAGTTATAAATACCTTGGACAGACACCCCCAGGTCAGGACCCTGGAGAGCCAAGTCCAGTGAGAACAGGGTGTAGAGAGACTGCTTTTCCCAGGCCAGGAAGGAAGACACTGGCTCACTCCTTGGAGACCCTGGCACCTTGGGCTTCCATAATCCCAGGGGAGATCACCACACAAAGCAAGGGGCCTTGTCAGGCAAATGACTTGTTTGGATAAAAGAAATTCAGTCTCTAGACTACTGATCTGGGAGAGTCACAGCAGAGGAGCGACTGGATGGCCCATGTTTCCTGCAGGTGAGAGGGGGTTTATTCACTTGGGAGAGACCTGCTGACTCTCACCAGGAGAGGCGGACCAGTGCTGAGTCCCCTGAGCTTCATGCTGCATCCCAACCTGCACGAGGTGTCTGATGCATCTTCCCTGCAAATGCCCCCTTCATGCTGCCAGCCCTCTACTCATGGATGTGATGTGTCCTTCACTGTGCTTAAGGCTCAGTCCTCCTCCCTGGACCTCTCGGATAAGAATTTTATCCATTTTCTTTCCTCACTTTAATTAAACTTGGCCACATCACTAGGTTTGGCCCTGGGAGTGTGAATGGAAGTGATTTGTGCCCTGTCTGAACACAGATGCCTTAGCAGCCACCCCATGGTCCCCCCTGCCCCCTCTTTTCCCTCTGCTGTGACACCAGCCATGTCCAAGAAGATATAGGGGCTTCTCTTACATTAGCCCGAGTCTTGGAATGAAGAGGAGCAGACTCACTACTGACTCATGATAGACGTGAACTCAAGAGAGAAAGACACTCTCTGCAGTTGTAGGCCAATGAGATTTGGGTGTTGTCTGTTAATACGGCGGCCTCAGCTGCCTGATGTATTCTTCCAGGGGAAACTCCTTTCCTTGGCTGTGAGCCCAGTTGTATCTTATCTATTCTAACTCAGATGGTCCATGCTTCTCAGGCTGGGCTCCTTCCTGTCTCCTCTGAGAAGCCCTTTCTTCACACTTATTGAGCCTGCATCTATCTAACTGACCTAAAGCAAGTTTTAAAAACTGTTTTTACTTTTATCTAAAAACATTTTTTTGAGCTATAACTGACATATAACATTCTATTGGTTTTAGGTGTACAACATAATGATTTGGTATTTGTATAATATGTACCAAGAAATGATCACAATGTCTAGTTAACATCCGTCACCATACATACTTACAATATTTTTTTCCTTGTGATGAGAACATTTAAGATCTACTTGCTTAGCAACTTTCAAATATGCAATACAGTATTATTAACTGGAGTCACCGTGCTGTACATTACATCCCCATGACTTATTTATGGCAATTCACTTTCTTTTCTTTTTTTTTTGGTGCACGGGCTTAGCTGCTCCGCAGCATGTGGGATCTTCCTGGAGCAGGGATTCAACTCATGTCCTCTGCATTGGCAGGCGGATTCCCAACCACCGCACCACCTAGGAAGCCCCTGGCAATTCATTTTCTTTAATGTGGGAAGTTTCTAGTTGTTAGTAGCAGGTTCTATACAACCCCATTCTTTCAAGCCTGATTGACAAATGATATGAGCTGTTCTCCAGATGAAACTATTTCCCTATAACTATCTCTGCTCACTTTGTGGGATGAGATGGGAGAAACACACAGCATTATAGCCCAGGTTTAATGTCACTGGTGGGAAGAGTTGAGGTGAAGTTCTGTTTCCATGGGAACAGAATAGCGTATCATAATAGTTAAAAAAAAAAGTAAATTGAACTTGAGCTTGGAGATCATCTATATCCACATAGTTTAACTATTGGGACTGAGGGCTGAGATTTCCTTTTTGGCAACATGACTTAGCTAATTGCTCCTGGAAATTCAGGCCTAGGAAGATATGATTATATGCAATAAATAACTTCACTGTTTGCTTCATAACATTTCTGCAGGCCAATTTATCTGAACAAAGAGTTTGCTCCTCTAGGCAAACATCTCTCCTGTGAAGATAATAGATCACTCACTCGGGTAAAGAATTTTCTCAACAAACAGTAGTTTACTTATCAAGATTTGCTTTCAGGCCCTTCCCCTCTTGTATCTGTGAATCCTAAACCATAATGTCACAAACTTTGTCCAGTCCAGATCTGCTCCCTGATTTAGAAGATCTGCCTTAAATCACTTGAATCCAGACCCCCAAATCCTATAAATATTTTCCATTAGTTTCCTCCTATGGAGAATGGCTAAGATTCTGCATTGTCTCTTGCTACAGTAGGTCGAATAAACTTAGCTTTGGTTGAGGAATAGGTTTTCTGGTTGACTTTCAAGAAGTTATCAATCGACCATCCATTCTTTACCCAGGGTTACTTGGGGGCATTTTGCTTCCTTCTGGCCATGTGATATTTGGGAAGAAAAGCGGAGCTACATCACCTCTGAGGGAGGTTACTCCATCAGTACATGTTTTATCAGTACATCAGTTCACTGGTATTGCCAAGAGGGTTCAGATTTCATGTGAATGTCAGGACTGGAAGTGACCTTATAAAGATCGTATTTTCTAAATACCTCCTTTTGCACAGGGAAAAACTGAGGTTCTGGGTCTCTCCCTGTCCCCACTGATCCCCTCACTGTGAGGGGGCCCCTCCCAGCATGGGAAGGTTCCCCTCCTCAAGCCGCCCCTCAGGGGAGCTGGTCCCGTCCTGCTTCCACTTCTCCTTCCCCCTTTCCTTCCCCCCATGTCCTACTTGGTCAACAGGGGGTCCTCCCATCCCCTTAGGTGTAAGGTCCCCTACCAGTGCCTGGTAGGTTCCCTAGTTGTGAGGAGACACGAACTTCCTGTCCTCCTACTCTGCTATCTTGACTCTGCCCCCTGGGTAATATGATTTTGTTTGAAAAACGTTATGTGGTCTTTCAGCCTTTAATTTTGTTGAATTGGCCATTTACATAGAAATAATAGCTCATTGTTGCTTTAGAGCTCCTTTTGGTCCCTGGGTAATTGGAGATTTCTGTACTGGGGCCTCCATTATCTCCCACAAAGTTGAGTGACTGCTATCTCCTTGCTATAGTCAAACACCACATGGAGTACTTCTTCAATATCATGTGTTCAGAAGGGTGACCTTCCCTATAGAGCCTTGTAGGAAAGATTTCTCGGTTGAAATATGTCATTTTCACCATTTGACATTCAATTAACCTTTCTATATTTCGGAACTCTCAAGACAGGAGGAAGATAGAATCTAGCTCCCACTTCTGAAGGGGAAGGAGGTCCTATTTCTACCTCCCAGGGCAAGAGCCCTGGGAGGTAGAAACGTAGGAGATCAGTGGATGTAAGATATCCATCCTGGATGTCATTAATGTATCAAGAGATGTAGAATAGCTAAGCTGCCAGACTAGTGAATGCTCCTGCTTAGGACTTGAACTTCAGGGAATGAGGGAAAGGTCTAGGATTAGTGAGAGATGAGAGGTGGTTGGATGCTCTAGAGGGTGGTGTGGTGGCTAGTGCAGGTGGTTCTGTCCAGCAGCTGAGTGGTGCTGAAAGCTCGGGGCAGCAGTGCTAGCCTAGGCCAAGGACAATGCCCAAAGGTGATGCTTCCTGTGGTGGCATCCTGCACAGACCATGCTTGGGGCAGGCTCTCAGCTGTGCCTTGCCTCTCTTGGTTCTTGTCCTGGTTGGGTTCTCTAGACTTCTCTTCTATGTTATGGGCTACCAGATACCTTTCTAACAAATTCCTTTTCTGCTTAGGTTAAGAACCGTAACTTGTCCAGCAGCCTTGACATCTTTATTCCGTAGGCTGTAGACCAGTGGGTTCAGCATGGGGATCACAATGGTGTAGAACACAGAGAGGATCTTGTTATAGGCTGAAACACTTTCAGGGTTAGGTTGGATGTATACAAGGAACACAGGCCCATAGAAAAGGGAGAGGGCAGTGAGGTGGGAGGCACAGGTGGAGAAGGCCTTGCGCTGGGCCTCCAGGGACCTCATCCTACAGATTGTGACCAGGATGTAGGCATAAGAGACCAAGATGACCGAGATTGTGGGGACAGTGATCAAGGAAGAAAAGATGAGCAAGATGACACTGGCTATGGTGGTGTCTGAGCAGGCCAGTTGGAGCACAGGGGGGATGTCACAGAAGTAGTGATCAATGATGTTGGGACCACAGTAAGGCAAGATGAAGACATTCCCTGTCTGCACTGCTGAAATGAATACCCCTGTAACATAGGTGACCACCACCAGCCGGATACACAAACGCCTGGACATGATGGTGTGATAGAGGAGAGGGTGGCAGATGGCCACG
This sequence comes from Hippopotamus amphibius kiboko, assembly GCF_030028045.1. Classification (NCBI taxonomy): domain Eukaryota; kingdom Metazoa; phylum Chordata; class Mammalia; order Artiodactyla; family Hippopotamidae; genus Hippopotamus; species Hippopotamus amphibius. The sequence continues at coordinate 113,130,982 of NC_080188.1, forward strand.
AATCGGTCATAGGCCATGATGGCCAGCATCACACACTCTCCTGAGCCATGGAGAGTCATGAGGCCCATCTGGACCACACAGCCCATGAAGGAGATGGACTGGTTAGTGGTGAGGAAGCTGATCAGCAGCCTGGGGGTGAACACGGAGGAATTGCAGACGTCAAGGAAGGAAAGCACGCTCAGGAGGAAGTACATGGGGGTGTGGAGGGTGGTGCTGGCGCGGATCAGGTCTATCAGGCCCAGGTTGCCCACCAGAGTCACAGAGTAGATCAGCAGGAAGATGGCAAAGAGGAGTTGTTTTTGGTCTGCCCGGTCTGTGAGGCCCAGCAGGATGAATCGTGTCACTGTGGTGTGATTCTGTTCCCACGCCATTCCACTGGTGTGTTTCCCACGTGACAACGAAGAAGAGGAGGAGAAACAAGACTGTTAACACCCTCATCAAAGAGGTAGCCTTGAACGTCTACTACAACTGAAGAGTCACATCTAACTCTGAGAGGCAGATTGCTCCCCAAATCCCACATCCGTCTCATGATGTCACAATCGTGTGTGTGTGCTGTGTCCCCTGTCCCTCTTAAGATAATGTCTCAATTGTTTAACCTGCCAGATGTCCTCTGTGAAACACTTTCATGCTACCCTGCTCTCAGTTTACCCACTAGCAATATGAACAGCTTACTTTTACAAACATATCACGTTATTGCAAATGTCTCTGTTCTCACAAATTCTGTATTTTCTTCTCGAATGTCCTTGGGTCTCTCTGAATCCAGCTTAGAGGTCTGTCCCCTTCCTCTCTCCCCTGAATTTCACAGCTATTCCTTTAGTTGAATTAATAACCCCATATTTTAACATTAAAAAAAGCCCATCCAATATTAGTCAGCCATAAAAAGGAACGAAATAATGCCTTTGCAGTAACATGGATGGACCTAGATATGATCATGCTAAGTGAAGTGGGTCAGAGAAAGACAAACACCTCAGGATATCGCTTATATGTGGAATCTAAAGAAATGATACAAATGAACTGACTTACAAAACAGAAATAGACTCCCGGATGTAGAAAACAATCTTATGGTTACCAAGGGGGAAGGGGAGGGGAAGGATCAATTGGGAGATTGGGATTGACATATATGCACTACTATATATAAAATAGATAACTAATAAGGATCTAATGTATAGCACAGGTAACTCTACTCAGTAATCGTAATGACTTTTAAGGGAACAGAATCTAAAAAAGAGTGGAATATGTGTATGTATAACTGATTCACTTTGCTGTATAGCGGAAACTAACTCAACATTGTAAATCAACTATACTCCAATAAAAATGAAAAAAAAATGCCCATCCATCTTTCCTATTGGATTTTCATACTCCTAGTAGGAGGAGAGTTACTTAATATCTCAATAATTTGTGCCCTGATATCTATCACAGTGCCTCATGTCAATAAATGTATGGAAATTAACTATCAATTAGATAAGAAATTCTTTGCACTCAGGTAATGTCAACTCAATCCTTTCAGTTGTTTTGGCCAAAACCTCCTAGCCATTTTTGACCCTTTTTTCACCCACCCCTCACCAAATCCCTCAGCAAATCATGTTGGCTCTACCGTCAAAATGTATACTGACTTCTCATCCTTTTTTGCGAGGCACCATCATATTTTGCTTGGGTTATTGCAACTGCTCTTAGCTGGTGTCCTGTTTCCTTCTTATTAGGAGCTTCCAGGGTGATTCTGTTGACACACAAAAGTCAGAACCCTCGCGATGGCCCTCAAAGCCCACTCTGCTAGGTTGGCCACCACCCTGCAACTCTCTTTACCTCTCTGTCCTCTTTTCCTCCTCTTCCCACTCGCACTTACCCTGCTCTAGCTACACGTGTCTCCTTACTCCTCTTAGGACATGCCAGGCATGATTCAGGCCAGTGCTAACTGGCCCCTACCTTTGCTTTGCTTCAGTTACCTGCCACACAGCTCCTTTTCTCTACTCCTTTAAGCTGTGGCTCAAATGTCATCTGCTTGTTCAGCCCACCTTAAGCACCGTATGTAAACGAAACGCTCTCCTACTCCAGCACTCACTAGCCCTCTTCTCAGTTTGATTTTTTTTCCTTATAGGATGGATTCTCTTCTAACATGCCACATACAGGACTTCCCTGGTGGTCCAGTGGCTAAGACTCTGTGCTCCCAGTGCAGGGGCCCCAAGTTTGATGCCTGGTTAGGGAACTGGATCCCACATGCCACAACTGAAAGATCCCACAAGCCGCAACTAAGACCTACTGCACCAAATAAATAAATGTTTAAAAAAACATGCTATATACCATGACTTATTAATTTAGTTTATGATCTCTATCCTGATATTAGGATGCAAGAACCATGAAGCCAGGCATTTTTGTCAATTTTGTTCACTGCTGTATCTCCAATGACTGGCCCATAGTTGGCCCTCAATAAACAGTTGTTGAATCGGTGAATGAAAGCTATAAAGAAGATACAGAGTCTCATCAAGGCAAATCAGACTTCAAAGAATGGTTACTGCCCAGATACATGAGCTTGGAATTCTACTTCCTAAATCAGGCGATAAGCAGTGGAGAATGTTTATGATAAGAATTGGATAAGAAATCCATAACTTCAAGCTCATGATGAGAAAACATCAGACAAACCCAAATCAGGAGACCTGATGCAAAACACTTGATCAGTATGCCTCAAAATTGTTAGCAGCGAAAAAAGACAAAGAATGACTGAGAAACTGTCACAGATTGGAGGAGACTAAGAAAATCTAACAACTCGATACAATGTGGTATCCTGGATTAGAGGCTTGAACAACAGCAAAAAGGGACATTAGTGGAAAAACTGATGAAATCTAAATAAAGCCTGTAGTTTAGTTAACAGTATTGTGCCAATTTTAATTTCTTATTTTTGATAGCTGTAGCGTGGTCACATAGAGAAAGATGGATGAAGGGTAGACAGGAACTCTCTATTATGTTTATAATTACTCCGTAAGTCTAAATTTTTTGAAACCAAAATGTTGGGAAAAAAAGAATTACATAAGAGTAGAATTGAAAGATGATGCACTGGGTTGTGAAACTCAGTACCACTGGAAGCTGGGGCCTGTGGTACCTTGTTGTTATAGCAGCAGAACCCAACTATAGGAGGGGTTCAGCTGGTTAACATGCAAGATAGGCTGAACTTTCCAGGGAGGAAGAACCATGTTTTCCTCTTCTAGTCTTGAAGTTTTAGCCCAAATCACTGAATCCACCATCCTCATCTTGAATCTTGGACAATCATGAATTTGTAACCCCAGTTGCTGTGGTGGCCTCAGGATGAGTCTTCTCAGATGGGTATATGATTTGTACCTTGCACTGATATTTTGTATAAGATCTAATTATAAGATGATGTTTTTGTAACAATTATACTATTTAATATGAACTTGAATACATATTTGCATATATACATATTGCATCTGCATACTATTTAAGGTGCTTGAAACAATTAAAAATATCTACTTAATTTGACTTGAAATATGGAGGATGATTAGCTAAACTGAATTAACTAAATCTGTGCTTGATTAGACTCGGATAAAATGCAGAAGAACATTTGATTTATCAAAAATAAACATTTTGATTTAGTAATTTTATAAAATTCCAGAGTTGCTAAAATGCTTATAAAGGCACTTGAAGGGCTTGGAAATCAGGTGCATTAAATTTGTGATTGTACTTTAAAAAGTTTAAGAGTATCTAATTAATCATGTTTATAAATAGTGTTTAAATGTTTAGGTGAATTTGCTTGTATAGTTGCTTTTTTGTGTGTGTCACTTTACTTCAAATTATTTAAGAGAATTTGATTGTAAATAGCACTGAAATTTTTTTGGGGAATTTAATCTGTTAGATTTTTGGGCAAAGGAAGTATTAACCAAAGATAAAGTGTGATTGTTTTAAATTTTAACAAACATTACTAGATAAATAATTCAATTTATTATATTGGGAAATTGCATTTAATGGCCTAAGAAAAACTAAGTTCTAAATTTACAACTTAATAGAAAAATATTTGAAAAAAAGGTGAGAATCCCAGGGTCCCTATTCTGTGAGGCCAATTTCTCACCGCAGGACAATTTAGATGCTCATTCAATTTTATTATTATTATGTTTTTAATCCACCAAGGAGGTTCTGGTATCTGCTTATTTTAGTCACACAATGTTTAGAGAGGCTGGTGCCAATTTTTTAGGCTTATCAACCAGTAAAGATCACAAATCCACAAAAAAAAAATTTGTAACTTAAGATATTATAATCAATTAACAAATGGTTTTGGATAATCCTTTCCATGCACAAAAGATCTGGACGTTAAAAAACATTGCTTGTAACATGGCACATGGTGGGAGCACAAACACTCGTTGTGGTTTTGAATATATCGATGGGGAGAAACAGGAAGTAGCCACAGGATTGAGAACCTAATTCTCTGAGGAGTGGGGGTCAGGGATTCTCATGGGAGCTACCCGATGTGGGTGTGGTTCCTGTTCTTCCTCACTTGCTGATGTGACACTGGCAAATCATTTGGAGAAAAACGAGCCCTATGTACTCATCTGTAAAGTGCAAAGGATAACACTCTTGGCTGGGCTTTCAAGGTTCAGAGAAGGTAAAAACAGAGGTGCTTTGAAAAGAATGAGGTGCTTATGATAATCCTGGGTGGTGGTGGAGGGAGGAAAAATATTATGAGAGAGGAAACAAATATTTGTTAAACCTCTGCTCTGTGCTTTTCTCTAGTTCAGGTGCTCCCCTCCATCTTGACCACGTTTGAGAGGTGAGTAACCTGCTTGAGGTCCTGTTAGTTGAACCTGGATGACCATAGGGAGAACAATTGGCATAAGCCCCTCTTCGCTGGGTAGGGAATCACAGCGTCATGAAAGAAAGCAAATAACACAAGCTAGAGAAATTCCTTAATGAGAATCAAGAGGTAACATAGGGTAGCCAGAGAAGAACAGTGAAACCCAATAATTCAGCCAGCCTAAGCCAGATGTCTAAACCAGAAATAACTAGGGAGAACAGAACTTGTCCTAAGTATGGTATCAGGTCCTACCAGAGACCTTTTAAGAGACCTTTTAAGGTGTTCTCCCACCTGAATTTTCCGGTTACAGATTCTAGCTGAGCCATCTGATTACATAATAGAAAGACCCTAGACTCTTATCATCCAACCAGGCTCCAAGGGGGATCCAGGTGTGCAGAACTTCTTCCACCTGCAGAGGACTCTGACTGGCAGTTCTTGCCCTCAGTGGCAGGTCTCTTGGACCCCACAGGGGAAATCAAGACCCCCAGAGCATCCAGACTCTGAGCACATGCCTTTCGGGATCTCCCCAGCAATGATACAAGGCAATGCTACTCTGATTCTTGTTCCAAGAACTAACTCTGCTGGGGACTCACCAAGAGGGCACATGAAAATGTTGAGTGAATCAATTTCATTGAATTTTTGAGTGGTTGGAGGTACATAAAGAAGAACAAAGGGATTATCTTTCAATGTGAGTTTTTGCCTTTGTTTTTCTTTTTTTAATAAATTTATTTATTTTATTTATTGACTGCGTTGGGTCTTCGTTGCTGCACACGGACTTTCTCTAGTTGATGCGAGCGGGGGCTACTCTTCATTGTGGTGCTCGGGCTCCTCATTGTAGTGGCTTCTCTTGTTGCTGAGCACAGGCTCTCACTGCATGGGCTTCAATTGTTGTAGCACATAGGCTCAATAGTTGTGGCTCGTGGGCTCTAGAGTGCAGGCAGTAGTTGCAGCTCACAGGCTTAGTTGCTCCGTGGCATATGGGATCTTCCTGGACCAGGGCTAGAACCTGCGTCCCCCTCATTGGCAGGTGGATTCCTAACCACTGCGCCACCTAGGAAGTCCTGCCTTTGGTTTTGAATGGAAATGTGTTTCTATGGTGCAAAATTCAGAAGGGACTACAGTGAAAATACATCCTCTCATCCTCCATCTTCTGAAGCTACCAGTTCCTTATGCATTTTTCCATGGTTAGTCATTGCTTATATGAGCAATCTGTGTACATATATGTTCTCCTTTCTCTTTTAAAAGATACAAACGGTAGCAAATTATACCTTGTTCTGCACCTTGTTTTTCTTTTTTAACGACGTATTTTGGAGATCTTTCCATGTCAGTGATTAAGGGCTGCCCATGTCTGCCCCTGCAAAGGGTATTTTATGAATGTCACTTTTAAGAAGTCTCCTCCTGAGGGATATTTAAGTTGTTGCTTCTCTTTTACAATTACCTACAGCGGCTATCTTAAAGCAACTTTGGATTAAAGCAGTTTGGAATCTAGAGCCATGAAACCTGCAGTAAAAATACTAGTGCAGCCTCTGACTTGGTTTTCTTGCGGAGAGCTTGCAGCCTTGCTGGACTTTCCAATGTTTCCCTTTTTGGGGGGAGACGAAAATTGGTTCTGAGAGGGGCCCTGCGTGGCTTTCTCTTGCTTCATTTTTTTCCCTCCTGGCCAGATGGGACAGATGTTCACAAGCTGTGCTCGCGGATCTTTAGCACCTGGTCACCAAAGAGAGACTGCACACCTGCAGCATCACTGGGTGCTCCTTAGAAATGCAGAATCTGGTTCCTCCCAGCCCTCCTGCTGAATCACAGCTGCATTTTAACAGATCCACAGTTGATTCCTATTCTGCTTAGAGTTTGAGACACTCTGACTAGCAGCCTGAGTGGGTTTAGCTCGTGTGCCAATTGGATGCTGCTGGAGAAAAACAGAGATGAGGAGGCTCCTGGTCCCTATTTGTAAGACTGTGTTGAGGCTGATCTGGAAAGTGACCACACATTTGGTGGGAGCACCTGAAAGTGATCTGGGAGGGCTGATGAGGGGGGTGTCATGAAGGCAGAGGATTTGCTGCAGGGGAGAGCCCCTGAGAAGCAGACATTCTCCTTCTAGCCTGGATGCAAAGATGTCAGAGAGAACCGTGGCCATGGGAGGCTCTCCTCCCTTGCACAGGAGGAAAACTCATTGTCCTCCTCCTGGGATTTTTCCGGTTCATGTGTGTGTCTAAAGAACAGCAATTAGCAGTTAATGAACTAGTTTTATTTTTAAATATATTTTTATATAAGTGAGTGGATGAGAAGTATTGAACTTAAAAACCAAGCCTAGGGGTCATCTCACTGATGGGATGTCAGAGGTCAGCTTATGGGTCCAGAGGCCTAGAGCCCAGGAGGACATGCAGACTTTGAATGTCTGGCATGGAGAACCCAGCTCCACAGAGAAATGGTGGACATCTAAGTGGCCTAGAAGTGCTGGGGGACAGAGAGATTCTATACCACTCTTCCCGCACCCACCCCCAACTATTGTAAATGCATCACCAAATAGGTGAGCCTTTCATTGCCTTTCAGAAGGGTTTCTTCAATCCATTGCTGGAACCTGGGGCTGGTGGCTTATTACCTAGAAGTTGAGAGCATGACCTTGGGATTGGCTAGATATGGTCTTGAATCCCAGTGCCAGCCCTGCTAGTTTTGTGACCCTGGGCAAGCGACGTAACCTCAGTTTTGTCTTCTGCAAAGTGGCAACAATAGCACCCACCCTTAGGGTTGCTGTGAGGGTTAAATGAGAAGATGCATTTGAAGTACTTGTCAGCGTGTTTGGCAGAGAGTAAATATAGACGGTCCCTGACTTACGATGTTTCGACTTAGGTGTTTTGAACTTTAGCGTTGTATAAAAGCAATACAGATTCAGTAGAAAGTATACATTGATTTTTGAATTTTGATCTTTTCCCAGGCTAACAACACGCTGTCAGATACTCTCTCCTGATTCTGGGCAGTGGCAGCAATCACAAAACAACTGATACACTTACAACCATTCTGTACCCAGACAACCATTCTGTTTTTCACTTTCAGTTCAGCGTTCAATACATTACATGAGCTCTTCAACAGTTTATTATAAAATAGGCTTTGTGTTAGATAATTTTGAACGACCATAAGCTAATGTAAGTGTTCTGAGCACATTTAAGGAAGGCTGGGCTAAGCTATGATGTTCAGTAGGTTGGAAGCATTAAATGCATTTTCAAGTAACGATATTTTCAACTTATTGAGTTCGTTGGGATCTGTGGGCACACTGACCTGTGGAGAAGCAGGGACTATCCCCCTCTGAATGCAGGTTCTGGAGACCCCTGGGAGTGACTTTCCTTCCCTGTGCTGTTGGCTGCATCTGACCAGCTCCAAGGGTGGTGCTCTCAGAAAGTCCTGGTGGACCTTTGAGTCTCTCCTTCCTCTGAAGCCTTCTGGATGAGCTCTTATGTGGCCTTCCCACCTGGGCCTGTGAGAACTGCCTCATGTTAGATTGTCCCAGGAGCTGAGCAGGGAGCCAATGATTGGTGGTCCAGGACGCATAGAGAATGGTGCCTGAAGATGGAGATTCTATTGGTGCACGAGGTCTGGGCACCTCTGGGGCTCCTGGCACAGGGCTGACCCTCTTCATTTGCCAAGTCTCTCCCCTGAGGGCCTCTACCTTAAGTTTAATGAGTGTGAGATCCAGAGAGGAAGCACAGCAAAGAAATCCATCAGAGAGCACTCATGCAACACTATCTTCCTAGGGGCTTGACGCAATTATTTTTTTTTCTCTCATTAACAGCAGAGAGTTGTTAGTGATCTTTCCCCTCTTTTCCATAAGACAAACCATAGACCCAATAAGCCTCAGTAATTTTTTTTTTCTGATCCCACAGCAGATCACTGGTAATAAGAATAATAACAACTAACATTGGTATAATTCAGCAATAGCTTGCATGTGTGTTACATCATTTTCTTTTCACACAAATCCTCAGAGGTCTGATCAACAAACATTATTGTCTACCTATTATGGAAGGGGAAAACAGAGGCTCAGGGAAGTGACATTGTTGCAGGAAAGAGAGTGTGGGCCCAGAGAGGTTGGTCACATCCCAGGTCCCAGGTGAGTCCCTGGGACGACTGCCAAGTGTGGGCTCTTGGCTTCACACAGGAAAGTATTCAAGAGCGAGCCATAGTAAAGTGAAAGATGTTTTATTCAGGGAGAAACACACTCCACAGACGGAGTGTGGGCATCTCAGAAGGCGAGAGAGGCTCCAGGCCATGGGGTTGTCCGTTTTTATACGGGTGGGTAATTTCATAGGCTAATGAGGGGATGAATATTCCAGCTATTTTGGGGAAGGGGTCGGGATTTCCAGGAATTGGGCCACCGGCCACTTTTTGACCTTTTGTGGTTGGCCTTGGAACTGTCATGGTGCCTGTGGGTGTATCATTTAGTTTGTTGATGTGTTATAATGAGCGTATACTGAGGCTCAAGGTCTAGTGGAAGTCAACTCATCCACCATCTTGGACATGTTTGTTTCTAATCAGTTTCTGTCGTGTCCTTGGCTGTGTCATTCTTTTAAAGGTTGTGCCCTGCCTCCTTCCTATCTCAGCATGACCAGCCCAGGGTCATAGCTAGTCAGGGGCACAGTCGGGACCAAAGCCAGTCTCTTCTAGCCTTTGGTCTTTGCTTCCTCCGTAGCTCCCAGCCCCTAGTTCAGTTATCTTGGAATTACTTGATATTACTGGTCTGGTTTAGAGAAATAATGTTTTTCAGGGGAGGCATAAGCAAATTCCACCTCATGCTCTGCGCCACAGGTCACTGTTCTAGATAAGATTCTTGTCCTGCTTGTTAGCAGCAGATTCTGATAACAGTATCCCCACACTTTTCCCTCCAAAATTGTGTCCCCTGTAAGGCTGGCATCCTGTTTGTCACAGGACCTGGAACCTGTTGCTGAATCCCAAATGGTGTCTGCAGCCTGGCCCCTCAATGTCACTTGTCATCCTGGGGGCTCTGCCTGCATCTCTCTTCATTTTTCTTCCATCTCTGGTTCAGTGTCACATCTCACAGCCTCGTCACACTTCCTTCTTTGTAACTGTCACCTCCTGGAGCGCTCCTGTGATACTGACTGCTTGTCCCAGCTTAGCCCTGTCCTTATGGCAGGCTTGGATGCTTTTCTGTGAGGCCAGCCTTTTTTCCTCACAGCTGCTGCTCCTGAATCTGTCTCCTGTCACCTGTGATATCCCACTTCTTCCTCCCTGTGAATTTCTCTGGCTTCAGTTTCTGTGTCTTTCTATTTGGCTTCAGGTATCTGAGTCATGCCCCAGTGGCCCAGAGATGCGACAGTTCTTGACTTTCTCTGTCTCGAGGCTCAGGTTGAACATCCTTCTGACAGAGGGATCTGCAATGCGTGTTTGTATTATTTAAGAATAATTCTACCACAGGAAGGAAGAGAAAGTAAGGATACGGCCAAGGAGCTTGCAAGAAAGGAAGTAGAGAATGTGTGTGATGAGTATTTATAGGAAGGCATGAAAGGACCAAGAAGCAGCACGTATTTATGGAGCAATGAGTTCGTTTCACAAAACACTCAATATGCATGAGCTTTTCAATTGGCACCATTGGGTGATGCCCATTTTTGGTCCCACTTGTTCTCTGCCCAGGACCTGGAGATAAAAGGCACCATTGCTTAGCAAGTTATTGATGAGCTAGAGCTATGGGAGAGGCTTACTTGCTCCTGCTTCTTCCTGATGGGACATTGGTTGGCTCCAGGCAAAGAGTAGCTTTATTTCTTTGTCAGGCAAAGGGGGACATAGTGGGCTCCTGCTTGAAAAAGAATGTGTCCCAACCCAGGAGGATTTGATGAGTTTTAAGGCAATTCTTCCCAAGGGTGGGGTTGTTGACAAGATGAGGGTGTGTGCAGGGTCTCAGATGGTTGGGTATCCTACTCTTGATGTGCTTCTCTGGTCCCTTTAATCTTGCTGCAGGTGGGTTAGTGGCTGTATCTCCCTTGATTAGCAACTGTTTGAATCTGCCCTTTGGAACTCAGGGAAGGTCATGGAGGCTAGAGTCTTGCTTACCAGAAATGGAGGGGGGTGGGTGGGAAGAGCCCTCCGTGCCTGGGAGCTCCTCAGGGCCCCACTTGGTTTCACAGGGAGTCACAATCCAATGGTAAGGAAAGAACAGACATGGTGCCCATCCTTGTGGAATTTGAGGGGGGGACAAACATTAATGAAATAATCGCACAAATTACTGAAAATTGCAACTGGAACAATAACTCCAATGTGGAGGTACTCAATGCTGTAAGCCTGAAATTTTGACTCAGGAGACCAAGGAGGATATTCCCCAGGAAGAGTTTTTCATAGGAGAGAAGAGTGGAGACAGCCTATGCAAAGGACCCGAGGTCTGAGCCAGCCTAGAGAGGAAGAAGAGCTGAATAAATGGGACGAGCTGGTAGAAGGCAAAGAGGGAGAGTGTGTACTGAGGCCACTAGGCAGGCAGTGTTTTGTAACATTTACTGAGTGCTTTCTCTGTGGCAAGCACTGTTCCAAACACCATTCATTTCATTTAATCCCCTCAATAACTTTTGAGATGTACTATTGAGATCTCTCTTTTACATGTGAGAAAACTGAGGCACAAAGAAGTCAAGGGACTTGCCCAAAGGCTCAGCTAGTAAGTGGCAGAACTGGGGTTTGAATCCAGATGGTCAGATATAGAGCCTACACTGTTATTAGCTAGTAGCCTAGACCAGGGGTCCCCAACCCTGGGATCTATTGCCTGATGATCTGAGGTGGAGCTGATGTAATAATCATAGAAATAAAGTGCTCGATAAACGTAATGCACTTGAATCATCCTGAAACAATTCCCTCCCTCCTCCCCCCACCCCAATCCTTGGAAAAGATGTCTGCCACGAAAACATCCCTGGTGCCAAAAAGGTTGCAGATTGCTTCCCTAGATCATGTTAAGGACTTTTTTAGTGTGTGTGTGGGATGCCATTAAAGAATTTTAACCAGGGAGATGGCATGGCCATATTTGCTTTTTGACAAGATCACGCCGAATGCAGTTGTGGGGAAATGATTGGAGGAGGGTCAGTAGATGGGGGAGATTTGTCGGGAGGATGTTGAAGTCATCCAGGAGGGATTCAGGGCTTAAACTAGAGGGGTGGAGGGTAGTGGAGACAGACTGAGGGGAATGGATTTAGAGATGTTTGGCTGTAAATGTGTTAGGAATTGGTGATGGGGTGAAGATGTGCATGTGAGGAGGAGAGCAGTGTCAGGGTGCACTCCAAGGTCTGGTAGAAAGTAAAGCTGGTAGTTGAAGCTAAGAGAGGATAGAATGTGAGCTGTAAGAGCCAAGAGGCCCCAGGATGCAAGACTACGGAAATTAATTTCAGCTTTACTGCATACTGCTTCTGAGCTTCGATTGTTTCCCATTCATCTCGGTGCTGGGGCTGATGATCAGATTTGAATGGTGTGAGCATGGTTCATGAAGAAGGGGGGATAAAGGAACCTAAGCCCTTCCTGGTGTTAGGATTCCACGTCTCAGCCTACTTACCTGTGGTTGAGCAGAGACCATCCATCCATGAGCCTTGCTCTTGCAGACCGCTTGGGGTGTTCCTCTCCCCTTTCCATCGATTGCCTCTGACCAGCTTTCTCAAGAGAACGTGTCAACCAGTTGTAGCAAAGCTTTGGGATTCCTTATGGCTGGGAAGGCTCTTGTCTTAAGTTCCATCTGGTATTTTTCACCCTGATCCCTAGAGTTCAGAAATGTGCCATTGGGAATTTGTGAGTAGTTCTCCCAGGAGCAGATGAAGAACTGCAAGTTGTCTCCAAGGGATGCTGGAGAGACATCTCTCGGGGAGGGTTGTCTGGGAACCCTTGAGGAGCAGGGATTCTCCACCAAATGCCAGGACAGAGGCTCTTCAGTTACAATGTCCATCCTGGTGGGCCTCTCTTTTCAGGTTATTGAGACTCAAAAGGCTGAGATGTTCACAGGGACATGTGTCAACACAATCCCCAGGTCTCACAGAAGTGACTGAAAGTGCTGATGATGTCGACATATGTGCTCTCTTTGACAGTCTAAATGTGGATTCTCCAACTTTCCTTTCATCTTCAGAGTATCCCTGGGAAACATGCTTGATGGTGTATATACACATATATATATACTTGCTATAAATATACAATGGCGGGATTATACTATAATTGTTTTATTCACTTAACAATATGGAAAATACATCTCTCCACCTGCAAAAAAAATAAAACCATAATTCTTCCCACGTACAAAATAGCTCCACTCTCTTTGTAAAAATAACACCTGCTAGTTGTAAAAAATTTAAGCAATGTAGAGAAAAACCAAGAAGGAAGCAGAACTTCATCTAAAATCCTGCTACCACAGAAAACAGGCATCAGTGTGTATTCATGTTATATATTTCTCAGTGCACTTATGACCATAATTGTGATGGGAATATGATGGGAACGCGATACGCTTAAGCAGAAAAAAAAAACACCCAGTTTGGAAAATTTATGGGCCCAGTTGTATCCATTTCATATGTCTTGGAATGTTTGACCCTTTCTCCTAATTACATACACAGAACTAGAATAATGGTCAACAGGTGCAGGGAGGAGTTCACGGGACTGTAAAGCTCTTTGGTGATTATCTGAATGTTTGTGAACTTGTAAGGAGAAATTCTGAATCTTGTGAGCTAATTAACTCCTAAAAGAAAGGTATATAACCATGTGACTTACAGCCTGTTTTTGGGGTCTCTCTCTACCCCTTTCTGGTGTCTGTACCAGAAGTTGTTTTTACTCTCTTCTTCATAAGCTTGTTATTCTGTTACTTATACCTGAATGGTGGCTTGTTATTGATCCTGAGGAGAAATTCTTTTCCTTCGGATATCTCGAATCCACTCCCTAGATGGATTTTATGGCAACAATTCTCCATAAACACAATCAAACAGAATTATACTATACAAGCTACTCTGTCATTTATTTTTTCACCAATGCCATGGACGTTTCCCCATATCTATCAATAAGTAATATTCAACACATTATATTTAATGGATATATATATTTTATTGTGTATGTGTGTCATCATTTACTTAACTGGTCCCCCTGGGTTGACAATAAGGTATTTCCAACTTTTCACTGTTGTAAATAACTCGGAGAGACATTCCCAGCCCTGGAGGGACAAGTCCAGTGAGAACAGGGTGTAGAGAGACTGCTTTTCCCAGGCCAGGAAGGAAGACACTGGCTCACTCCTTGGGGACCCTGGCACCTTGGGCTTCCATAATCCCAGGGGAGATCACCACACAAAGCAAGGGGCCTTGTTAGGCAAATGACTTGTTTGGATAAAAGAAATTCAGTCTCTAGACTACTGATCTGGGAGAGTCACAGCAGAGGAGCGACTGGATGGCCCATGTTTCCTGCAGGTGAGAGGGGGTTTATTCACTTGGGAGAGACCTGCTGACTCTCACCAGGAGAGGTGGTCCAGTGCTGAGTCCCCTGAGCTTCATGCTGTATCCCAACCTGCACGAGGTGTCTGATGTATCTTCCCTGCAAATGCCCCCTTCATGCTGCCAGCCCTCTACTCATGGATGTGATGTGTCCTTCACTGTGCTTAAGGCTCAGTCCTCCTCCCTGGACCTCTCGGATAAGAATTTTATCCATTCTCTTTCCTCACTTAAATTAAACTTGGCCACATCACTAGGTTTGGCCCTGGGAGTGTGAATGGAAGTGATTTGTGCCCTGTCTGAACACAGATGCCTTAGCAGCCACCCCATGGTCCCCCCTGCCCCCTCTTTTCCCTCTGCTGTGACACCAGCCATGTCCAAGAAGATATAGGGGCTTCTCTTACATTAGCCCGAGTCTTGGAATGAAGAGGAGCAGACTCACTACTGACTCATGATAGGCGTGAACTCAAGAGAGAAAGACACTCTCTGCAGTTGTAGGCCAATGAGATTTGGGTGTTGTCTGTTAATACGGCGGCCTCAGCTGCCTGATGTATTCTTCCAGGGGAAACTCCTTTCCTTGGCTGTGAGCCCAGTTGTATCTTATCTATTCTAACTCAGATGGTCCATGCTTCTCAGGCTGGGCTCCTTCCTGTCTCTTCTGAGAAGCCCTTTCTTCACACTTATTGAGCCTGCATCTATCTAACTGACCTAAAGCAATTTTTAAAAACTGTTTTTACTTTTATTTAAAAACATTTTTTATTGAGCTATAACTGACATACAACATTCTATTGGTTTTAGGTGTACAACATAATGATTTGATATTTGTATAATATATACTGAGAAATGATCACAATGTCTAGTTAACAACTGTCACCATACATTTTTTTTTGTGATGAGTATGTTTAAGATCTACTCTCTTAACAAGGTTCAAATATGCAATACAGTATTATTAACTAGAGTCACCATGCTGTGCATTATGTCCCCATGACTTATTTATGGCAATTCAATTTTTTTTAATATTAGAAGGTTCTATTATTAGTAGCAGGTTGTATAATACCCCATTCTTTCAAGCCTGATTGACGAGAGATATGAGCTCTACTTCAGCTAAAACAATTTCTCTATTAACCTCTTTCTGCTTACTTGGGGGGTGAGATGGGAGAAACACGCAGCATTATATCTCAGGCTTAATGTGACTGGTAGCAGGAAGTGAGGTGAAGTTCTGTTTCCATGGGAACAGAGTAGCATCTCATAATAGTTAAAAAAAAATAAATTGAACTTGAGTTTGGAGATCATCTATATCCAAATAGTTTTGCTATTGGGACTGAGAGCTGAGATTTCCTATTTGGCAACAAGACTTAGCTAATTGTTCCAGGAAATTCAGGCCTAGAAAGATATGATTGTAAACCAATAAATAACTTCATTGTTTGCTACATGAAATTCCTGCAGGCCAATTTATCTGAACAAATAGTTTGCTCCTCTAGGCAAACATCTCTCCTGTGAAGACAATAGATCACTCATTGGGTAAACAATTTTCTCAACAAACAGCAGTTTACTTATCAAGATTTGATTTCAGGCTCTTCCCCTCTTGTATCTGTCAGTCCTAAAGTACAAAGTCACAAACTTTGTCCAGTCCAGATCTGCTCCCTGATTTAGAAGATCCGCCTTAAACCACTTGAATTCAGACCCCCAAATCCTATAAATATTTTCCATTGGTTTCCTCCTATAGAGAATGACTAAGATTCTGCATTGTCTCCTGCTACAGTAGGTCTAATAAACTTAGCTTTGGCTGAGGAACAGGTTTTCTGGTTATCTTTCAAGAAGTTATCAAATGACCATCCATTCTTTACCCAGGGTTACTTGGGGGCATTTTGCTTCCTGTTTTGGCCACGTGATAATTGGGAAGAAAAGCAGAGCTACATCACCTCTAAGGGAGGTTACTCCATCAGTACATGTTTTATCAGTACATGTTTTATCAGTACATTGGTCCACTGGTATTGCCAAGAGGGTTCAGATTTCATGTGAATGTCAGGACTGGAAGTGACCTTATATAGATCATATTTTCTAAATACCTCCTCTTGCACAAGGAAAGATTGAGGTTCTGGGACCATAGACCTTTCTCAGATTTCTGGAAGCGATGCTGACCTTGGCCACTTTAAGCAACATCACTCCTTCTCTAAGCCCCCCATTTCTGATTCAATCTTTGAATCACTTCTTGTCCACTCCTGAAACCAGCCTGGACTTGCCTTAGAAGAAAAAGTGGCTCCATTATTTGTTGTGACTCACAAAGAAACTTGACGCTAGCATTAGGATGGAACTCAGAAAGGGGATGGCAGAGAGGTTACTGGCTTAGGAAATTGGTGCTTTCTTTCATGGCAAAAGGAGTAGGGCCAAAGCAGTGGCACCAAGGGCCCTATCATTTCCTAATTCTTCCTGCCGCTTCTATCCCATTTGTTTTTTCCTCTTCCAAGTGGCTCTTCAGGTGCTCTGTATGAACGGAAAACTCCTGGTAGGAGTCAAGACTCTGTGGGATTAATAGAAAAGCTGGGCCCTCGTAGGAAATGTGGGAGAAGCTCTTTGGATTTTTTGGAAGTGGTAGAAATGTAAACTTGTATAATTTTCTGCAAAATCCCAAGGGCTTTTAGGCATTAGAGTAGAGCATAGGCTTTGGAATCAGCTGGACCTGGATCTGCTGTTATGAATTGGATTTGACCTTAGATTTCTTGGACTCTCTGTTTTCTCATATACGAGATTGGCATAACCTACTCATGGAATTGTTGAGGGTTAAATGAAATAGTGTGTACAAGGTGCCTCCAGAATGCTTGGCACATAATATATGTTCAATAAATGTTAGCTATTAATGATCATTGTTGGGCAGGACTTCCCTGGCGGTGCAGTAGTTAAGAATCCGCTTGCCAATGCAGACAACACGGACTTGAGCCCTCGTCTGAAAAGACCCCACATGTCTCAGAGCAATAAAGCCTGTGCACTACAACTACTGAGCCTGTGCTCTAGAGCCCACACGCTGCAACAAGAGAAGCCACAGCAATGAGAAGCCCATGTCCCGCAATGAAAAGTAGCCCCAGCTCGCCACAACTAGAGAAAAGACCACGCACAGCAATGAAGACCCAACGAAGCCAATAAATAAATTCATTTAAAAAAAAGATCATTACTGGGCAAATGTCTTCTTCAGGGAGCAGGAGAGTTTCATGAAAATCCTGAGCCTTACAGAGTAACAACAACCAGTGTTCTTTTTATCTTCTGCTGTCTAAAAGCCAAAAATCCAAAGAGGAAGAGGTGAAATATATATAAATACATATGCCTTAATTAATGTGTCCAGATTAAGTACCCAGCACTGTGATAGGCTCAGTGGGGGATGAAATGAAATATGAGCTTTGGTTCCTGCTTCAGAGAGCCTGCAGTTTAGTTGGGGAAGTGAGATACAGAGCCAGAGAACAATGGTGTAGGAATAATTCAGCACTGTCCCAGTGACAAATGTGCTCGTGTCTGTATGTTGTCCTGGGTGTGGAGAGTGCATGAGAAAACAGGAGCTGGTGAGGAAATAGGTGTTGAAATGGAATACACTTCACTGTAGTGTCTGAAGTGCTGTCTTTGGCCACTGTTTCTTATCGGGGACAATAGAGATGTGAAGGAGAGGTCAAGGTCAGATGCCAGAATGTGAGAAGACAGGTTTTCCAAAGAAGCTTAACTTCAAACAAATTTTGTACATAAGCAGGAATCTGGATGGATCTGAAATACCCCTTTACTCTGAGTCTGGCTCTCGTAAGCTAGGTTTGACTTCCATTCGCCTCGAGGACAAGGAATCTGATATTTGTCTTGCCGCCAAGGGCACCACCTATTGGTCTACCTTCATGTCTGACCCCGATTTCACTCATGATGCTGCCTTTCTTATCTTGACCTGGGTTTTGAAGTCTTATGCTTCTTCCCCTGGTATTTGGCACTTGGTTGTCCTCAGTTTAGAGTTACTCTGCTCTCCAGGATCTGATTACCTATCCTGGCTCTGTCCTGCTACAGGACCGCAGGGTTTAGCCCATTGTCTTGAGTCCACAAGCTTGGCTGAGCATATATGAACATGATGGTGTCATTGAAGAGGGATGTGACCGTAAGATGAAGGGCACGGAGGGAGGGAGGGAGCTTTGCTTTGGGCTTTCAGGGAATGCATCCTTCTGATCGTGACTAGGACGACAGTGACAAGGAAGAGGGTAAGCAGAACGAAGGAAGACGGTGGCCTCAGGGTTGGCAATGTCAGCACAAGTAAGCTGGAGGTTGGCCAGAGAGGCAGAGGTCACAGAAGTACTGATTAACAATGCTAGGGCCACAGAAGGGTGAAATGAAGTTGTCATTTTGCAAGACACATCACTGATACCAGCAGCCAATGCCCTTTTAATACCCGGAATGGATAATCCTAGAAGACGTGGAGAAACTGGTATCACGTGATTATCTACTGTAAACCATGCTATAAGCTAAGCTTTTTTGCCATATAAGTATTTAATCTTACACAACTTTTTGGTTTACAAATCATGCCAGATTGCATATTGCAAAACCAGATTCAGATACCAGTCCTGTCTGATTCCATGACCCATGTCACTTCTGCTTCATCTTATGCTCTCACGAATCTATAGTTTTCTGTCTCAGCATTTCTGGTTCGTGGGGAAAGAGAAAGAAGGAAATTTGGGAGAGTGATTGGGTGGCCGAGGAGGTAGATTAATTACCCAATAGGTCTGGGTTGTAGTTAGTTGCATGTGATTTCTCAGTGACAGCTGGGCCTGGGAAAAAGGAAATGAGGGGTTAGCATGGCAGAATGAGGGACTCAGAAAGGCTAGACCCCTCACTGAATGTTCCCAGGTCTGGGCGTCTCTTCTCACGGAGAACTATGGTCCTCTGGTGGTAGACCATGCCACTCTTGTTGTTTGTTATGTGATTTATGGCTTCATTAAATGTTCTCCACTAGATAGAAATAATAAGGAAGATAAAACTATGGAATAACATAGGTTAGAGAAATTATTCAACGTGCGGATGACTAATAACAAAAGCTAATATGTGCTGAACGCTAATTAAGGACCTGGCGCTGTTCTAAGCACTTTATATACATTAAATCTCCTTTAATCCTCACAAACTACCTCAAGAGGTAATTAATAGTGACATACTCATTTTTCAGGCAAAGAGACCGAAGTCATACAGCTTCACGTGGTAGAGCAGGAATCCAGTCCTAGGTCTGGCTGTCTCCAAAGCCCATTCTCTGAACCTCAAGGATGCGCTGTGTCCTTAAGGAAAAATAATAATGAGACTGTAAAAGGCTGCACAGGCATAGGGATCCAGGTTGAAGGAGCCACCGTGGAGGACCCCACGAGGTTTGGGGACTAAATGCCAAAGAATTCAAGGATGATCCATTAGGGGTTATTTTGGTTATCTCTTGCTACATAAGAAAACTCCCTGGACTTCCCTGGTGGCGCAGTGGTTAAGAATCCACCTGCCAATGCAGGGGACACGGGTTCAAGCCTTGGTCCAGGAAGATCCCGCATACCATGGAGCAACTAAGCCCATGTGCCACAACTACTGAGCCCATGCACCACAACTTGTGTAGCCCAGGCACCTAGAGCCCATGCCCCTTGACAAGAGAAGCCACCACAAATAGAATCCTGCGCAGCTCAATGACAAATAGCCCCTTCTCGCCACAACTATAAGAAAGCTTGCACACAGCAGCAAAGACTCAACGCAGCCAAAAATGAATAAAATAATTAAAAAAGAAAAGAAAAGAAAACTCCCTAACACGTAGTATCTTTAAAACATAACGATTTGTTCTTTCTCACAATTCCATGGGTTAGAAGTTTGGGTAGAGCTTGGGGTACATTGTTCTTCCCTTTCCCATGGTATAGACTGAGGTCACTCTCTCTGCTGCATGCAGCTGGCAGCTGGGCTGTTCTGAAAGGCCCAGGGCTTACTCAATGTCTGGTGCTTGGTGCTTTCCCATGTGGCCTTTCCCCATGGCTAGCTGGGCTTCCTTATAGCATGGTGGTGTCAGGGTGGGCTTCCAAGACAGAGGAAGTGGAAACCAGCAGTCCTCTTTAGGGCTTGGCTTGGCACTGGCACGTTGTCAACTCTGCTGTATGTTATTGGTCAAAGCAAGTTACATGTGGATTGCCAGATAAGACAAATGGTGCTGGGACTTCCCTGGTGATCCAGTGGTTAAGACTCTGGGCTTCCACTGCAGGCAGCAGTGGAAGACTCTGGTTGGGGAACTAAAATCCCTGGTTGGGGAACTAACATGCTGCACGCTGTGTGGTGTGGCCAAAAAACAAAACAAAAAACCCAACCAAAACAAAAGAAACCACACATGGTGCCCAGTTAAATCTGAATTTCAGATAAACAGTAAATTTTGGTTTGTGTCCCATGCAATATTGAGACATACTTATTCTACAAAATTATTCATTGTTTACCTGAAATTCAATTTTAAACTGGGCATCTGTATTTTTATCTGCTAAATCTGGCAATCCTAGTTACAAAACTAGTCCAGATTCAAGGGGAAGGGAACTTGACCTCCCGCGACCCTAGTCTTTTATTTATTTATTCATTCATTCATTCATTTATTTCTTGGCTGTGTTGGGTTTTTGTTGCTATGCACAGGCTTTCTCTAGTTGTGGTGAGTGGGGGCTACTCTTCATTATGATGCACAGGCTTCTCATTGCAGTGGCTTCTCTTGTTGTGGAGCACAGGCTCTAGGCATGTGGGCTTCAGTAGTTGTTGTGGCACGCGGGCTCAGTAGTTGTGGTGCACGGGTTTAGTTGCTCCGTTGTATGTGGGATCTTCCCAGCCCAGGAATCGAACCCAGGTCCCTTGCATTGGCAGGTGGATTCTTAACCACTGTGCCACCAGGGAAGCCTCTGTGACCCCAATCTTGATAGGAGGATGGCATATACATTAAGAGAAGAAAGGAATTAACGGTGGCCATCCTTGGACACTCTTTTTTTTTCCTTTCTTAAAAAAATTTTTTTTTCTTTCTTTTAAAAAATTTTTTTTGTGGGGAGGGGACACGAGTACATGTATAAGGATCAAAGGAGAGGTAAAGGGAGGAGGGCCAGAAAACTGAAAAAAAAAAAAAAAAAAGAGAGACAGCAGGAAAATAAAGGTGAAAACACTGGGACGATAGAGCTTCTAGCCACTACATGATGCGAGGTTTCAACCTCTATCACTCTCATAAATCTCCTGTCAGGGAGCACCTGCTCGACCAGGGTCTGCATGGTGTCAGGCGAGCCTCTCCTACCTCTGCTTGTCACCTGTCAAGGTGAGCTGTTGCTGGCCAGAGGGAGCAGGTCTCACAAGCTGGAAGGAGTGATGCTGATGTCTCTCTTGCAAGGAGAGGACAGAAGTAGGAGAGGACAGAGAGAGGAGAAGTAGAGAGATATCAGGAGAGGGGAAGGACTAAGGGGAGGGGACAAGCATTGCCTGAATGAGGGTCCTGAGGCCCCCAGGGGCCAGGAAGGCAGACTTACCGAATGCAGTGAAACTGAAACAAGAGGTTCAAGCGGCCACTTGGCACCCAGGGGAAAGCTGTGTTCAGTGGTCCCAAAGGTGCCCAGACCCTCTCCCTGGAAGGGGACAACTGCTCCACATTGGGCGCTATAAGTCTGATACCCACCAGGGTTCTTGGCCTTCCACAATCAATAGAAATTGACTAGAGGCCAGATGAGAAAATCAGGTGAGGCTTTATTGGGGCCCGTGCTGCAGCAGAGGGGAGCGAGGACAAACAACAGGGTCCCTTGCTCACTTGCTCCCTTGGAGACGCTTACTTTAGGCATCCAGGAAATACATCCTAAATAGTGGAGACACTGTAGCGGTTGGCCATTCCAGATTCTGTTTCAATCCCGATTCTGCCCCTTGTTGATTATGTAATCTCAGGCAAGTTACCTTACCCTTCTGTGACTCAGTTTCCTCATCTTAAGGATGGGGCGACTGGTAGTTTGTGCCTCATGGGGGTTGTTGGCAGAGTTTTATGAGAAGATGGAAACAAAGTGCCTCATAGACAGTAAGTATTTGATAAATGGCAGCTATCATTAAGGCAGGATTTCAAGTGAAGCTCTGCCTAACGATCCAGTCCTACCAACTTAGAGAGCAAAGGGCAAAGGGCCACCTGCTTCCACCCTACACTGTCCCTCGGAGGACTGCACCCAAGTTAAGCACTGTTTCTAATACTGTCCCTGTATTGGCAGAGTGGCCAGTGCACCTCGGTACTTTCCTTAGGCTTGCCCCTGAAACAAGCCAACACACATGTGGGACAAAAGCACATTAGATAGTCCTCCCACCTCATGGAATAATTGCACAGCTTTACTACTTTCCCAGCCTTGTAATCTGAGATTCATGTCCCACAGAGGTTGGGCTCCCAGGAAAACCTGCAGAGTTTATTATGAAGCAAATATTGAGTTGAAGAAGTAAAAGCTGAGAAATGGGGCTTTTAGGAAAAATACTATCAGGATCCTTCTAAATTGTGCTTCTTGTGAAAGGAAGGTATATTCAGGCTCTTTGAAATGCAGAAACAACTTGAGCATGAGAATGAATGAGGAAGCAGCTTGACTGCATCCCTGAAGTGGATTCTTTAGCCTTTTTCACATTTGTGAGCAGCTGTCAGTCCCATGGCAGATGGGCGATCAGTGAGCTGGAGCCACTGGTCTCTGGTAGATTGAGAGTGTTTAGCTCATATGTGAGTTAGATTTTATTTTATTTTATTAATAATTAATTAATTTAGGCTGCCTTGGGTCTTCCTTGATGCACACAGACTTTCTCTCGTTGCAGCGAGTGGGGGCTACTTTTCATTGTGGTGCGCGGGCTTCTCATTGCACCTACATTTGGCTTCACTTCCACCCAACGGAAAGTTCTAGATCCTCACATACTGGGTGAACTCTGGGTGCTCTAAAGATATGTAAATAAAAATTTGATTCAAATGTTCTTGAGAGAGGTAACACTTTGATTTAATTGTCACCCAAGATTCCAATGACTTCTATTGGGTTCTGTGCCAGATGGTTTTAAGTGAAGGGATGGGGGAGGAGAGGGTTGGGCTGCATTTGGAGAGGTCAGTGTGTGTGTGGGTAGAAGGAGCTGGATGCCTGGTATCTCTGGGCAAACGTTGTCGTGTCATCAGCTGCTCTTGCCCTCACCTGTGTGCCCTGTCTTCACACCATTCCTCTTCAGCTACTCATCTATCAGTTTCTGGGGAACTTGTTTACTTCTTAGTCTGTGACTAGGTTGCCTAGGGTTGTGGGCAACGTGTGCTCAGGAATTGGTGGAGTTAGGAAGCAGAGTCTGAGTTTACCAGGGCAGTGAAGGAGGGGTTGGCATCCCCCTCTCCCTGTTTCCTGGTCCTCTGCGTCTCCTTGGCCCTAAGGGAAATTACTATTCAAAGAAAACTTTCTCATTAAGCAAATGGCTTATTTTCATGAAAATGCTGTAGTCTTGAACCTCCCGAGTCTGAGATGGAGTGTTGGGGAGTTGGTAGGGGACCGGCTGGAGCCTGCTCTGTTAGTTTGTGTGATGGTGAATTTTACATGTCAACTTACCTGGGCAAAAGGATGTGCAGATAGCTGGTAAAACATTTCTGGATGTGTCTGTGAGGGGTTTCCAGAAGAGATTAGCATTTGAATTGGTAGACGGAGTAAAGAAGATGACCCTCACCCATGTGGGTGGGCATCGTTTAGTCAGCTGAGGGCCTGAACAAAACAAAAAGGTCAAGGAGGGGCGACTTTGCTCTTTCTGTTTGAGCTGGAACCTCCATCTTCTCCTGCTCTCAGACACTGATGTTCTTGTTTCCTGAGGCTTCAGACTTCTAGCATGACTTACATCAATGGCCCCCTGGTTTTTAGGCTTTTGGATTCAGACTGAATTACAGCACCATCTTTCCTAATTCTCAGGCTTGCAGATGGCAGATTGTGGATCTCAGCCTTCAAAATTGCAGAGCCAATTCCTATAATAAGTCTCCACTTATATCTCTCTATCCATGTATATCCTGTTGGTTCTGCTTCATGGGAGAAGCCTAATACAATATGTTAAGAAAAATGACCTCAAACCTGTACGTAAAGCCAGGAGATTCCAATATCATTACTAAACATTGATCAACAGGTTCACCCATGGGTTACTTAGTTTTCTAGAAGAAAGTTTCACTTTGACATCTGTGAAGTTACAGGTGAATGCTTTGTCTGGTGGAGATGCAATTGTTTATTTGTCTTCTTCATAGAGCTTAAGGCAAGCTGTGTTGCCCTCAATCCAACCTACCTAATATCTCTCTTCTTCCTCCCCATCAAGACCTAAGGTGGTCAGGTTTTGTTCTTCCCTCCTCATTTATATCACCCACATTCCTAATCCCATGCTTTTCCTTCCTCCCTGGATGATTCATAAACTGAAGTAATTCAGTGGATTAAGGGAATCAGAGTTAGAGGTAACCAGGCAAAGCACAAAATACATTTACAGCTTATCTCCTGCTACCTAGAATTCCCCAGGCAGGTTGTCAGGGATGTGGGGACACTAACACATGTGGAACAGGGTTCAAGCCAATTTTATTTGAATCCGCAAAAGATACTGAACCTCAGTTGACGTCTGGGTTTCACAATAATTTCTGCCTCCTTTTCCCCTCTCTTAAGTTAGTAAGACTGATTGCTGTTACAATAAAAGTAGGATTTTGTCTCAAAACATAAAAGTAATTTGAATTTGATTGAAGAAAGTTACATGGTCTTTCAGCCTTTAATTTTGTTTAATTGGCCATTTACATAGAAACAATAACTCATTATTGCTTTAGAGCTCATTTTGGGCCCTGGCTAATTGGAGCCTCCATCGTCTCTCACAAATTTGAGTGACTGCTATCTCCTCCCTATACTCAAATACCACATGGAATATTTTCTTCAATATCATATATTCCAAAGGGCAACATTCCCGGTAGACCCCTAGGAGGGAGGTTGCTCTGGCTGAAATATGTCATTTTCACTGTTTGGCATTCAATGATCCTTGCATATTTGGGACCTCGCAAGACAGGAAGAAGATAGAATCTAGCTCCCACTTCTGAAGGGAAAAGAGGTCCTATTTCCACCTCCGAGGGCTCTATAAGATAGAAGTGTGAATGTAGGAGATCAGTGGATGTAAGATATCCATCCTGGATGTCATTAATGTATCAAGAGATGTAGAATAGCTATGTTGCCAGACAGGTGAATGCTCCTGCTTAGGACTTGAACTTCAGGGAATGATGGAAAGGTCTGGAATTAGTGAGAGATGAGAGGTGGTTGGATGCTCTAGAGGGTGGTGTGGTGGCTAGTGCAGGTGGTTCTGTCCAGCAGCTGAGTGGTGCTGAAAGCTCGGGGCAGCAGTGCTAGCCTAGGCCAAGGACAATGCCCAAAGGTGATGCTCCCTGTGGTGGCATCCTGCACAGACCATGCTTGGGGCAGGCTCTCAGCTGTGCCTTGCCTCTCTTGGTTCTTGTCCTGGTTGGGTTCTCTAGACTTCTCTTCTATGTTACAGGCTACCAGATACCTTTCTAACAAATTCCTTTTCTGCTTAGGTTAAGAACCCTAACTTGTCCAGCAGCCTTGACATCTTTATTCCGTAGGCTGTAGACCAGTGGGTTCAGCATGGGGATCACAATGGTGTAGAACACAGAGAGGATCTTGTTATAGGCTGAAACACTTTCAGGGTTAGGTTGGACGTATACAAGGAACACAGACCCATAGAAAAGGGAGAGGGCAGTGAGGTGGGAGGCACAGGTGGAGAAGGCCTTGCGCTGGGCCTCCAGGGACCTCATCCTACAGATTGTGACCAGGATGTAGGCATAAGAGACCAAGATGACTGAGATTGTGGGGACAGTGATCAAGGAAGAAAAGATGAGCAAGATGACACTGGCTATGGTGGTGTCTGAGCAGGCCAGTTGGAGCACAGGGGGGATGTCACAGAAGTAGTGATCAATGATGTTGGGACCACAGTAAGGCAAGATGAAGACATTCCCTGTCTGCACTGCTGAAATGAATACCCCTGTAACATAGGTGACCACCACCAGCCGGACACACAAACGCCTGGACATGATGGTGTGATAGAGGAGAGGGTGGCAGATGGCCACGAATCGGTCATAGGCCATGATGGCCAGCATCACACACTCTCCTGAGCCATGGAGAGTCATGAGGCCCATCTGGACCACACAGCCCATGAAGGAGATGGACTGGTCAGTGGTGAGGAAGCTGATCAGCAGCCTGGGGGTGAACACGGAGGAATTGCAGACGTCAAGGAAGGAAAGCATGCTCAGGAGGAAGTACATGGGGGTGTGGAGGGTGGTGCTGGCACGGATCAGGTCTATCAGGCCCAGGTTGCCCACCAGAGTCACAGAGTAGATCAGCAGGAAGATGGCAAAGAGGAGTTGTTTTTGGTCTGCCCGGTCTGTGAGGCCCAGCAGGATGAATCGCGTCACTGTGGTGTGATTCTGTTCCCACGCCATTCCACTGGTGTGTTTCCCATGTGACAACGAAGAAGAGGAGGAGAAACAAGACTGTTAACACCCTCATCAAAGAGGTAGCCTTGAACGTCTACTACAACTGAAGAGTCACATCTAACTCTGAGAGGCAGATTGCTCCCCAAATCCCACATCCGTCTCATGATGTCACAATCGTGTGTGTGTGCTGTGTCCCCTGTCCCTCTTAAGATAATGTCTCAATTGTTTAACCTGCCAGATGTCCTCTGTGAAACACTTTCATGCTACTCTGCTCTCAGTTTACCCACTAGCAATATGAACAGCTTACTTTTACAAACATATCACGTTATTGCAAATGTCTCTGTTTTCAAAAATTCTGTATTTTCTTCTCGAATGTCCTTGGGTTTCTCTGAATCCAGCTTAGAGGTCTGTTCCCTTCCTCTCTCCCCTGAATTTCATAGATATTCCTTTAGTTGAATTAATAGTACCATGTTTTAACATTAAAAAAATGCCCATCATATATTATTCAGCCATAAAAAAGAGTGAAATAATGCCTTTTGTAGCAACATGGATGGACCTAGAGTTATCACACTAAGTGAAGTAAGTCAGACAAAGACCAATACTGTATGAATTGGCTTACATGTGGAATCTAAAGAAATGATACAAATGAACTTACTTGCAAAACACATATAGAATCACAGATGTAGCCAACAAACTTATGGTTACCAAGGGGAAAAGAGAGGGGAGGAATATATTGGGAGATTGGGATTGACATATATGCACCACTATATATAAAATAGTTAACTAATAAAGATCTAATGTATAGCACTGGTAACTCTACTCAGTACTCTGTAATGACTTATAAGGGAACCGAATCTAAAAAAGAGTGGATATATATGCATGTATAACTGCTTCACTTTGCTCTACAGCAGAAACTAACTCAACATTGTAAATCAACTATTCTCCAATAAAAATGAAAAAAAAAAGCCCATCCATCTTTCCTATTGGATTTTCTTACTCCTAGTGAGAGGAGAGTTACTTAATATCTCAATAATTTGTGCCCTGATATCTATCACAGTGCCTCATGTCAATAAATGTATGGAAATTAACTATCAATTAGATAAGAAAGTCTTCGCACTCAGGTAATGTCAACTCAATCCTTTCAGTTGTTTTGGCCAAAACCTTCTAGCCATTTTTGACCCTTTTATCCCCCACCCCTCATCAAATCCCTCAGCAAACCATGTTGGCTCTACCTTCAAAATGTATACTGACTTCTCACCCTTTTTTGCGAGGCACCGTCCTGTCTTGCTTGGGTTGTTGCAACTGCTCTTAGCTGGTGTCCTGTTTCCTTCCTATGAGGAGCAGCCAAGGTGATTCCGTTGACACACAAAAGTCAGAGCCCTCATGGTGGCTCTCAAAGCCCACTCTGCTAGGTTGGCCACCACCCTATAACTCTCTTTACCTCTCTGTCCTCCTTTCCTCCTCTTCCCACTCGCACCTACCCTGTTCTAGCTACACGTGTCTCCTTACTCCTCTTAGGACATGCCAGGCATGATTCAGGACCCCTGTGCTAACTGGCCCCTACCCTTGCTTTGCTTCAGTTACCTGCCACACAGCTCCTTTTCTCTACTCCTTTAAGCTGTGGCTCAAATGTCATCAGTTTGTTCAGCCCTCCCTAAGCACCCTATTTGAATGAAAACCTCTCCTGCCCCAACACTCCCTATCCCTCTTCTCGGTTTGAGTTTTTTCCTCATAGGACAGATTCTCTTCTAACATGCTATATACACATGACAATTTATAATCTCTATCCCGACATCAGGATGCAAGAACTATGAAGGAGGCATTTTTTGTCAGTTTTGTTCACTGCTGTATCTGCAGTGACTGGCACATAATTGGCCCTCAACAGACTTCCCCAGTGGTCCAGTGGTTAAGACTCCGTGCTTCCAGCGCAGGGGGCAAGGGTTCGATCTCTGGTCGGGGAACTAAGATCCCGCATGTCATGGCATGGCCAGGAAACAAAACAAAACTACCAAACAAACAAAAAAACCATAGGGATTCTCATCTAGGCAAATCAGGCTGCAAAGAGGATAGTTACATAGTTACTACCCAGGTGGCTGAGTTTGGAATTGCACTTGCCTAAATCGGGTGATAAACATTGGAGAATGTTTACGATAAGAATTGGATAAGAAATCCATAACTTCAACCTAATCATCAGGAAACATCAGACAAACCCAAATTGGGAGACCTGATGCAAAACACTTGATCAGTATGCCTCTTAGGCTCTTGGAGGAGACTAAGAAAATCTAACAACTCAGTACAATGTGGCATCCTGGATTAGAGGCTGGAACAACAAAAAAAAGGGACATTAGTGGAAAAACTGATGAAATCTAAATAAAGCCTGTAGTTTAGTTAACTCTATTGTGCCAATTTTAATTTCTTATTTTTGATAGTTGTACCGTGGTCACATAAAGAAAGATGGATGAAAGATAGATAGAAACATTCTATACCACATTTATGACTCCTGTATAAGTCTAAATTTTTTTTAAAACTAAAATGTTGAAAAAAAAGAATTAGGTATGAGTAGAAATTGAAAGATGATGCACTGAGTTGTGAAACTCAGTACCACTGGAAGGTTCAGCCTCTGGTACCTTGTTGTTATAGCAGCAGAACCTGACTATAGGAGGGATTCAGCTGGTTAACATGAAAGATGGGTTGAGCCCTCCGGGGAGGAAGAACCATATTCCCCTTTTCTAGTCTTGAAATTTTAGCCCAAATCACAATCCGCCACCCTCATCTTGAATCTTGGACAATCATAAATTTGTAACTCCAGTTGCTGTGGGGACCTCAGGATGAGTCTTTTCAGATGGGTGTACCCTTTGCACCCTGAATTGATAAATTTGTGTAAAATCTATTTACAAGATAAGTTTTTGTAACAATTATACTATTTAATATGAACTTGAATCCATATTTGAATATATACATATTGCATCTGCATACTATTTAAGGTGCTTGAAACAATTAAGAGTATCTGCTTAATTAGACTTGAAATATGGAGAATGATTAGCTAAACTGAATTAACTAAATCTATGCTTGATTACACTGATAAAATGCAGAACATTTGATTTATCAAAAATAAACATTTTAATTTAGTAATTTTCTGGAGTTGTTTAAATGTTTATGAAGGCACTTGAAGGGCTTGGAAATCAGGTACATTAAATTTAAGATTGTAGTTTTAAAAGTTTGAGTATTTAACTAATCATGTTTATAGTGTTTAAATGTTTAGGAGAACTTGCTTCTATAGGGTTATTGTTTGTTTGTTTTTTGACTTTATTTTGAATTATTTAAGAGAATTTGATTGTAAACAGCACTGAAGTTATTTGGGGGAATTTTATCGGTTAGATTTTTGGACAAAAGAAGCTAACCAACGATCAACTGTGATTGTTGTAAATTTTAACAAACATTACTAGATAGATAATTCAATTTATGATATTGGGAAATTGCATTTAATGGCCTAAGAAAAACTAAGTTCTAAATTTACAACTTAATAGTAAAATATTTGAAAAATAAGGAGACAAAAAGTGAGAATCTCAGGGTCCCTATTCTGTGAGGCCAATTTCTCAGTATAGGACAATATAGATGCTCATTCAATTTTATTATTATTATGTTTTTAATCCATCAAGGAGATTCAGGAGGTCAATTTTTTGACTTATCAACCAGTAAAGATCACAAATCCACAAAAAAATAAATTTACAACTTAAGATATTATAATCAATTAATAAACAGTTTTAGATAATCCTTTCCATGCACAAAAGATCTGGACATTAAAAAATGTCACTTGTAACATGGCACATGGTGGGAGCACAAACACTCATTGTGGATTTGAATATATCGATGGGGAGAAACAGGAAGTAGCCACAGGATTGAGAATCTTAATTCTCTGAGGAGTGGGGGTCAGGGATTCTCGTGGGAGCTACCCGATGTGGTGTGGTTCCCGTTCTTCCATGCTTGCTGATGAGACACTGGCAAGTCATTTGGAGAAAGACAAGTCCTATGTACTCATCTGCAAAGTGCAAAGGGCAAGTCTTGGCTCGGCTTTCAAGGTTCAGAGATGGTAAAAACAGAGGTGCTTTGAAAAGAATGAGGTGCTTATGATAATCCTGGGTGGTGGTGGAGGGAGGAAAAATATTATGATGGAGGAAACAAATATTTGTTGAACCTATTTTCTAGTTCAGGTGTTCCCCTCCATCCTGACGTCGTTTAAGAAGTGAGTAACCTGCTTGAGGTCCCAAATGGATGAACTGTTAGTTGAACCCGGATGACCATAGAGAGAACAATTGGCATAAACCCCTCTTCGCTGGGTAGGGAATCACAGCCTCAGGAAAGAAAGCAAATAACACAAGCTAGAGAAATTACTTAATGAGAACCAAGAGATAACATAGGGTAGCCAGAGAAGAACAGTGAAACCCAATAATTCAGCCAGCCTAAGCCAGATGTCTAAACCAGAAATAACTAGGGAGAACAGAACATGTTCTAAGTATAGTATGAGGTCCTTACAAGAAGACTTTTGAAGGGAAGTAATTGTTCTCCCACCTGAAGTTTCCAGTTGCAGATTCTAGCTCAGCCATCCAATTATAGGAGGATCCTAGACTCTCACCATTCACCCAGCCTCCAAGGGGGATCCAGGTGTGCAGAACTTCTTCCACCTGCAGAGGACTCTGACTGGCAGTTTTGGTCCTCAGTGGCAGGTCTCTTGGACCCCACAAGGGAAATCAGGACCCCCAGAGCATCCAGACTCTGAGCACATGCCTTTCAGGGTCTCCCCAGCAATGATACAAGGCAATGCTACTCTGATCCTTGTTCCAAGAACTAACTCTGCTGCGGACTCACCAAGAGGGCACATGAAAATGTTGAGTGAATCAATTTCATTGAATTTTTGGGTGGATGGAGGTACAGAAAGAACAAAGGGATTATCTTTCGATTTGAGTTTTTGTTTTTTGTTTTGAATGGAAATGTGTTTCTATGGTATTTAATGCAAAATTCAGAAGGGACTAGAGTGAAAATACGTCCTCCCATCCTCCCCCTTCTGATTCCCAAGTCACTTACCTCTTTTCCTCAGAAGCTACCAGTTTCTTGCCTATTTTTCTGTGGTTAGTCATTGCTTATATGAGCAATATGTGTACATATATTCTCCTTTCTCTTTTAAAAGATGCAAATGGTAGCAAACGATACACAGTGTTCTACACCTTGTTTTTCTTTTTTAACAATGTATCTTGGGGATCTTTAAGTGCTGTCCATTCCCACTGCCACAGAATATTTTATGAATGTGGCTTTTAGAAGTCTCCTCCTGAGGGATATTTAAGTTGTTGCTTCTCTTTTACAATTACCTACAGCGGCTATCTTAAAGCAACTTTGGATTAAAGCAGTTTGGAATCTAGAGCCATGAAACCTGAAGTAAAAATACTATCGTGCAGCCTCTGACTTGGTTTTCATGTGGAGAGCCTGCAGCCTTGCTGGACTTTCCAATGTTTCCCTTTTTGGGGGGAGACGAAAATTGGTTCTGAGAGGGGCCCTGCGTGGCTCTCTTGCTTCATTTTTTCCCCCTCCTGGCCAGATGGGACAGATGTTCACAAGCTGTGCTCGCGGATCTTTAGCACCTGGTCACCAAAGAGCGACTGCACACCTGCAGCATCACTGGGTGCTCCTTAGAAATGCAGAATCTGGTTCCTCCCAGCCCTCCTGCTGAATCACAGCTGCATTTTAACAGATCCACGGTTGAGTCTGATTCTGCTTAGAGTTTGAGACACTCTGACTAGCAGCCTGAGTGGATTTAGCTCTTGTGCCAATTGGATGCTGCTGGAGAAAAACAGAGATGAGGAGGCTCCTGGTCCCTATTTGTAAGACTGTGTTGAGGCTGATCTGAATAGTGACCACACATTTGGTGGGAGCATCTGAAAGTGACTTGGGAGGGCAGATGAAGGGGGTCTTATGAAGGCAGAGGATTTGCTGCAGGGGAGAGCCCCTGAGAAGCAGACATTCTCCTTCTAGCCTGGATGCAAAGATGTCAGAGAGAACCGTGGCCATGAGAGGGTCTCCTCCCTTGCACAGGAGGAAAACTCACTGTCCTCCTCCTGGGATTTTTCCGGTTCATGTGTGTGTCTAAAGAACAGCAATTAGCAGTTAGTGACCTAGCTTTTTTTTTTTTTTAAATGTTTTTTTAATATAAGTGAGTGGAACAGAAGTATTGAACTTAAAAACCAAGCCTAGGGGCTTCCTAGGTGGCACAGTGGTTGAGAATCCGCCTGCCAATGCAGGGGACATGGGTTCAATCCCTGCTCCAGGAAGATCCCATATGCCACAGAGCAACTAAGCCCGTGAACCACAGCTATTGAGCCCATGTGCTGCAACTACTGAAGCCCACGTGCCTAGAGCCCATGCTCTGCAACAAGAGAAGCCACAGCAATGAGGAGCCTGTGCACCACAATGAAGAGTGGCCCCCACTCACTGCAACTGAAAAGAAAGCCCGAGCACAGCAAAAAAGACTCAACACAGCCAATAAAATAAATAAATAAATAAATACATAAATTTATATATATACAACCCCCCCCCCAAAAAAAAAAAAAACAACCAAGCCTAGGAGTTGCCTCACTGATGGAATGTCAGAGGACAGCATATGGGTCCAGAGGCCTAGAGCCCAGGAGGACATGCAGACTTTGAATGTCTGGTATGGAGAGCCCAGCTCCACAGTGTAATGGTGGACATCTAAGTGGCCTAGAAGAGCTGGGGGACAGAGAGATTCTATACCACTCTTCCCGCACCCACCCCCAACTATTGTAAATGCACCAGCAAATAGGGTTAAGGTTAGGTTTAGGGTTAGGGTTAGGGTTTCTTCAATCCACTGCTGGAATCTGGGGCTGGTGGCTTATGACCTAGAAGTTGAGAGCATGGCCTTGGCATTGGCCAGATCTGGACCTGAATCCCAGTGCCAGACCTGCTAGTTTTGTGACCCTCGGCAAGTGACTTAAACTCATTCAGTTTTGTCTTCTGCAAAGTGGCAACAATAGCACCCACCCTTAGGGCTGCTGTGAGGGTTAAATGAGAAGATGCATTTGAAGCACTTGTCAGCGTGCTTGGCAGAGAGTAAATACAGATGGTCTCTGACTTATGATGGTTTGACTTAAGATTTTTGAACTTACAATGGTGCAAGAGCAATACACATTCAGCAGAAACCGTACTTTGAGTTTTGAGTTTTGATCTTTTCCCAAGTTAGCAATATGCTGTAAGTTACTTTGTTGTGATTCTGGGCAGTGGCAGCAATCACAAGACGACCGAATCAAGTTGTACACTTACAAGCATTCTGTACCCAGACAACCATTCTGTTGTTCGCTTTCAGTACAGTGTTCAATATACTACATGAGCTATTCCACACTTTATTACAAAATAGGCTTTGTGTTTGATAATTTTACCCAATTGTAGGCTACTTTCAGTGTTCTGAGCACATTTAAGGAAGGCTGGGCTAAGCTGTAATGTTCAATAGGTTGGGTGTATTAAATGCATTTTTTTTTTTTGTTCGAAACTTGATTTTATTATTCTCTTGCTTTTTTTTTTCTTTAAGAACTTTCATTGGGATACAACTGACATACAATAAACTGCGTATATTTAAAGTGTACAACTTGATATTTTTTTCCTTATGAGTAATGTATATACGGCAATCCCAATCTCCCAATTCATCCCACCCCAACCCCCCCGCTTTCCTCACTTGGTGTCCATATGTTTGTTCTTTACATCTGTGTCTCTATTTCTGCCTTGCAAACCAGTTGGTTTGTACCATTAAATGCATATTTGATTAATGATATTTTCAACTTACACTGGGTTCATTGGCACTAACCTTACCGTTAACCAAGGAAGACCTGCATATGGTGTTTGTTATTAATTCTAAGTGGGAGCTTGAGGGTAAGTGGGGAGGAGGGAAGCACAGGAGAAGAGGTGGGGGGGGGGTCACCTGTGAGCACACTGACCTGTGGAGAAGCAGGGACCATCTCCCTCTGCGTCCAGCTTCTGGAGACTCCTGGGAGTGACTTTCCTTCCCTGTGCTGTTGGCCACATCCGACCAGCTCCAGGGGTGGGTGCTCTCAGAAAGTCCTGGTGGACCTTTGGGTCTCTCCTTCCTATAAAGCCTTCTGGATGAGCTCTTATGTGGCTTTCCCACCTGGGCCTGTGAGAACTGCCTCATGTTAGATTGTCCCAGGGGCTGAGCAGGGAGCCAATGATTGGTGGTCCAGGACGCATAGAGAATGGTGCCTGAAGATGGAGATTCTATTGGTGCACGAGGTCTGGGCACCTCTGGGGCTCCTGGCACAGGGCTGACCCTCTTCATTTGCCACGTCTCTCCCCTGAGGGCTTCTCCCTTAAGTTTAACAAACGTGAGACTCCAGAGAGGGAGCATGGCACAGAAATTCATCAGAGAGCACTCATGCAACACTATCTTCCTAGGGGCTTGACGCAATTTTTTTTTTTTTCTCTCATTAACAGCAGAGAGATTGTTAGTGATCTTTCCCCTCTTTTCCATAAGACAAACCATAGACCCAATAAGCCTCAGTAATTTTTTTTTCTGATCCCACAGCAGATCACTGGTAATAAGAATAATAACAACTAACATTGGTATAATTCAGCAATAGCTTGCATGTGTGTTACATCATTTTCTTTTCACACAAATCCTCAGAGGTCTGATCAGCAAACATTGTTGTCTGCCTATTATGGAAGGGGAAAACAGAGTCTCAGGGAAGTGACATGACCAGTCCAAGTTCATAGCTGGTAAGGGGCACAGTCGGGACCAAAGTCAGGCTCTTCTAGCCTTTGGTCTTTGCTTCCTCCACAGCTCCCAGCTTCTCGGAGTTCAGTCATCTTGGAATTACTTGATATCATTGGTCTAGTTTGGAGGAAGAATCCAAAATGCTCTTCAGGAGAGGCATAAGCAAATTCAACGTCATGGTCTGTGCCACAGCTCCATTGTCCTTGATAAGATTCCTGTCCAGCTTTTTACCAGCAGATTTTTTTTTTTTGTAAATAAAGTTTTATTGGAACACAGCCAACACAGCCAAACCCAATCATTTACATATTGCCTGTGGCTATTTTCCTGTTGCAATGACAGAGTTGCAGAGTTGCGATAGACATCACACAGCCCACAAAGCCTAAACTATTTACTACCTGGACCTTTACAGAAAACGTTTGCCAGCACCTGCTCTTAACCACAGCAATGATCAATTGG
This sequence comes from Hippopotamus amphibius kiboko, assembly GCF_030028045.1. NCBI lineage: Eukaryota > Metazoa > Chordata > Mammalia > Artiodactyla > Hippopotamidae > Hippopotamus > Hippopotamus amphibius. The sequence goes on from NC_080188.1 coordinate 113,166,912, forward strand.
TCAAAGGTCCTCAGCCTGCAATCCGTGGAGGGTTAGAGAGACCTTCCTGTTGGAGTCATCAGTGATGAGACCCATCCTCTCATCCTTTAGTTACTCTCTGCCTCTGATCTTTTTAAAATATATATATAATATTTTATTGAATTATAGTTGATTTACAATGTTGTGTTAATGTCCTTCTTTTTTTAAAGTTCTTTATTGGAATTTAATTGCTTTACACTGTTGTGCCAGTTTTTGCTATACAACAAAGTGAATCAGCTGTATTTATACATATATCTCCATATCCCCTCCCTCCCGTGACTTCCTCCCACCCTCCCCATCCTGGCCCTCTAAGTCATCACCTGTCATCGAGTTGATCTCCCAGTGTTATGCAGCAGCTTCCCACTAGCTAGCTGTTTTACATTTGGTAGTGTATATATGTCAGTGGTACTCTCTCACCTTGTCCCAGCTTCTGCTTTGCCCCTCCCCCTCATTTCCTCAAGTCCATTCTCTTTAGCTGCATCTTTATTCTTGCCCTGTCACTGGGTTCATCAGTACCATTTTTTTTAGATTCCATATATACGAGTTAGCATACGGTATTTGTTTTTCTCTTTCTGATTTACTTCGCTCTGTATGACAGACTCTAGGTCCATCCACCTCACTGCAAATAACTCAATTTCATTCCTTTTTATGGCTGAGTAATATTCCATTGTATATATGTGCCACATCTTCTGTATCCATTCATCAGCTGATGGGCATTTAGGTTGCTTCCATGTCCTGGCTATTGTAAACAGTGGTGCAATGAATATTGTGGTACATGTTTTTTTTTGGATTATGATTTCCTCAGGGTATATGCCCAGGAGGGGGATTGCTGGGTCATATTGCCTCTGACCTTTTGGGTTTAGAATCATCCCTTCCCTTTGGCTCAAGAATCACTCAGCTTCTCAGTGCCTCGGTTTCCCCACCGACAAGTGGGGAGAGCAGCGGCATTTCCCTCGTAGAATTTCCATGACATTTAAATGAGCTCTGTTAGATAAAAGTCTCATGATGGGGCTTAGCACAGAGCCAGAACTCAAAGAATACTTATTTCCCTCTTTCCTCAGGCCTCTAACCCATGATGTTATCCTGTGACTTCAGGTGGCCCTCGTACCTGGAGGATGTACCTGTTGCCCACCCTCCATTCAAGGGGCCATTAAGTCAAAGTACAGAGAGGACTCTGCTTTCTTTTCTTTTCTTTTTTTTTAAATATAAATTTATTTATTTATTGACTGTGTTGGGTCTTTGCTGCTGTGCTTGGGCTTTCTCTAGTTGCGGCAAGCGGAGGCTACTCTTCATTGTGGTGCGTGGGCTCCTCATTGCTGTGGCTTTTCTTGTTGCAGAGCACGGGCTCTAGGCGTGTGAGCTTCAGTAGTTGCGGCACATGGGCTCAATAGTTATGGCTCACGGGCTTAGTTGCTACTCGGCATGTGGGGCAAGGATCGAACCCGTGTCCTCTGCATTGGCAGGCGGATTCTTAACCACTGTGCCACCGAGGAAGTCCAGCTTTTTTTTTTAATTTAAATTTTAATTTTTTAAAGTCTTTTTTTACTGTGGTAAAAGTCACATGATATAAAACATACTATTGTAACCGTATTGAACTGTACAGTTCAGTGGCACTAACTACATTCACATTGTTGTGCAACTCTCACCATCATCCACCTACCTAATTTTTCACCTAGTCTCCATTAAACAGTAACTCCCCATTCCTGGCCCCCGTCCCCTGGTCCCTGGCATCTACCAGTGTACTTTCTGACTCTATGAATTTGACTATTCTGGGTACCTTGTATAAGTGGAATCAGACACTATTTGTCTGCACCTAATACATATTGACATGCATTTTGAAGGTTAACGTAATATATGTCCGAACGGCAGGTTCTGACAACAAGATCCCGCCTCTTTTCCCTCCAGGATTGTGTCCCCTGCAGAGCTGGCATCCTGTTTGTCATAGGACCTGGCGCCTGTTGCTGAATTCCAAATGGGTGTCTGCAGCCTGGGCCCCCAATGTCACTTGTTGCCTTGGATTCTCTCTGCTTGCATCTCTCTTCATTTTTCTTCTGCCTCTGGCTCAGTGCCACATCTCACAATGTCAGGGCACCTTGTTCACACTTCCTTCTTTGTGACTGTCACCTCCTGGAGTGCTTCAGTGATGCTGACTGCTTGTCCCAGCTTAGCCCTGTCCTTATGGCAGGCTTGGGGGTTTTCCTGTGTGGCCAGCGTTTTTTTCTTGCAGCTGCTGCTCCTGAATCTGTCTCCTGTCACCTGAGACGTCCCACCTCTTTCCCTGTGAATTTCTGTGGCTTCAGCTCCTGTTTCTTTTTTATGTGGCTCCAGGTTTCTGAGTCATGCCCCAGTGGCCCTGAGATGCGACAGCGCTTGACTTTCTCCGTCTTGCGGATCAGGTTGAACATCCTTCTGACAGAGGGATCTGCAGTGAGCGTTTGTATTATTTAAGAAAAATTCTACCACAGGAAGGAAGAGAAAGTAAGGATAGAGCCAAGGAGCTTGCAAGAAAGGAGGTAGAGAATAGTGTGTGTGATGAATATTTATAGGAAGGCATGAAAGGACCAAGAAGCAGCACATATTCATGAAGCATTGAGGCAGTTTCACAAAACACTCAATATGCATGAGTTTTTAAATTGGCACCATTGGGTGATACCCATTTTTGGTCCCACTTGTTCTCTGCCCAAGACTTGGAGATAAAAGGCACCGTTGCTTAGCAAGTCACTGGTGAGCTAGAGCTACGCGCGAGGCTTAACTTGCCCCTGCATTTTTCTGATGGTACATCTGTTGGCTCCAGGCACCGTCTGTCCTCTGACACCCTTTGTTTACCCTCAACTCAGTGTTCTCATGACCATATGTCAGTAGGAAAGCTGGTGTGGCAGAGAGAGAGAGCAACAGGGTGAGAGATGGAGGCACAAACACACACACAGACACACACACACACATACACAGTGTAACATAGGATTCAGGTAGTGTGGTTCTTTCACCCTGCTTGAATGATTTCCTAAATTTGTCTCTTTCCTCTTGATTCTCCCTGTATTTCTGTTATTGATTTAATAAACCATTTGATTTGAGCATCTTAATTTGTCCCATAAGCCTTTCTGCTCTGTAACCTCCCTAGTGGTGCGCTAGGAGGATGCCGTTGCAGGAAGGTAATTTCCCACACAGCAAGTCCACTTTAATTCCATCCTATAAGCCAACGCAGGTTCTGTCTCATCAGTAATTTTATGTAAGAGCGTGGGGACACGGCAGCCTTGCACACGAGGCACATGATGAAAACTGCAAGGAGGTGAGAGAGGGATCAGAAGTGAATCCTGGGCTCTCTGCCCTACGTTTGGGAGAGTTTTGCCATCACTGGCGGGTCTCTCTCTGCGGGCTTTCAAATTTTCCATGTACCTCTAGCCTGGTGCTCAGAATCTCAGCTTCTTCTCATTCTACTGAATTCTTCATTCTGAGTCTGAGAAGCCTGCTTCTTTCTCTGTGTTTGGGTTTCCCCAGTCAGAGTCTGAGGACTTGGAATAGCCAGTGAGAATGGTTTATGTGGGGATGCGGCTCCAAGGTGACGACGTAAGGGGTTGGCCCTTCTCCTAGGCAATAGGAGACCCTCAGCCTCCTGTTCCACTGGAAAATTATCATGCAAAACAGAGTTTTATTGGCAGACAGCTTGTTTGTGTGAAGGAAATTCAGTATCTGGACTCCTGAAGCTGGGATGGAGCCCTGGAGTAGAGAGCTTTGTGGACGGTGTGGAGAAGGCATGGTAGCGAATTCCCTGGTTGTCCAGTGGTTAGGACTTCATGCTTTCACTGCAATGGGCCCGGGTTTGATCTCTGGTTGGGGAACTAAGATCCCACAAGCAGTGTGGCATGTCCAAGAAAAAAAAAAGAGAAAGCATGGGATGCACTCTGGAGAGACCCCACAACTCCCATCTGCAGGGCTAGAATCTCTGTCCCATGGATCCTGGCTCTCTGACCTACCGTCAGATGTCAACCTCATCTTTCTCAAGCATCTCATTCATTGTCAAGTTATACTGCACAGGGGCAAACAGTAGCCCCCTGACGTTTTACTGAATATTCTGAACAGGCTGAAAAACAGAATGGTTTTATTTTTCTTCTAATCATGACCTTCAACCTACTCTAACAGAGTTTTCTTCTCACCCCATGATGATATCTTGGTCATGTATATAATCACTTTCAAGTATAAAAGCAAGGGCTCAAAGTCAATTAATTTTTGGCCCCAATTCCTCCCCCCTCTCTGTGTCCATCTTTCTTTCTCTGAGGAATTTAGACAACTGTGGGAGTTTAGTCAACTACAGAGTAAGAGGACACAGTTTCCACACAAGACTGGCCAAGAGTTCTGACACCAACCTCAAGGGCTTAGCATTCAACTACAAAGTTAGAGAGAAGAAACCACCCACACAAATCACCCTCACTTCTGATACCAGCTGCAAATTTGAAGGGATTCCCAAACCTACCCTCAGATTAGATAGTTCTTTAAAGAACTCGTGGAACCCACTGAAAATTTATACTCAGGGTTATGGTATATTACAGTGAAAAGATACAGATTAAAATTCGCCAAGGGAAGGGATGCAGAGGGCAGAGTCTGAGAGGACTCCTAATGCAAAGCATCTGTGGTCCTCAGGAAGCATTACTCTCTGGACATTGACAGGTGACAAGAGTGATGCCAAACAGAGATGCTCACCTGGGCTTTGATGTTCAGAATTTTTATTGGAGCTTTTTTTTTTTAAGTATAGTTGATTCACAATGTTATGTTGGTTTTAGTAAAGTGATTCAGTTATGCATATCTACTATCTATCTATCAATCTATTATCTATCTATATCTATCTATCTATTTATCATCTATCTATCATCTATCATCTATCTATTTATCTATCTATATCTATCTATCATCTATCATCTATCTATCATCATCATCTATCATCTATATCTATCTATCTATCCTTTTCCATTATAAATTATTGCATGATTTTGAATATATTTCCCTGTGCTAGACAGTAGGTCCTTGTCGTTTATCCATTTTGTGTATAGTAGTGTGTTATCTGTTAGCCCCAAGTTCCTCATCTATCCCTCCCTCTCTCCCTGCACCCTTTACATGTTGGTAACCATAAGCTTGTTTTCTATGTCTGTAAGTCTATTTCTGTTGTGTAAATAAGTTCATTTGTATCTTTTTTTAAAATTCCACATATAAGTGACATCATATGATACTTGTTTTTCTCTGTTTGACTAACTTCACTTAGTATGATAATCTCTAGGTCCATCCATATTGCTTCAAATGGCATTATTTCATTGTTTTTTATGCCTAATATTCCATTATATATATCTTTATCTTCCTTATCCATTCATCTGTTGATGGACAGTTAGATTGCTTCCATGTCTTGGCTATTGTAAATAGTGCTGCTATGAACATTGGGGTGCATTTTTTTTTGTTATGGTTTTATCTGGATATATGCCCAGGAGTGGGATGGCTGGATCAGATGGTAACTCTATTTTTAGTTTTTTGAGGAACCTCCATACTGTTCTCCATAGTGGCTGCATGAATTTACATTCCCACCAACAGTGTAGGAGGATTCCCTTTCCTCCACAACCTCTCCAGCATTTATTATTTGTAGACTTTTTGGTGATGGCCATTCTGACCGGTGTGAGGTGATACCTTAATGTAGTTTTGATTTGCATTTCTCTAATAATTAGCAATGTTAAGCATCTTTTCATGTGCCTGTTGACCATCTGTATGTCTTCTCTGGAGAAATGTCCATTTAGGTCTTCTGACTTTTTCACTTTCTTCACGATGTCTTTTGAAGAATAGATGTTCTTCATTTTTAATGAAGCCTATATAAAACTTAAAATGTGCTGGTCTCTTTCCACAGAATTCTGCTGGGATTTAGATTGGAATTATGTTGACAATAGATCAATCTGGGGAAAACTGATATCCTTCCAATATTAAATGTATTGAACATGAGCGTAGTGTATCCATCAATTTATTTAGGTTTTCTTTAATATATCTAAGTCATATTTCGTAGTTTTCTGTTAGGGGTCATACACATTTTTTGGTTAGATTTATTTCTAGGTATTTTAAGTCTTTAATTAATTGTAAATGGTTAACAATTTCTTTTTCTTGTTGTTTCTATCGCTAACATATAGAAATTCAATTAAGCTTTGAATATTGGTTTTGTATCCAGTGGCCCTGCTCAACTCACAGTGGTTTTGTAGATTCCTTTGGGTTTTCAATGCACACAATCACATCCACAAATAATGACTATTTATTTTAATATTTATTGCAGTGTCTTGGACCTCCAATACAATGTTGAATATAATGGTGTGAGTGGACATCCTTACCTTGTTTCTGACCTCAGGAGGAATGCCTTTGATATTTTATTATTAAGTATAATATTTGCTGTAGTTTGTTTTTTGTTTTGGTAGCTATGCTTTATCAGATTAAGGACATGCCTTTTTTTTCTTTAAGAACTTTTATTGAGATATAATTGACATACAATAAACTGCATGTATTTAAAGTGTACAATTTGATTTTTTTTATTAGTAATGTATATATGGCAATCCCAATCTCCCAGTTCATCCCACCCCAACCCTCCCCCCCCTTCCCCACTTGGTGTCCATATGTTTGTTCTCTACATCTGTGTTTATATTTCTGCCTTGCAAACCGATTGATCTGTAGCATTTTTCTATATTCTCCATATATGCGTTAATATCGGATATTTATTTTTCTCTTTAAGACTTACTTCACTCTGTATGACAGTCTCTACGTCTATCCATGTCTCTTCAAATGTCCCAATTTTGTTCCTTTTTATGAGGACATGTCTTTTTATTCCTAGCTCGCTATGATTTAAGAAAAATTCACAAATAAGCATTAAATTTTATCAAGTACATTGTTCTACATTTACTGAGGTGATCATAGAATTTTCCTTTATATATTCTGAAAATGTGGTCAATTACTTTGATTGATATTCTAATATTAAGTGAATCTTTTTGTATTCCCAGAATAAATTCAGGAATTAATCCAGGAACACAACACTGAGATGTATAACCCTTTTATATATCACTGGGTTTGATTGGATTTGTGTATCTATTATCACCTATAATTTTCCTTTCTTCTATGTTTTTGTGACATTACGGATTCAGGTTTGCTGGTTTATAAAAGCATTAGGATCCCTCTCATTGTTTCTTTAAATGTTTGGAAATTTTCACTTGTGACGCCATCTTGGGTATGGAGTCTTCTTTGCGGGAAGGTTTTTTCAATTTCTTGATGAGTTATAGGACTTTATATGTTGTTACTCTTCTTGCTCAGTTGTGGTCAGTTTGGTAGATAGCAGAGATGCTGAAATAAAGCTCACATGGGCTTCATTCCTGTATCTATGGGTGGAAGGAAACCTAGATGTGGGCAAAGTATCCCAAATGTGACTAAAGGTCTCGGATCAGTGTTTTGATGGCATTTTGCAGGTAATTATAATGGGAGGGCGGGGGGCAAGGGTATACGACTGTGTATTAGGATAAAATTATGCATCTGAAATTGCTCCAGTAGCTCTGTGTCTCTGATAAAGTTAGGAAACAATAACCCGAAGGATTCAGCTTTTTCTGCACTTATGGAGCCACAATGAGACTAGGAGATGGACACAACCAACCTAATGTTTTTAACAATGTTTTAAAAATCCCCTTGTTTTCCAGTGATGGCATAAGCCCATATCAGTTTGACCATATAGAAAATTAGGTATTCTTTTGAAAGTCATCAAGTCTAGGTCTCTGTTAGGATAACTTCTTGAATCAGCAAGTAAAACCCCACTGGAGATATAGGTGAATGGCTGCGTGGCATTGGATAGAGATCATGTGTGACCCGGAGGTCTGAAGTGAAAACATTCCAAATATAAGGCAAAGGAAGCCATCTTATAATTTTTTGAATTTCCTGCAACTGATTGAAGGAGCCATGGTGGTAAGGATGAAGAATTCCCACCCTTTGGGAATTGGTGGATTATCAGAGGAGACTGGCTCATTAATCAGTTTTGATAATTTCCATGGAGAGACAGAAGGTGTGATAGTGGGACGGGGAGTTAAAAGTATACGCAAAAGGTAAGGGTAGTGACTGTAGAATCTAAACTGGGTGAGGAGGGAAGTGAGGCCATGTGGAGGTCAAGAGACCTTGTAAATGTGGTAGAACCATGAGCTCTAGGTCTTAGGGGGTTACCAGAATTGGAATACTCGGAAGTATAGGCTGAAAAGATGGGAAGTGTTGGTTAGTGTAAGGCTTAAAATTGAGATTATAGAAGGTTATTATTGATAGTGTCAAAGTCTATGTCATGATCATGGCAATGAATGGCTGAGAATGATAGGATAGAAGAAGGAGGTCAGGAGCTGGAAGGTCAGGGTATTAGAAGGATCAGTTATGACATTGTTCTTAACTTTGGCTACAGATTATAATCACCTAGGGAATTAAAAAAAAATTGATGCCTTGGTCCTCCCTTGAAGCAGAATCTCTGTGGGTTAGATCCTATTATAGGTCTTTTTTATTTTTATTATTTTTAAAGCTCCCTAGGCGGTTCAGATGTGCAGCCAGGATTGAGAACCTCTGGGATGCAAGGATGTCAGAGACGCCAAAGGAGTGAACTTGAACCAAGGGCTGACGATCTTTACAAAATGAGGGGAGAGGTCTGGGGCTGTGGATGATAGGCATAGGAGGGCTGGTGGATGGTGTAGTGATAACGTGAGAGCGCTTTTCTCGGATGTGGGTGGTAGGGGAAGGGAATGGGTAGGAAGGGCCAATGATAAAAAAGGATTATTCCTTTGCTTAGACCCTACCCCTGGGTCCCCATCTCATTCAGAATGAAAGTCAAGGCTCCTACTGTGGTCTACAGGCCTTACTTGATATCTTCCTGCTATCCACCCCACATGGTTTCTTCTATCTCCCTCTTGCCCATTCTTCTCCAGCCACCCCAGTTTACTTGTCTGACTTGAATCCCAGGTTACTGCTCAAGGGTCATCTTATTAGAGAGACTTTTCTGATCTTGTTTAAATAGCAATACCCAATTCCTTATCCTCCTTCCCTCTCTCTCTCTCTCTTTTTTTTTCAGCTCTTTATTGGAATATATTTGTTTTACACTCTTGCACAGTTTTTGAGGTACATCAAAGTGAATCAGCTATATTTATACATATATCCCCATATCCCCACCCTCCTGTGACTCCCTCCCCCTCTCCCTGTCCTGGCCCTCTAAGGAATTACCCATCATCAAGTTGATCTCCTTTTGTTATACAGCAACTTCCCACTAGCTATCTATTTTACAGTTGGTAGTGTAAATATGTCTATGCTACTTTCTCACTTTGTCCCAGCTTCCCCTTCGCCCCCCACCCCAGCTCCATGTCCTCAAGTCCATTCTCTACATCTGTATCTCCACTCTTGCCCTGTCACTGGGTTCATCAGTACCATTTCTTCAGATTCCATATATATGTAAGCATAGTAATCCCACTACTAGGCATATACCCAGAGAAAACCATAATCCAAAAAGAAACATGTACCATAATGTTCATTGCAGCACTATTTACAATAGCTAGGACATGGAAGCAACCTAAATGCTCATCAACAGATGAATGGATAAAGAAGATGTGGCACATATATACAATGGAATATTACTCAGCCATAAAAAGGAATGAAATTGAACTATATGTCATGGGTGAATAGACCTAGAGACTGTCATGCAGGGTGAAGTAAGCCAGAAAGAGAAAAGCAAATACCATATGCTCTCTCTCTTTTTATAGCACTTATTACCATCTGCAGTAGGAGATGCTTACTTATTTGTTCTGGTCTGCCTACTCCACAAGGATGTAATCTCTGCAAGGACAGGAATTGTCTGTTTTGTTCAGTGTGTGTTCCCAAGGCCTAGAGGGCACTGGAACAGAATAGGTGCTCATTAAATGTGTGATGATGAATGAACATGTAGAGTGAGGGGGAGAAAAAAGCACCCCTCATAACCAAACGTCCAATATGATCGTGTGTGTGTTCACGTGTGTGCGTGTGTGTGCATTAACTATATACCTAAAGGTCTGAAAGGACAGATGCTCAAAAGTTAACAATGATTGTCCCAGGGCAGGTGGATAGGGGTGGGGCTTTCACTTTATACCCTTGTGTATGTCTCAATGTTTTTCAGCTCTCAGCTGTGTACTCTGGTCCCCTCATACTCCACTCCTCTCAATTCCAACAACAAATAGGAAGGAAGGTATAAAGACCAGCTTACTTCAGTGAGGAAGAAAGAGGTGACTGCTGAACACTTGGGGCAAATATTAGCAAAAATCTGGTCTGAATCCAGATGAATCTCTGGAATGGAGACTTCCGAATCTGAATAGGAAGATTAGGGGGTGCAGCTTCTGAGGGAAAAGGTAAACCTGTACATTTACTTAGTGAATTTCCAGAAGGCTCAAGTCAGTAATTGAGATGTTCTACAATATCACGTTACTCACCGGGAAAGACTATAGATGAGAGATATCAATTCTGCAGGAAAAAGCAAAGATCTAGAGATGAGAAAAATATGAATTTCTGAATCAGATTCCTTTAAAATCGTAAACAGTAAGCTTGAGGGTATAATGTTTCCGTTTTCTGATTAAAGGTGAAGTTAATTATTTGAAGCGTATCTGACTGGGGAAGAAGCTGTATTGAAATGGTTAATGAAAAAGACAGGGTCCTGAGATTAGAGATGCAGGTTAGACAAACAATTAGATTGTTCAACTGAGAGAATGGGGACACATTGTACAAAGTTTGGAGGAATTTTAAGTGGGTATGTGGGTCCACACTAGCCTTGGTGTTCAAGTTTGGTTATTTGTACAAAGGATTAATTTACCTTTGAATGGGTTGCTGTCTTCCTTTGTTGTCTGCTAGCCAACTGGGAGTTAATTTGTTTCTAAAACAGTACAAGGTTTTTTGGTTTCACCTGGGAGAGTGAATGAGTCTCTTTCAAGGTTGCACATTTTTCTGCATTTTGTCTAGCAGAGATAAGAACTCCAGGGCGGCAGAATACAATAGGCTATTCTTGGAACTATTCTGGGCACCATGAGTAGCCTCTGTTCTTGACCCTACACCCACCTTGACGCGGGAACTTTGCTATCGTTTCCCAGAAAGCAAATCCAATGTGACAGAGGATTAATGAATAATGTCAGTTCTACTGAAAATGTCTTGGGGAGACTGAAAAGCTCTGTGAATCCTGGGGAAGTAGTTTTGATCTATGACAAAACCCAATAAAAATTCCCATTAGTCATATGTTTTCCTTCTAAGGGGGAAAGTTTTCACATTTCTTTCATCTTTTTTCTCGGTGTTCTTAAGCAAAACAATCTAGTCCGTTTCAAACTCTCCAGTCTCTCATCCTCCCATTGATTCCTCTGCCTGGCAAATGGAGGACCGTTCTGAGGACCTACTCCTATCAGAAGGGAGATAGGGTGTGGGGAATGGTTGTAACTGGTAATCTACCTCCAGGCATCTGAGTATCCGGTTGGCTCAGAGAGATGAATGGAGTAAAGCAAATGAGAGCCACCTACCCCCCAAAGATTGGGAGTCCCATGGCCCCTCCTGGACAGTTTTTCAGTTCACCCCGCGCTGTGCACTCTGTGTATTTATTTTTATTTTATTTTATCTCACTGTGTATTTAGGGGAGGAGATTGTGCTTGGGGATTTTCTGGGTCCCACCCGATAGCTTTAGGGTTCAAAACAAATAAAAGTATAGAAATTCCATTTTGGACTCTCTTTCACTTCCTTTGTCTTCCAAGTCACTGACTGCTCCCAAACTCCAAAAGGAGCATCCTTCGGTGTTTATCCCATAACTTCTTACCTTTTCACCCGGGCCTTGCCTTAGACACAGAAACCATAATAATGCAGCCCTGCCCCACCCCTGACATGGTTGCATTTCACTGCAGTTTTTCCGCTCAGGCAAGCATAATTCTCCATATTAGTCTTGAATTCAACTGAAAAAATGGAAGAGTCACACATACACAGTTACTAAGCGTTACTGTTCATGTCTTTAGAAAATGTTCATACATGATTCATAAACTGACTCCTCTTTCTCTTTATCTGTTGGACTCTGGGTTCTTGTTGCCCTTGACTGTGGCTTTGTCTCTCTTCATTCTGATGTGAAAACTTTGCCACTGAATTGTGATTCACTCATTTATTCAATGTTTACTTATTTATGTATTTATTTATTTGTTTGCTTTTTGCTGTGTTGGGTCTTCATTGCTGCGCACGGGCTTTCTCTAGTTGTGGCGAGTGGGGGCTACTCTTCGTTGCAGTGCACAGGCTTCTCGTGGTGGCTTCTCTTGTTGCCGAGCACAGGCTCTAGGCACCCAGGCTTTAGTAGTTGTGGCACGTGGCTCAGTGCTTGTGGTGCACGGGCTTCGTTGCTCCACAGAATGTGGGATCTTCCTTCACCAGGGATGGAACCCACGTTTGCTGCATTGGCAGGAGGATTCTCAACCACTGCGCCACCAGGGAAGTCCCTGTTCATTCAATGTTTATTGAGCACTTACTATGTGACAGGCGTTGTTCTAGGCACTGGGGATATAGTGACAAACAAGGCTACGAAGATTGCTGTTCTCATGGCTCTTATATTACGATGAGAAAGGAAAACACAAACAAACAAACAAAAATATCAGATGGTGACAAATTCTTTGAGGAAAATCCACATGAATGACAGACAGGGCTGTGTTAGGAGCTACTGACATCGAGTGAATGAGGAAGGCCTTTTTGATGAGGTGACACTTCAAGTTCACAAAATAATTTTCAACGTACCCCTCCCTTTCAGAGTGTGAATTTTTGGGTCAGTGTTCTAACGTATTCTGCCATTTCAGAGGAAATAGGAATCTAGACCAGGGATAGGCAAACTTCTGTAAAGGTCCGGACAGTAAATATTTTGGGCCTTGTGGATCATAGAATCTCTGTGGTCACAGCTCTGCTGTTTGTAGCACAAAGGCGGCCATGACAATATATAAGTGAATGTAGGAGGCTGTGTTCTGATACAACTGTACTTACAAGAATAGGAGTCAGGCTATAGCACCCCCCCTCCCCCCACCACAGTCAATAGTTTGCTGACCTTTGCTCTCAACTGCACTTTGTTTTTATTTACTTCAAAGTGGCAGGAACAACCCTTTTTCTTCCAGGGGAGAACCCCTCCCTATTAAATAGTCCCTCCCTTATTTTTCCTCATTAGAAAAAAATACAAATTAAGATATACTAATTCAGAAAATTCATATAATAGACAAGAAAAAGTAGGGAAAAAAGTTAGTTTTAACCTTTACCCTCAAATACACTCTGATTACCTAATGTGTTCATTTTCAGGTTTTCCTATGTGTGTGTATATACATAACGAGTATATACATACAGACATCCAAATAAAAGGTTTTCTTCTCGCTTTTTTTCTTTTCTCTTTCCTTCTCTGTCTTTTCTTCTCCTCTCTTTCCCTCTTCTTCCCTCTCCCTGTCCATCCCTCCTCTCTTTCTAGCACATGTGGGATCGCCCTGAAATACTGTTCCACGCTTCTTCCACCCTACATTACATCATGGTACGCCTCTTTGGATTTGAGAGGCACACATTCCACAGTTGGTGGCTTCTTGCTGCCAGCCGACATGACGTGAGCGTCAAATTATTTGTGGTGAATGGAGCTGTGAGCAGGTGGTGGTGTGGGGGGGGGCGCATTCTCCATCCCCACCCACACAGCGCCGCTGCTGGCTGGACCGCTGGGTGAGAGCAAGTCTCAGACCAAATGCCAGCAGCTGTACAGCCCTTTCCTGGTCAGCAGGCACGAACAGCTGGTCCGGAGTTCGGAAGAGGGGGCTCTGTCTCGGTGGTCAGGCAGACTGGGCAGCACTGGGTTGAGAGGCTTGCTCCAAAGTGGGTACTTCTCACAACAGGATTGGCAAACTCCTCTAAGAAGTGGACAGAAATGGGCCCGGGGGGCCTTGGAATTCAAGCATCCCCTCCCTACATGAAACGATGGGCTTGCCTTAATTTAAAAAAAAACCAGAAAACCTCATTCATAGGAACTGCCAGGAGTCTTTCCACATGATTCAAGCAAATCACAGATTCCCTCCCCCTTCTTATGTAGAAAATTTGAGAGAAAAATAAAACAAACACCTGTGAATCCTTCACTCAGATTTATAACATTTTTCCACATTTGCTTTCTCTTTTTTCTTTCTCTTTCTAAACTATATATACACACACACAGACATATATATGCACACATGCATGTATAAGTTAAAAACATATATGCATGTATATATTTAAAAATTTAATTTAATTTAATTTTTTTTTTAGTTGCACCTTGTGGCCTGCGGGATCTTAGTTCCCCAATGAGGAATTGAACCCGGGCCCCCGGCAGTGAAAGTGCAGAGTCCTAACCACTGGACCGCCAGGGAATTCCCAATTTTGTTTTTAATTGTGGTTCCAAAGTAAATCATATGTTACATATCCAGAATAAATCACAACTCTAATTTCTCTGGTCAAAGCTATTTCTAACATTCCTTTACCAATTAGCTAACCCTAAGGCACTGAATAAAATTCATTTTTCTCAAGTAAGTTCCTGTCTTTAGTTGAGCTGCTTAGAATGTCAGAGCTGAAACCCATGTGAGTCTCTTTGCTTTCCTTTGAGTTGCAAGATGATCCACTGGCGTCTACACATCACAGGGGCAGAGATGTTTGCTTTGTTATTGCTGTTTCTCCGGCTTGGAAGAGTACCTGGCACATAGCAAATACTCAGTAACTAAAAGTTTGTTGAGTGGTTTGTTGTGGCTCCAGCTATCACTTAAGAGCTACAGACAGCAGAAAAAGGGACAAGATGCAAAAGAAAGGATAACCCCTATGCCAAGAAAATAAAACATTCCTGGGAAATCCATAGCCAATGTATTGAAATCCCATAGCACCATCTACTTGAGGTTCATTGGCCAGAGCCCAGGGCTACCTATAGGGAGGCTGGGACATAAAATTTTGAGTTGGACATGTTGCGGCCCCTCCCCCCCCCACCCCCCCCCACACAAATACTAGTTTTCTGTAAGTAAGGAAGAGGGGAATTGATATTGAGCAGCGATGGAGAAAGTTTTTGCTGGGTCTTGGGTGTGCCTGTGGACATGTCCATGTGAGACCCTGAGTCTGGAGAGTGTGAGAAATCACTAGGCAGACAGATAACAAGGGGCCAGGCCACAGAAAAAAGAAACCAGAGCAACTACTTCTCAGAAAACTGATCAGAATCAGCAGAAAAACAGCCCTGATGGTGAATCTGTGACTGTTTTCGGTCTGCATAGGACCCAGATGTCTTATTTGTGTCCAACCTAATGAACTGATGGGTCAACACAGTTCCTAAAACGCTGAAAATGGACTTGGAGCTTCAATAATTGACCTGAGCTGAGCTCCGCTTCTGGTCAATCAGGAACTGACAAGATAATGAACTGTTTAAATCAGACAATTTCTTTCCTGTGAACTTTGTGGCTTTTGCCTTTACATATCTTGTCTCTGTCTTTGGTTGATAAGACTGTCTTCACGGGTTTCCTACACCCCATACATACCTAAGACTGGCTACATGATTTGTAGGGCCCACGCAAAATGAAAATGTAGGGCCCTTGTTTTTAAAAATTATTAAAGGTTTCAAGATGATGACCATGGAATTTTAAACCAAGCATGGGGCCTTCTGAACACGGGGTCTTGTCTTGTCAGTTCAGGATGTGGTTGCACAGGTCACATGCTCATGAAGTTGGCTTGCTGTATACTTACATAGGATGAAGTCCTCAAGGCTTAGGACAATTGTCTCTGAGTTATTTTTGACAGTTAATCTGAAGACCCCCTCCTACAGAGTTGAATCCCTCTGTGTTGGATCAGATTCTCCCTGCTTTGGCTGGCATTGAACTCAGACTAACTCACACTCACGATGAATCAGAAATTTTTATTTTTAATTTTATCAGCAGCAATTTTGGAGTGGTTACCACAAAGCAATTATTCTAGTTTAACATGGGGGATTGAGAAAACAATTTTATGTGTATTTCCTTCCATGACTCAACTAAAATGTCAGCAATATAAAAATAAAAGGTATGATTCCATTAGGGTAAAGAGAGCACAGGAGGTGAGTAAAGCAGTTGAGAGATAAAGCAATTTTCTAATTCTTAAGCCCCTACAAAGCGGAAGGGCGAAGCTAACAAGACATTAGTTGAGTCTCACTGCAGAAGTCCTTAAAGGCTCAGGAGTTGGGGACCCAGGTATCTCTCTCTCTACTTGTTTTGTTTTGCTTTGTTTTGTACTTTTTTTTTGGGGGGGGGGCCCTGGGCTTGTGGGATCTTGAGTTCCCTGACCAGGGATTGAACCTGGACTCTTGGCAGTAAAAGTGCCAAGTTGTAACCATTGGACTACCAGGGAATTCCCTAGCTAGGTATTTCTAGAGGTAAGGGTAGGCTGGGGCTAAAAATAGGAAGACAATGGAAAGTCCGAACAGAAAGCGGTTGCACCTCAGATTCCTTACCTTGTCCCCAAAAGATTGTAGACAAGTTTTTTCTCTGTAGAAGTCAAACCACAAAGCTTTTGGATTTGGGGATATCATGTAGAATTTGGGCATTAGTCGAGTACCAGATTGCAAACTGTGATTAATGCAATCTACAACAGGGTTCCCTAGCCTCCTGACACTCATTTGGCTCCCAAAATGCTGGAGGCCAGGCTTACAGCTACCGAGCAGGGACACAGGGATGTCCTCTCTGGGAAGACTACCAACTAAGAGAGCTACCTTTATCCCTATACCCAAAGGCCAGGACCCCTCTAAATTGCCCTTTGCTGGTGCCTACAAGCCAAGAAACCCAGGCATGCTGAGCTGTGCTTCACTTTTTTTTTTTAAGCTCTTTATTAGAATATAATTGCTTTACAATCTTGTACCAGCTTTTGAGGTACACCAAAGTGAATCAGCTGTATTTATACATATATCCCCATATCCCCTCCCTCCCAGGACTCCCTCCCACCCTCCCTGTCCTGGCCCTCTAAGGCATCACCCATCATCGAGTTGATCTCCCTTTGTTATACAGCAACTTCCTGCTAGCTCTTTATTTTACATTTGGTAGTGTATATATGTCTATGCTACTCTCTCACTTCGGCCCAGCTTCCCCTTCGCCCCACCCACCCCCCAACCCCGTGTCCTCCAGTCCGTTCTCTGCATCTGCACCCTTATTGTTGCCCTGTCACTGGGTTCATCAGTACCATTTTTTTTTTTTTTAAGATTCCATATATATGAGTTAGCATACAGTATTTGTTTTTCTCTTTCTG
Organism: Hippopotamus amphibius kiboko; assembly: GCF_030028045.1. Lineage (NCBI taxonomy): Eukaryota > Metazoa > Chordata > Mammalia > Artiodactyla > Hippopotamidae > Hippopotamus > Hippopotamus amphibius. Next base: position 113,184,207 of record NC_080188.1, read on the forward strand.
GCTTACTTCACTCTGTATAACAGACTCTAGGTCTATCCACCTCATGACATACAGCTCCATCTCATTCCTTTTTATGTCTGAGTAATATTCCATTGTATATATGTGCCACCTCTTCTTTATCCATTCATCTGTTAATGGGCATTTAGGTTGCTTCCATGTCCTGGCTACTGTAAATAGTGCTGCAATGAACATTCTGGTACATGTTTCTTTTTAGATTATGGTTGTCTCTGGGTATATGCCCAGTTGTGGGATTATCGGATCATATGGTAGTTCCCTTTTTAGTTTTTTAAGGAACCTCCAAACTGTTTTCTGCAGTGGCTGTACCAACTTACATTCCCACCAAGAGTGCAGGAGAGTTCCCTTTTCTCCACACCCTCTTCAACATTTGTTTCTAGATGTTTTGATGATGGCCATTCTGACTAGTGTGAGGTGATACCTCATTGTGGCTTTGACTTGCATTTCTCTAATGATTAGTGATGTTGAGCATCTTTTCATGTGTTTGTTGGCCATCTGTATGTCTTCTTTGGAGAAATGTCTATTTAGGTCTTCCACCCATTTGTGGTTTGGGTTATTTGCTTTCTTGGCATGAAGCTGCATGAGCTGCTTGTATATTTTGGAGGTTAATCCTTTGTCCATTGCTTTGTTGCCAAGTATTTTCTCCCATTCTGAGGGTTGTCTTCTTATCTTGTTTATGGTTTCCTTCATTGTGCAAAAGCTTTTAAGTTTCATTAGATCCCATTTGTTTATTCTTGATTTTATTTCCATGATTCTAGGAGGTGGATCCAAAAGGATCTTGCTTTGATGTATGTCATAGAGCGTTCTGCCTAAGTTTTCCTCTAGGTGTTTTATAGTGTCTGGCCTTGCATTTAAGTCTTTAATCCATTTGGAGTTTATTTTTGTGTATGGTGTTAGGAAGTGTTCTGATTTCATTCTTTTACATGTTGCTGTCCAGTTTTCCCAGCACCACTTATTGAAGAGGCTGTCTTTTTTCCCTTGTATATTCTTGCCTCTGTGAGTGATGAGGTGCCCATATGTGCTTGGGTTTACCTCTGGGTTCTCTATTCTGTTCCATTGATCTTCCTTTCTATTTTTGTGCCAGTACCATACTGTCTTGATCACTGTGGCCTTGTAGTATAGTTTGAAGTCAGGAAGCCTAATTCCACCAACTCCATCTTTCCTTCTCAAGATTGTTTTGGCTATTCGGGGTCTTTTGCATTTCCATACAAATCATAAGATTTCTTGTTCTAGTTCTGTGAAAGATGCCGTTGGTAATTTGATAGGGATTGTGTTGAATCGGTAAATTGCTTTGGGTAGTATAGTTATTTTCGCAATGTTGATTCTTCCAATCCAAGAACATGGTATGTCCATCCATCTGTTTGTGTCATCTTTGATTTCTTTCATCAGTGTCTTATACTTTTCTGCATACAGATCTTTTGCCTCCTTAGGCAGGTTTATTCCTAGGTATTTTATTCTTTTGGTTGCAATGGTAAATGGGAGAGTTTCCTTAATTTCTCTTTCTGCTCTTCCGTTGTTAGTGTATAGGAATGCAAGAGATTTCTGTGCATTAACTTTGTATCCTGCTACCTTACTAAATTCATCGATTAGTGCTAGCAGCTTTCTGGTAGAATCTTTAGGGTTTTCTATGTATAATATCATGTCATCTGCAAAGAGTGACAATTTTACTTCTTCTTTTCCAATTTGGATTCCTTTTATTTCATTTTCTTCCCTGATTTCTGTGGCTAAAACTTCCAAAACTATGTTGAATAATAATGGTGAGAGTGGACACCCTTGTCTTGTTCCTGTTCTAAGAGGGAATGCTTTCAGTTTTCCACCATATAGAATGATGTTGGCTTTTGGTTGCTCATATATGACTTTTATTATGTTGAGGTAATTTCCTCCTATGTCCATTTCCTGGAGAGTTTTTATCATAAATCGATGTTGAATTTTCTCAAAATCTTTTTCTGCATCTATTGAGATGATCATATGGTTTTTATCCTTCAATTTGTTGATATGGTGTATCACATTGACTGATTTGCGTATATTGAAGAATCCTTGCATTCCAGGGATAAACCCCACTTGGTCATGGTGTATGATCTTTTTAATGTGCTGTTGGATTCTGTTAGCTAGTATTTTGTTGAGGATTTTTGCAGCTACATTCATCAGTGATATTGGCCTGTAATGTTCTTTTCTTGTGATATCTTTGCCTGGTTTTGGTATCAGGGTGATGGTGGCCTCATAGAATGAGTTTGGGAGTGTTCCTCCTTCTGGTATATATTGGAAGATTTTGAGAAGAATAGGTGTTAGCTCTTCTCGAAATGTTTGATAGAGTTTGCCTGGGAATCCATCTGCCCTGGGCTTTTGTTTGTTGGGAGATTTTTAATCACAGTCTCAGTTTCCATACTTGTGATTGGTCTGTTTATATTTTCTATCTCTTCCTGGTTCAGTCTTGGAAGATTGTACTTTTCTAAGAATTTATCCATTTCTTCCAGGTTATCCAATTTATTGGCATATATTTGCTTATAGTAGTCTCTCATGATCTTTTGTATTTCTGTGGTGTCCATTGTTATTTCTCCTTTTTCATATCTAATTCGGTTGATTTGAGTCTTCTCTCTTTTTTTCCTGATGTGTCTGGCTAATGGTTTATCAATTTTGTTTTTCTTCTCAAAGAACCAGCTTTTAGTTTTATTAATTTTTGCTATTGTTTCCTTCATTTCTTTTTCATTTATTTCTGCTCTGATCTTTATGATTTCTTTCCTTCTGTTCACTTTGGGGTTTTTTTGTTCTTCTCTCTCTAATTGTTTTAGGTGTAAGTTTAGGTTGTTTATTCGATATTTTTTCTTGTTTCTTAAGGTAGGACTGTATTGCTATAAACTTCCCTCTTAGAACTGCTTTTGCTGTGTCCCATAGGTTTTGGGTTGTTGTGTTTTCATTGTCATTTGTTTCTAGCTATTTTTTGATTTCCTCTTTGATTTCTTCAGTGTTTTTTTGGTTGTTTAACAGTGTATTGTTTAGCCTCCATGTGTGTGTATTTTTAAAGTTCTTTTTCACTGTAATTGATATCTAGGCTCATGGCATTGTGGTCTGAGAAGATGCTTGATATGATTTCAATTTTCTTGAATTTGCTGAGGCTTGATTTGTGACCCAAGATGTGATCTATCCTGGAAAATGTTCCATGTGCACTTGAGAAGAAATTGTATTTTGTAGTTTTTGGATGGAATGTCCTATAAATATCAATCAAGTCGAGATAGTGTAATGTGTCATTTAAAGCTTGTGTGTCCTTATTTATTTTCTTTTTGGGTGATCTGTCCATTGATGTAAGTGGGGTGTTCAAGTCTCCTACTATTATTGCGTTAATGTCAATTTCCCCTTTTATAGCTGTTAGCATTTGCCTTATGTGTTGAGGTACTCCTATGTTGGGTGCATAGATATTTACAATTGTTATATGTTCTTCTTGGATGGATTCCTTGATCATTATGTAGTGTCCTTTCTTGTCTCTTATAATAGTCTTTACTTTCAAGTCTAATTTGTCTGATATGAATATTTCTACTCCAGCTTTCTTTTGACTTTCATTTGCATGGAATCTCTTTTTCCATCCCTTTCCTTTCAGTCTATATGTGTCCCTTGGTCTGAAGTGGGTTTCTTGTAGGCAGCATATAGAAGGGTCTTGCTTTTGTATCCATTCAGCCAGTCTGTGTCATTTAGTTGGAGCATTTAATCCATTTTCATGAGGTGATTATTGACATGTATGTCCCTATTACCATTTTCTTAATTGTTTTGGGTTTGTTTTTGTAGGCCTTTTCCTTCGCTTGTGTTTCCTGCTTAGGAAAGTTCCTTTAGCAATTGTTGTAGGGCTGGTTTGGTGGTGCTGAATTCTCTTAACTTTTGCTTCTCTGTAAAGCTTTTAATTTCACCATAGAATCTGAATGAGATTCTTTCTGGGTAGAGTATTCTTGGCTGTAGATTTTTTTCTTTCAGGATTTTCAGTATATCTTGCCATTCACTTCTGGCCTGCAGAGTTTCTGCAGAGAGATCATCTGTTATCCTTATGTGTTTTTAATATTTTTTCTTTGTGTTTACTTTTCGTTAGTTTGATTAATATGTGCCTCGGTGTATTTCTCCTTCTGTTTATTCTGTATGGGATTTTCTGTGCTTCTTGGACTTGATGAATTATTTCCTTTCCCACGTTGGGGGTAGTTTTCCACTATAACCTCTTCAAATATTTTCTCAGACCCTTTCTTTTTTTCCTCTTCTTCTGGGATGCCTATGATTTGAATATTTTTGTGCTTAATTTGTCACCAAGGTCTCTGAGACTGTTTTCCATTCTTTTCATTCTTTTTTCTCTTTCCTGCTCTGTGGCAGTTATTTCCCCCATTCTATCTTCCAACTCACTTATTCGTTCTTCTGCCTCAGTTATTCTGTTGTTTATACCATCTAGAGTATTTTTAATTTCGGTTATTTTGTTGTCCATTACTGTTTGCTTGCTCTTTAGTTCTTCTGAGTCCTTATTAACTGTTTCTTGTATTTCTCTATTTTGTTATTGAGATTTTGGATTATCTTTGCTATCATTATTCTGAATTCTTTTTCAGGCAACTTTCCTATTTCCTTTTCTTTTATTTGGTCTCGTGGGTTTTTTTCCTGCTCCTTTGCCTGCATGGTGTTTCTTTGTTTTCTCACTTTGTCTAATTTATAGGATTTGCTGTCTCCTTTTGCTATGCTGCCTAGTAGTAATTCCTCTTGTTTCTGCCCTCTGCCCCCTATGGTGGGGTTTGTCCTGTGTGTTGAGTAGGCTTCCTGGTGGTGGGGTCTGGTGTCTGCTTTCCGGTCTGTGGCTCTGTGTCTTTTCTCTCTGATGAGCAGGGCCGTGTCAGGTGGTGTGTTTTAGGGTATCTGTGTGGTTAATATGGCTTTAGGTAGTCTGTGTGCTGATGGGTGGGTTTGTGTTCCTGTCTTGCTTGTAGTTTGGTGTGAGGGGTCCAGTACTGGCAGTTGCAGACAGTCAGACGAAGCCAGGTCTTAGACTCTGATACAGGGCTCTGTGAGAGTTCTCTGCAGTTAATCTTCCCTGTGTCTGAGGACTCCCTAGTAGTCTAGCATCCTGGATTCAGTGCTCCATCCCCAGAGCCTCCTACTTGACTTCAGATGGAGTAGTCCAGACTTCAGAGGTTGTTTGTCCTGGCAATAAAGGGGTTTAAAGAAGACTGTTCACACCCCACACTAATAGCAGCATGTTGAGTCAAACAAATTCTAAATCAAGGAAACACATACATGTATAAGACACACAAATATTGAGTCCAATAGAATACAAGGCACTAGAAAGACCTGACAGAAGAACACCAGTATGCAGTCAGACTATCTAAGAGAAAATGAACAGAAATTCAAACCCCCCCCAAAAAAACCATTAAAAACAAAAACAAACAAACAAACAGAAAACCACCACACACACAGAAACACAAATCCAGGGAGATTTTGAAAGCTAGGATTAAATATAATAAAGACCAAGAGTACCCCCGGACAGACTGAAGATTCTCAAAAAGAAACCAGACAATTATACTTAGAACTAAGATAAAGACAAAACCTAATAATAAAAACCAAAGCAGTGTGTCATCTGGAGAATAAAGCAAGGAAACAGAGCAGACCAATAATATTGCTTATAAGTATATTAAGATAAAAGAAACTAAAAAAGGATAGAAGACAGGGCAAAAGAAGAGCATAGTGTGACTGGAAAAAGGAATAGAAAAAGAAAAGAGAGAAAAAAACAGAAATGTATAAAAGACAAAGAAGGAAAGAAGGTAGGAGAGATAAAGTTAGCACTACAAAAAACTTAGCTAGAAATAGAAATATGTAAAAAGTCTAAATATAAAAATAGAATAGTAGAATAAAGGAATAAAAACAATGTCATAATACATGTAGATCCCTTAGGGCTAAGATCGTAATTAATTAACAACAACAAAAAAACCACACAAACATACATCCAGGGAAATTTTGAAAGCTAGGATCGAATATAATAAAGAGTGAGAGCACAACCAGACAGACTGAAGATTCCCAAAACAAAATCAGACAATTATAATCAGAACTAAGATAAAGACCAAACAATAATAAAAACCAAAGCAGTGTGTCATCTGGAGAATAAAGCAAGGAAACAGAGCAGACAGATAATATTGATTATAAGTATATTATGATAAAAGAAACTAAAAAAGGATTGAAGACAGGGCAACAGAAGAATGTAGTGTGACTGGAAAAATGAAAAGAAAAAGAAAAAATAGGAATGTATAAAAGATAGCAATGAAAAGAAGAGAGGAGAGAAACAGTCAGCACTACAAAAAACTTAGCTAGAAATAGAAATATAAAAAAAGGCTAAAAATAAAAATAGAATAAAAAGTAGAGTAAAAAATATGCTATAAAACATGTAGATCCCTTAGGACTAAGATCGTAATTAATTTAAAAAAAAAAGCTAGAACTCACCCCAGAATGGACCAGATCAATAGAATTAATAATAATATTTCTGTTTCCTTGGGGTTTCAGCTGTAAGTGTCCTTCTACCTGCCTTGGGCTTTTTGTTTTACTCTGTGACCAGCAGAGCTTCCTTTATTGTTGGTCTATAAGTGCTGGTGTGTGGGGAGAGAGGGTACAGTAGTGGCTCCTTCCCTTGGGAGTAAGTAAGCAGTGGTGCCCTGCCTGGGTGGCAGCAGCTCAGGCGGCTCTGGCAGTGCCTGTTGCAGAGGGACACTGATGGCTCAGGCTGAGAGAGTGACTCCAACCATGGCTCCCCCACCCCCTGCTATGACTCTGCTGGGGCACCCTGCTTAGGTCACGGTGGCTCAGTCAGCCATGGCAGTGCCTGTTGCAGAGGGATGCCGGCAGCTAAGGTGTAAAAGGAATGTCTCCAAAGCTGGGCCACTCTGTGGACTTTTGGCCCTCGGCTGCAGGCACTCTAGTCAGCCCTGCCTGGGGGCCTTTGTTATCCCTGAGTGCTTTGCCAGGCCCACAGGGGTCTTTCCTTTGTCTGTTGCAGGCTACACCTGCCGCTCCTCCCCCCTGCTTGTGAGTCAGCAGTATCGAGCTGCTGCCATGGCTGCCCAGCTTTCCATGGTAGGCTTTCTGCAATGCGGATTTCTTCCCTCCTGTCCTCTCAGTCCATCTCCCCACTGCCAACAATGTTTCTCACCCTGAACCAGTTCTCCCACGTTCCAGCTCCCAGACCTGCTGTTCAGCTGTGAACTGACGTCTCAGTCCGGACATGCTGAACTGTAGTGCAGACCCTCCTTGTGTTTCTCACTCTTTCCCATCTGCCACAGATCAGCTGATTCACCCTCTTTGAACAGTCCCAAATGCCTCTCTTCTGACCCAGGGAAATTCCCCATTGGGGAAGGGGTTTCCCCTTCAGATAAGGGATGTTTCCTCAAATTCAGCAATTTCCCCTCTGTTTCAGATCCCCCTCACCCCAGGGTGTAGGACTTGTCCCTCTCCTTTCTTCTCCTCTTCTTTCTCCTTTTTGTCCCCCCTGTGTCCTACCCAGTTATGTCAGGATCTTTGCAGTCCTTTCTGGTGTCCGAGGTCATCTGCTGGTGTTCAGCTGGTTCTCTGTGGGAATCGTGTCTTTTGATGTATTCCTGATGCATCTGTGGAGATGGATGCATTCCATGTCCTTCTACATCATTACCATATTTCCTCCCCCTCCCTCACTCTTAAATATTAGTGGACAGCCAAAGATTTTGGGGAAAAGACATTAGAATTAAAAACAAGATAAAAGTCAACAAACAGACAAACAGCTTGGGGGAAACAGAATACAGAGGTTAGATGTCAGCTTCAAAACGCTAGAATTAATAAACAAATAAGACCTAATGAAACTTAAAAGCTTTTGCACAGCGAAAGAAACCATAAACAAGACAAGAAGACAATGCTCAGAATGGGAGAAAATACTTGCCAATGAAGCAACGGACAAAGGATTAATCTCCAAAATATACAAGCAGCTCATGCAGCTTAATACCAAAAAAGCAAATAACCCAACCCACAAATGGGTGGAAGACCTAAATAGACATTTCTCCAAAGAAGACATACAGATGGCCAACAAACACATGAAAAGATGCTCAACATCACTAATCATTAGAGAAATACAAGTCAAAGCCACAATGAGGTATCACCTTGTGGAAAGACATTTGGGAACCTTTCTGAAACCTTGAAAATGTTAAAGTATGTGGGCCGAGCAATGGGATTCAGAATGTCCTGCTTGAGCAGTGGAGGAGCTGAGGGTGCGGGGCGTGGAGACTAATATCACCCTGTTTGGCCCTGGAGGATGACTGGTTAGCCAGAGACGGGTAAGATTCCTCAAGGGAGGAACAACCTAAGACAGGCACAGTCGCAGAGGGGCCAACAGGGGTGGGGCACAGACCCCCAATATCTGAGAGAGGTCTCCTGCCCCCAGGGCTGTTTTGCTCTCCAGGCCCAGCTCAAATCCACACCTGCTCAACTCGGACCCAGGAAGTAAACAAAGATAATTGCCTCAGTCATGTGAGGCCTTTGATTGTTTATGGGTGTAACCTGAGAATGTTAGCCGAAGAACTCAATAAAAGCAACCTGGGATGAGTCAGCGGGGCTCTTGATCCGAGAGGTCTTGAGTCCCAAGTCCCACTTTTCTCTTCAGTCTGTGTCTGTGTCTTCTTCAAGCTTGTGGCACCCGTCACTCACCTCGAGTCACCGAGCTGGTCTCGGCATCACCTCACACTAGTCAGAATGGTCATCATCAAAACATCTAGAAACAATAAATGTTGGAGAGGGTGTGGAGAAAAGGGAACTCTCCTGCACTCTTGGTGGGAATGTAAGTTGGTACAGCCACTGCAGAAAACAGTTTGGAGGTTCCTTAAAAAACTGAAAATAGAACTACCATATGACCCAGTAATCCCACAACTGGGCATATACCCAGAGACAACCATAATCCAAAAAGAAACATGTACCAGAATGTTCATTGCAGCACTACTTACAATAGCCAGGACATGGAAGCAACCTAAATGCCCATTAACAGATGAATGGATAAAGATGTGGCATATATATACAGTGGAATATTATGCACAGCCATAAAAAGGAATGAGATGGAGCTGTATGTCATGAGGTGGATAGACCTAGAGTCTGTTATACAGAGTGAAGTAAGCCAGAAAGAGAAAAACAAATACTGTATGCTAACTCATATATATGGAATCTAAAAAAAAATGGTACTGATGAACCCAGTGACAGGGCAACAATAAGGGTGCAGATGCAGAGAATGGACTGGAGGACACGGGGTTGGGGGGTGGGTGGGGTGAAGGGGAAGCTGGGATGAAGTGAGAGAGTAGCATAGACATATACACTACCAACTGTAAAATAGAGAGCTAGCAGGAAGTTGCTGTATAACAGAGGAAGATCAACTCGATGATGGGTGATGCCTTAGAGGGCCAAGACAGGGAGGGTGGGAGGGAGTCCTGGGAGGGAGGGGATATGGGGATATATGTATAAATACAGCTGATTCACTTTGGTGTACCTCAAAAGCTGGTACAAGATTGTAAAGCAATTATATTCCAGTAAAGAGCTTAAAAAATAATTGAAAAAAAAAAAACCCAAAACAAGATAATTAATATAGTACAAGAGGATGCCACTCTACATCACTTTCTATTTCCATTTCTTGTTTAAATCCATTACCTCTTGATGTTATATAATATTTATCTATTAGTTGTTTACTCTCTGTTACTCAGTTGAATAATAAGCTCTATGAGAGCAGGAACTCTGTCTTGTTCATTTTTCTATCATCAGTGCTCATCATGAGTGGCACAAGGTAGGTGCTCAACCAATACTGTTGATTTAATGGATTAAAACTGTATTCCTAAACAAGAACAGGGTACTGTAAAAAAGGAGCAGTGAAGAGCAGAAACTACATTGGAATATTAATAGTATGATAAGAAAATTTAAAAATTCAATAGGAGATTTAAAAAATAAAGTTGAGAAAATATCCTCAAATATAGAATAAAACAATGAGAAATAATTAAAAAAAGAAAAATTGGAAGATGAGGCAAAGAGTTTTAACATCTGACTAATAGAAATATCAAAAAGAAAGAACAGAAAAATTGGAAGGGAAAAGTTTGGCACAGAAATGATAAAGAAAAAGTCCCAGAACTAAGAGAGATTTTCAGAATTCAAGTTTACTGAGTCCAGAAAAGTAAATGCAGCAGAATTGTTCCAAGGCACACAATCATGAAATTATAGCTTGCAGGGGTAGTAATAATATCCCAGAAAGCTTCCAGAGAGTAAAAGAAACTACAAATAAAAGATGAGTATCAGAATGGCATTGGACTTCTCAACAGCAACACTGGAAACTAGAAGACAGTGGGGTAGCACACTCAAAGGCTAAGAGAAGGTGCTCTCTAACCTCCAATTCTGCACTTAGACAAAGTGTTAAACTAATGTGGTGATAAAATAAAGAGTTGCTCAGATAAGCCAGGTCATAAAAATATACCTCTCATGCAACCTATCTCAGGAAGCTACAGAGAAAGTGGCAAAATTAGGAAATAAACCAAGAGAGAAAAAGATCTTGGATATAGCAAACAGAGAGTCCAAAGAGAAGAGAGGGGGAAAAAAATTCCCATTCTGAAGGTAGTCTTAGGATGACAGCTGTACATTAGGTCAAGAGGCAGCCAGTCCAGACAGGAGCAGGCGGGTGTAGGGCTCCAGGAGATGTATCTCTGAGGAACGCATTGAACTCATGGTTTACCTGATGTATTTGTATGGAAATGGATTTTTAGTTCTGTTTGGAAATAGTTTGAGTTTGTGTCAATTGTAGGTATACAAAAAACCAAACAAATGAAAAACTAAGGCACTATCAACTTAGGAAAAACAAAAAGTCATATAAGAAAGGGAGCATAATATACTAAATGACTCAGCTAAGAATTACATTTTTTATAGTCAATAAAGTAAGCCTTAAATACAATTTAACAAAAAATCGTGACATAACTTTATTGAGAGAATAATGTAGAAGGGATACAGGGATATGGGTGTGGCGTGTGGATTAAAGAATGGAATCCTTGTTTTCCACCTTATGGAGTCAAAAGTTAAAATCTTGAAATAAAAAAAGTAGGCATGTGATCTAGAAATATGACAGTAAACAGAATAAGAAACAAATGGAGTTGAAAGAGATTGCTTTGGGCGTGTGGAGACCGGGCACAGGGAGGATTTAGAGCACGGAAGCTTTTTCTGTTATAAGCCTCGTGGTACTGGTTGACTCTTTAAACTGCACAATGAAGTCCTTTGATAATAAAAAATAATTAAAAGCAGTGTGTTAATGGGATGAGGCGCCGTATACTGCTTCATCTGTAATCTATTGGCCTCTTGGAGTGGTGTTCACAGTGCAGGCTTGGAAACAGCTTCATCTTTGGAGTTCAGTCACGAGGAGTGTGGTATCTTCTTTGAAGCCATCATGAGCCTATCATGTTCTTTGACTCTCTGTGGGAATAGAAAGTCTGGGAACCAAGGTTTGGAAACTGGGATGGAGTCTTTCACTATAGCTTTAAGGATAAACAAACATGCAAATAGCATGAGAACATTTGGTTATTTCTTCAAACTGAAAAAAAACCCAACCCTCTGTTGACCTCACTCCCCCTTCCAGCTATTTTTTAATATCCATTTACAGTCAAATTTGTCTAGATAGTTGTCCTTACTCATTGTCTTTCATTCTTCTCCCATTCTCCCTTGAACCCATTTCAATAAGCATTCAGTAAAAACAGCTCATTTCAAGCTATTTAATGGCCTCTGTGTTATTGAATCCAATGGTGAATTCGGTTCTAATTTGACTATTGGCAGCATTTAACACAGTTGATGGTATTGGATTCCCTGAGACACTTTTTTGCACAGAAGGAGGGCTCAGGCTTACTGATGTTTCTGTTTCCTTGGCAGAGAAGAGAAAAGCTGGAGGATCATGTAGGGGCTTTCCACTGCTTCAGCCTGGGAGTGACAGACATCTCTTTTTCTCACGTATTATTATTGACCAGAACCAATCTTCCATGTGCCCTGGAAGGAGGAAAATGAACAGGATTCGGTGAAGGAAAAGCATGGCCTTGACTCAGTTATTTTTCAGGATGCATGTGTGTGAAGGTCAAAGGGAGTATGCGTACTGTCATGTCATTGTATTTATATTTGGTTATGACATACACTTTATTACTAAAATTTTAAAATGTGATCCCAAAGTGAGCTCTCTTTTTGTCTCCTGCTTCTGATTTAGGGCGTGTGTAGTCTCCACCTTTGCCCGGAGACAGCTCTACTGCAGAACTCAGCAACTCTTCCAGTTCTTTTCATCTCTACAACAGCCTGGAGACTTAATTATCCTCTAAAAGACTTAATTATCAATATACGCAAATCAATCAACGTGATACATCATATCAACAAATTGAAGGATAAAAACCATATGATCATTTCAATAGATGCAGAAAAAGCTTTTGACAAAGTTCAACATCCATTTATGATAAAAGCTCTCCAGAAAATGGGCATAGAAGGAAATTACCTCAACATCATAAAAGCCATATATGACAAACCAAAAGCCAACATCGTTCTCAATGGAGAAAAACTGGAAGAATTCCCTCTAAGAACAGGAACAAGACAAGGGTGTCCACTCTCACCACTGTTATTCAACATAGTTTTGGAAGTGTTAGCCACAGCAATCAGAGAAGAAAAAGAAATCAAAGGAATCCAAATTGGAAAAGAAGAAGTAAAATTGTCACTCTTTGCAGATGACATGATATTATATATAGAAAACCCTAAAGACTCTACCAGAAAACTGCTAGCACTCATTGATGAGTTTAGTAACGTAGCAGGATACAAAATTAATGCACAGAAATCTCTTGCATTCCTATACACTAACAACGGAAGAGCAGAAAGAGAAATTAAGGAAACTCTCCCATTCACCATTGCAACCAAAAGAATAAAATACCTAGGAATAAACCTGCCTAAGGAGGCAAAAGATCTGTATGCAGAAAACTTTAAGACATTGATGAAAGAAATCAAAGATGACACAAGCAGATGGAGGGACATACCATGTTCCTGGATTGGAAGAATCAACATCGTGAAAATGACTGTACTACCCAAAGCAATTTACAGATTTAATGCAATCCCGATCAAATTACCAATGGCATTTTTCACAGAACTAGAGCAAGAAATCTTACGATTTGTATGGAAATGCAAAAGACCCCGAATAGCCAAAGCAATCTTGAGAAGGAAAAATGGAGTTGGTGGAATCAGGCTTCCTGACTTCAAACTATACTACAAGGCCATAGTGATCAAGACAGTATGGTACTGGCACAAAAATAGAAAGGAAGATCAATGGAACAGAATAGAGAACTCAGAAGTAAGCCCAAACACATATGGGCACCTTATCTTTGACAAAGGAGGCACGAATATACAATGGAAAAAAGACAGCCTCTTCAGTAAGTGGTGCTGGGAAAATTGGACAACAACATGTCAAAGAATGAAATTAGAACACTTCCTAACACCATACACAAAAATCAACTCCAAATGGATTAAAGACTTACATGTAAGGCCAGACACTATAAAACTCCTAGAGGAAAACATAGGCAGAACACTCTATGACATACATCAAAGCAAGATCCCTTTAGACCCACCTCCTAGAATCATGGAAATAAAATCAAGAATAAAGGAATGGGACCTCATGAAACTTAAAAGCTTTTGCACAGCAAAAGAAACCATAAACAAGACTAAAAGGCAACCCTCAGAATGGGAAAAAATAATTGCCTATGAAACAACGGACAAAGGATTAATCTCCAAAATATACAAGCAGCTCATGCAGCTTAATACCAAAAAAGCAAATAACCCAATCCACAAATGGGCAGAAGACCTAAATAGACATTTCTCCAAAGAAGACATACAGATGGCCAACAAACACATGAAAAGATGCTCAACATCACTCATCATCAGAGAAATGCAAGTCAAAGCCACAATGAGGTATCACCTCACACCAATCAGAATGGCCATCATCACAAAGTCTGGAAACCACAAATGTTGGAGAGGGTGTGGAGAAAAGGGAACTCTCCTGCACTGTTGGTGGGACTGTAAGTTGGTACAGCCACTATGGAAAACAATTTGGAGGTTCCTTAAAAAACTACAAATAGAACTACCATATGATCCAGTCATCCCACTCCTGGGCATATACCCAAAGAAAACCATAATCCCAAAAGAAACTTGTACCATCATGTTTATTGCAGCACTCTTTACAATAGCCAGGACATGGAAGCAACCTAAATGCCCATCAACAAATGAATGGATACAGAAGATGTGGCATATATATACAATGGAATATTACTCAGCTATAAAAAGGGATGAGATGGAGCTATATGTAATGAGGTGGATAGAACTACAATCTGTCATACATAGTGAAGTAAGTCAGAAAGAGAAGGACAAATATTGTATGCTAACTCACATATACGGAATCTAAAAATGGTACTGATGAACTCAGTGACAAGAACAAGGAAGCAGATACAGAGAATGGACTGGAGAACTCGAGGTATGGGAGGGGGCAGGGGGTGAAGGGGAAACTGAGAAGAAGCGAGAGAGTAGCACAGACATATATATACTACCAACTGTAAAATAGTCAGTGGGAAGTTGTTGTATAACAAAGGGAGTCCAACTCGAGGATGGAAGATGCCTTAGAGGACTGGGGCAGGGAGGGTGGGGGGGACTCGAGGGGGGGCGTCAAGGAAGGGAGGGAATATGGGGATATGTGTATAAAAACAGTTGATTGAACCTGGTGTACCCCCCAAAAAATAAAATAAAATAATTAAAAAAAAAAAAAAAAAAAAGACTTAATTATCTCTAAAAGAGACCAGGAAGTGAAGACTGGAGAGATTATGTGCCTTGTCTAAGGTCACACAGCAAGTAAGCGGCTGAACCAGGATGTCAGCATGAGGGTCCTGATTCCTGGCTTTGTTTCTGACCTCATCCTGTGTTCCTGGAGGGTAGACCCAATCAGAGATAAAAGGTCATCTTCCCCTGATGTGTGGGTTCCTTCTAGCCCCATAGCCCCATAGCTCTTTGCTGCCCCCTCCTGACTCCCGCAGTCATGATGGAGTGAGAAGTTGCTGCTGCAGAGAGCACCTGGCGGTCTCTAGGGTTTCAGGCTGTATTCCCTCTTCTTGATGTTTCACACCCCCATGCCCCTTGATTCCCAGGCACTGAGTATATAGTAGGCACAGGGAAATATTCTTCTTGATTAATGTCTTAGAGCAGCAACTCTGATGGAGGTGTTAGAGTACTTTAGTGAGTTTCCACTATATGCTGTTCCCTGTATATACATTATCCCATGGACGCCTCACAGCAACTCTTTATGGAAGTGCAAAGTCTCTTACACGTAAGAAGACTGAAGTGTGGGGAGGATGTAGTAATACACTCAGGATTATCCACTTACTAACATTTATTCTACATACAGTTAATGAGCATTTATTATCTGCCAGACAGTGGACTAGATGTTGGGATGTAATGAATCAAGTTTTCTTCATGTGATCAGTTATTCAGAGATGTATCTGGAGTATGAACCCAGATTTATTCTGATTTTAACTGTTTTTTCTTCCTTCCTTCCTTCCTTCCTTCCTTCCTTCCTTCCTTCCTTCCTTCCTTCCTTCCTTCCTTCCTTCCTTTCTTTCTTTCTTTCTTTCTTTCTTTCTTTCTTTCTTTCTTTCTTTCTTCTTTCCTTTTCTTTTTCTTTTTTGGCTGTGCCACGTGGCAGAAGAGATCTTAGTTTCCTGAACAGGGATTGAACCTCTACCCCCTGCATTGGGAGCATGGAGTCTTAACCCCTGGACTGCCAGGGAAGTCCTTGGTTTTTTTCTTTTTAATAAAACTAAAACATAATGCCTCTCTTCCTTCAAGGATTATTCCAATGGCTACTTTCTTCAAGGAGTTTTTCCTGAGTCTTCCTTTATCCCTCCCCTATCAGACGTAGAAGCATGACTGAAGTCCTTCAAGTCTCTGGGATTATAAAAAGCACAGTTGGTGTCCTGTCTTCTGGTCCTGGGAATGAAGGTCTGGATGGCCTCTTTTAGGGATGGCAAATATATGTTACTTGTGATCATTGCCTGGGCTTGAGCTCTTGCAAGCATTGCTAATCAATTACAACACCCTTTCTAAGATGCAGCCTGGAAATTCTCTCTGCTTCCCCTCTGATTTATCACAAATTTCTGTTAGAAGATTTTGAACCCCAAGGCTTTGCTCTAACACATAATGCCATGTGGGATGATGGGTGGGACAGTTTGGTAGCATCTTGGTGGGGAGAGCTGGGGTTAGCATGAATGTCAGATGAGGGCAATAAGAACATCACATCCCTCTGGCCACGGTGGTGAACTGACCCCTTTGTTGTCATTGAGATACTGTTTCATGACTTCCACTTAGATTGTG
Organism: Hippopotamus amphibius kiboko; assembly: GCF_030028045.1. Lineage (NCBI taxonomy): Eukaryota > Metazoa > Chordata > Mammalia > Artiodactyla > Hippopotamidae > Hippopotamus > Hippopotamus amphibius. Next base: position 113,200,623 of record NC_080188.1, read on the forward strand.
GGAGAGATGAGCTCTCTTTTCCCCTGGACTTGTGTGTGAGGTTATAATCTGGAGCTGCTGGCAGTCCCTCTGCCACCAAGAAGAGAGGGCTTGTTGAGAGTGAAGCCAACACAGAAGTGGATAGAATGGAGAGGTGACCCTGGGGACTCTTCAGTTATACAAGCCCATAAATTGTTATTCTTTTTTTTTAAATTGAAGTATAGTTGCTGTACAATATTGTATAAGTTACAAGTGTACAATATAGTGATTCACAATTTTTCAATGTTATACCCCATTTATAGTTATTATAAAATATCAACAGTATTCCCTGTGTTGTACAATGTATCCTTGTAGCTTATTTTTTTCTTTTTCCTTGCAGCTTATTTTATACACAATAGTTTGTACCTCTTAATCGCCTACTCCCATATTGCCTCTCCCCTCTCCCCTCTCCCCACTGGTAACCACTAGTTTGTTTTCTATATCTGTGAGTCTGCTTCTTTTTTTTTGTTGATATATTCACTTGTTTGTTGCATTTTTTAGATTCTGTATATTAAGGGATATCATTCAGTATTTGTCTTTCTCTGTCTGACTTGTAAATTGGAATTCTTGATTAAGAGAGCTTGAGTCGGTTTTTCTGTTATTTGCAACCAACATATTCCTGATAGACAAGGTCTCATTTTATAGATAAAGAACCTGAGGACCAGAGAAGGGGAAGTGGTGTCCCCAGTGGCACACGTATGGTAAATGGCATTCATCCTTTCAGCTGCTCACCTCTAAAGCACCTTGGAACTGGCACACAAGATACATCCTGAGTACATGGGGATTATGCAGATAACCCTGTAATCTATGCAATTTATTTTTGAATCCCTTCATAATTGTTTTTTAAAGGCTGTTCCTGGTCATATTCTCCTTTCCTAGGACTTCTAGGAATATCTGAAATCCAAATCAAGTGTTCTTACCATACAATTGAGTTAGTACGTTTATTTGACAGAGACTATTATATCACACACGCACATGCACACACATGAACACCCCAAATATTTAATCAGCGGTGCTTTACTCACATGTGAATTCCTGTGGGGTGGGCTACCCTGTGACTGAGACCTCACCATTTCCCCAGGGATGTTGCTGAATGCTCCTACTCCCATCCTCCCCATGGCCAATGTTGGACACATATTTATCTGGTTCGATTCTCTCCTATTTGCACTCAAGTTACATTGAATCTTGGAAGCTGAGAGAATTATACCCTCGACTGATTTGCTCCCTCTCTGTATCCATAATATAAATTCGTTCTCACAAATACTTGCATTGGGACCTGCTACAGCAAATCATTTCTAAGCACCTTTAATCTATTCATTCACTCCACAGCTATTAAATGCTCACTAGGCAGAAAGCTATGAACAACATAGATAAAACCCAGCGCTCAAGGAATGTACTAATACATTCTAGAGGGCCTAGGAGCTACGGCGTCTACCTGTAGTTTCTCTGGATTTATAAAATCTGTGTATTTATGTTAATAATTTCTTATTTATTGTGTACAGGGTGAGGGTTACTGGAAGGGAAGAAAACTTCATTCATTGGTGATAATCATTTTCTTCTGTTTTTAATCCTTTCCCCCGTTGGCTGGAGAGTTATTTCCTGTCCCCTTTTGTTTTTCTCTTCCTGTTGATCCTCTAAAGACCTCTATACCCACCAAATCCTCTGGCCCCTTTGCACCGCATTCTAACACCAGGTGTATCCTAATAGACCTAAGACATGCTAGATGGTGTACTAAGTGCCCTACACAGACCACTCATTTCTTTTTCTTTCTTTCTTTCCTTTCCTTTCTTTCTTTCTTTCTTTTTCTTTCTTTCTTCTTTTTTTTCTTTCTTTCTCTCTTTCTTTCTTTCTTTTTTCTCTTTCTTTCTTCTTTTTGCTTTCTTGCTTTTTTGCTTTCTTTCTTTTTTCATTTTTTTAAGCTCTTTATTGGAATATAATTGCTTTACATTGCTGTGCCAATTTTTGAGGTACATCAAAGTGAATCAGCTATATTTATACACATATCCCCCCTCCTGTGACTCCCTCCCACCCTCCCTATCCTGGCCCTCTAAGTCATCACCTGTCATCGAGTTTGTCTCCTTATGTTATGCAGGAACTTCCCACGAGCTATATATTTTACATTTGGTAGTGTATATATGTCAAGGCTACTCTCTCACTTCATCCCAGCTTCCCCTTTGTCCCCCCACCCCCACCCTGTGTCCTCCAGTCCATTCTCTGCATCTGCATCCTTATTCTTGCCCTGTCACTGGGTTCATCAGTACCACTTTTTTTTTTTTTTTAGATTCCATATATATGAGTTAGCATATGGTGTTTGTTTTTCTCTTTCTGACTTACTCACTCTGTATGACAGACTCTATCTAGGTCTATTCATGTCATTACAAATAACTCAATCTCATTCTTTCTTATGGCTGAGTAATATTCCATTTTGTATATATGTGCCACATCTTCTTTATCCATTCATCTGCTGGTGGGCATTTAGGTTGCTTCCACGTCCTGGCTATTGTAAATAGTGCTGCAATGAACATTGTGGTACATGTTTCTTTTTGGATTATGGTTTTCTTTGGCAGACTACTCATTTCATCTTCCCTACAACCCTGTGGGGCTCTATAGTTGTGCATCACAGGAACAGATATTCTAAAATGAGTTAATTTCAAATCTTTATTACAATTTCACTCAACTTTATTACTGTTTGAATTCTGAACATTCAGAATAGATTCAGTTAATATTTAGTCTTGACAGCCTCTTACATGCCTGGTGCTTCAGTAATGCAACAAATGGAGACAAAATTAAACCTGGCTAAGGTGTCATTCAGTACCACAACTGACCTGGCCTGGCCATGTTGGGCATCAAAAGTTTGACCACAAGTGAAAAGTTACACGATCCAAATATTTTACTTTAAGAATACTGACAGCCGGATCAAGGCAGCTGGATCAAGACGGAGTTCACGCTTTAAAAATCACCTCTGCTCCACAAACAAACAAAAAAAGAAAACCGAAGAAGCCATTGTCAGGCTTAAATATCGGACAAGCATTTTTGAAGATCCAAGCTGGCACAGAAGCACAAACTGTGATCAGGACTGAAGGGGCGGTGGACTTGCTGGGTTTCAGATACAGAGACAGTTAGTGGTGGCAAATGAGTCAAGGGCATTCCCCTGAGATGGGAAAGCAGAGGCAGGCTCACTGACTAAAGCCCAGGGCTAGGGTGGTATTCATTTCTCATCCTCCAGCCTCATGGGAGGAAGCTAGAAATAAACCTGCTGCCAAACGCTGAAGGAGCAATGGCTCATTTCCAGCTCCAGCCTGGGGGAGAAGGATGAGACATAGCCTTGTGACCGAGAGCTGAGTCAGGCTTCCCCCTGACCTAGACTGGATCAGTCAGAGCCCAGTGGCTCTGCAGGACAGTCCCTCTAACTGCTCATACTAGATTTGGATCGGGGACCCCCAAAGCTGCTGAACAGGACAACTGAATATTCAGGTACAGAAGAAGGGAGGAGAGAGAGGGAGAAAAAGAGAGAGACAGAGACAGAGACAGAGACAGAGAGACAGAGGGAGACAGAGACAGAGATAAACAGAGAGACAGAGAAATGAAACAAACATACCACCTCATATTCCAAGTGAGATTACAAACCAAATAAAAAATTGATGAATAAAAGCTAACACTAATGAAAGTAGCCAACAAACCAACAATCAGAACAGGGGTTCACTTCAGGTGAAACTGATTTTACAGAATGATCAGAGAAAGCTTTAAAGTAAATATACTGATTATTTCAAAGAAATAAATGAAATAAAAACTTCCATTAAAATAATAAAAAATAGGCTGAAAAAAGAATGAGGAGATCTGAAAAAGGACCACTTAGAATATTTGAACATGAGAAAAATAGTCGTGTGGGGCTTTGAGTTATGATGGCTGTCTGGTTATATATATATCTAATTTCACTACCTTTCTAAAGCACACTAAAATTACAGTAAAGAAATTAAAGAAAGAGAAAAAGAAACAAACCAACAGGAATGGGGAGAATAGGTGAAGAGACAACGGCAACAGTATTTAGGAATCTAGAGAGGAGATGAATGAATGGTAACTGATTAGTAAGCCAACCAGACCTGTAAGTCATTATGGTCTCAGAAAGCTGACAAAAACCCCAATTCATCCTGAGAATCCTCTAAGTCTCAAGAACTAGCAATTCCAGAAACCTCTGGGCCTGACCAAAAGTAAAGGCTAAACTGAAAGGACTGAGTGAAAGTCGTTTGAGGATCAGTTATACCTCCATGTTCTCTCCCACCCAGAGTGCTAGACAACTGCCCCTCTCTTATCCAAAGAATACCGTGACATGATAAAACAGAGCCTGTGTGTCCATGTACATCAGGCATGGTTAGGGGTGGGATACCATACTGAAAGCAGGGGTATTAAGTGAACACATGGGTAAAGACTATGGAATGCTGACCCCCACGCCCTTTTCTCTTGGCTCTCAAAATGCTGGTGGCCAGAACTGGACCCTCCAGAAGGAGTTTGGAAGATTTTTCTATGAAGAATAAAATCAGTCTAAGAGGAAAGTCCTAAAGACATAGACATGGGGGGGGGGCAGTTCCCCCAAGAAGTGGCCTACTCAGATCACCATAGAGCAGGGGTCCCCAACCCCCTGGGCCGTGGACTGGTACTGGTCTGCGGCCAGTTAGGAACGGGGCGGCACAGCAGGAGGTGAGCAGCAGGCGATTGAGGGAGGCATCATCTTCTGCTCCCCATCACTCCCCATTGCTTGCGTTACTGCCTGAAATATCAACTCACCCCTCTCCGGTCTGTGGGCAAATTTTCTTCCACAAAACTGGTCCCAGGTGCCAAAAAGGTCAGGGACCACTGCCATAGAGGAAAGCTCCTAAGTCACACTCATCTGCTCAGAACTTCCAAACTGCTTTTTAAGCCTGTTTACCCTTAATTCGGAGGAGATAATCTAAGATTACTAGAAACTTGAGGGAAGCTTCTAACATGGAACATAGAAAACACAATGAACAGACAGAAAAAAGCAACTTGGAGGAAGTGGAGATGATATAGGGGAATGGGGAAGCAAACAAACAAAAAAATTGCAAAATTAATATTTCTAGAGAGAGAAAAAAATATGGTATTTATGAAACAGAATGTGTAAAAAATTCAGAATTTTTTTTAAAAGAATATTTGGAAATTAGAAATGTGATGGCAGAAATGAAAAATACTCAATGAAAGTGCTGGAAGATAAATTAAAGAATTTGCCTAGAAATTAGAACAAAAATACATAAAGAAGAAAGTAAGAGAGAAAAGATAAAAATTGAAGGACTAGTCCGGGAAATTTGATGTATGAATGATACTAGCTCTAGAGGGAGTGAACAAAGGAAATGGATCAGGAAAAAAATGAATAAAATAATTCAGGAAAATTTCCCAGATTAAAGGGCATGAATTTGCATGTTGAAAGGGCTCATCAAATGCCCAGTAGAATGGATTATCATGGGTTTTCAGAAACTTAAAAAAAAGAAAGAAATCCCAAATATCAAAACATATACTTTCATGTGCCTTTTTAAAAGAAAGCTATGGAAGGATGTGCTCCACAAAATGAAGGGTGTAAACCAAGAAAGGAAACTAAGTGAGACACGGGAAACCAACCCAGAGGAGAGGTGAAGGCAACCCTTAAAGTGATAGTGATGGGGAACCCAAGAGTAAATCTGAGAGGGATTACTAGGTACCAGGCACAGTGAGAAAAGCAGACTGGATTGAAACTGGCTTGAAGATTTGTGACCAAGCACAATGCCTAGCTCAAAGCCAAAGGAATTTTCACTTTTACTGATAACATCCACAGTGATGAGTCTCTAGGGCTGAGACTGAACGATAAAACAAAAAAGAAGTATGCCTTAATAGGAATGATTACACTAAAGTCTGTGTGTCTTTTTATCAACAGTATGGCAAGAGCCTTCTGATCTCCATGGACTTCAATGCAGAAGACAATATTAATTGGCCTGAATAAGAGAAATCTTCCTATATATACATATATGCCTACACATGCATGCAAAGACATTGGAAGGATGCATAAGAACCTGGTATTTACTATTTTGTTCCTTTTGAATTTTGTACAATGTACATGTATTATCTATTCAAACTTTGTTTAAGGTGTACAATGTGTTGGTTTTATAGAATTATTATTATTTATTTTTTAATTTTTTAATGAATTTATTTATTGGCTGCGCTGGGTCTTCATTACTATGCATGGGCTTTCTCTAGTTGCGTTGAGCAAGCCCTACTCTTCGTTATGGTGAGCGGGCTTCTCATTGTGGTGGCTTTTCTTGTTGCAGAGCATTGGCTCTAGGAATGTGGGCTTCAGTAGTTGTGGCACATGGGCTCAATAGTTGTGGCTCATGGGCTTTCGAGCACAGGCTCAGTAGTTGTGACACACGGGTTTAGTTCCTCCAAGGCATGTGGGATCTTCCCCGACCAGGGCTCAAACCCATGTCCCCTACATTGACAGGTGGATTCTTAACCACTGTACCACCAGGGAAGTTCTACAAAATTATTTTAATAGCAAAAGAGTGGAAACAACCTACATGGGGAACTTGTACATTATTCATGTTCATCCATAAAATGAAACACTGTGAAGCCCTTTAGTAGATCATGCAGCTCGATATATACTGATATGAAATAATCCTCACAATATTTTCTCAAGTGAACAAAGGCAAAATAGAGAAAAGGAGGCATAACATGCCAATATGTGTGTATAAAAGGGAGAAAAAAGACTCTGTGTGTGCATGTGTCTGTGCATTTTCACATATATAAATAGAGTATATCAGAAAGAAGAAAAGTAATGTAAACATTGATTGTTTCTGAGAAGGCAGATGAGGAGGCAGAAGTAGGGCGGTAACTTCTCATTGTTTACCCTTGTGTAACCCTTGGATTTGAACCATATTAATGTATTACTTATTTAAAAACAAATTTAAAAAATGTAATGAATGAGATAGACTCTGCACCAGACAGAGAAAAAGAATTAAAGAACTGGAAGATAGAATATAGGAACTTGCCAAAAATGCAGTATAGGCAGCAAAGCAATAAAAACTTCAAGAAGGGCTATATAGAGAGAGGAATGACAGACTGACAGCAGACTTCTTATCATTAATAATAGATGTTGGAGGATATGGAATAATAACCTTAAAGTGCTGAAGGAAAAAAAATGTCAACTGAGAATTTTACAACCAGCTAAAATTTATTCAAGCAGTGTTAAATAGAGACATTTTTAGACATACAGATACTAACCACATTACTACACACAGATCCCCACTAGATGACTATTAAACTTTGCTTCAGAAATAGAAAAGTGAGAACAGAAGGAAAATGTGGATTGCAAAAAGCAAGTATCCTCTAAATAGCTCTTCCTCCCACCCACCCCTAAATCAAATGAGTTGTTCTAGAGAGAACAGAGATTTATGAAACGTGTTGAAAATTTTAATTAATGATTAGAATCTAAAATTATTATTATTTTTTTGTTTTACAAAACAGTAATAACAAGGTGGGGGAGATAATCAAGGCAGGAGGTACATAAAGTACCTTAAGGGGACTTCCCTGGTGGTCCAGTGGTTAAGAATCTGCCTCCCAATGCAGGGGAAGTGGGCTTGATCCCTGGTTGGGGAACTAAGATCCCACATGCCTCAGGGCAACTAAGGCCACGCACTGCAACTACTGAGCCCATGAGCCCTAGAGACCACATGCCACAACCAGAGAGCCTACGAGCTGCAACTAGAGAGAAGCCCATGTATCACAACAAAGATCCTGCATGCCACAACTAAGACATGACACAGCCAAACAAATAAATAAATAAAATATAAAAAAGTAAACATTAAGGATTTATTGAAGTTGAGAGGAATTAAATAATTGCAGACTTTGTCAGAACATTTATAGTTAAGTATGCAGGTTAAAAAATTTAGAGTAACCGTTAAAATAAAACATATCTTCCAAATCAGAAGAAAATAAACATTATCAAAGAAAAGAAGATAGGAAAGAAGAAAAAGAAGCAAAGAATGGTAAATAAGAAACACAACTCTACTTCACTTTGCTGTGCAGTAGAGGCTAACACAATATTGTTAAAAAACTATACCCCAATAAAAACAAACAAATAAAAGAACTGATTGAATAATCACATCAGGCTAGCAAACCACTCTGCAAGCAGAGCTAGAAGGTGATGAGGTTTAGCTCAGAGTGCATCTTATTCATCTCAGACCTCCAGTACCTAGCAAGTGCTTATTTGTTGAGCACTTGAAACAGCTTTTGAGACAATGAAAGGGGATTCCATCTTCTTACCTCTCCCACTTTAAGATTTGCAGCCAGTTAGGTGTTAACTATATAACCCAGCAGGTGGTATCTTGTGAACATTCCTTTGCTGAATGTCATCCAGAGAGCTTAGGCAAGTCTTAGACCACAGGTGGAGGAGAAGGAGGAAGCAGGTCCATAAGGCTTAATCTGGGATAATGTGTTGTGAGCCAGCACTATTTCAACTAGTACAGGACCAGTGTAGAGAGGTCATGTATATTTCTCTAGAGCAAAGGCAAGAAAAAAAAAGAAAAAAGAAAAAAAGAAACACAAAATGAGATAATATAATTAAATGTAAACTACTAAATTACAGAAGTGGGTTAAATTCATTTATTAAAAGACAAAAACAATCAAATAGGTAAAAACAAAATGCAGCTCTATGTTTCCTGCAAGAGACAGAGTGAATACACACACACACACACACACACACACACACACAGGCTGCAAGTAAAAAAGTGGAAAAAGATGTATAACAAATACTAACAAACAAGTTAGTGTAGCAAAATTAACATAAGACAAAATAAATCTTAAGGCAAAAAACATTCAAAGGGATAAAGAGAGAAACCACAAAATAATAAATGTAACCACACACCAAGAAGATAAAACAATTATGAAATTTGTACATTCCTAATAAAATTTCATATATTGTAACCTAATAAATAAAGCAAACATTGAAAACCACAGTAGGGGATTGACACAACTCGTTAAGCAAGTAGACAAAAATTAGAAATGCTATAGCAGCTTTGAATAACAAAATTAGCAAGTGTGATCTAAAATGTATGCATGTGTACCTAAATAATTTGCATGCAACAAGTGCACCTATATTCTTTTCAAGTAAAGATGGAATCTTTGTAAAATTTGACCATGAGGTCAACAAGGGAATCTATAAATTTCAAGTAGTTGATATCATACTGACCACCATAGTGTATTGCATAATTAAATTAGAAATAATGAAATGATAGAAAATAGTTTAACACACTTGTACTTTCTCTTTTTCCTCTTATTGGGAAACTTAAGAATGCAACTCTGAATAACTATGAGTAAAGATGAAATTCATGTCATAATAATATATTTACAGCTCAACAATAATAAATGTTCTAAAGTAAAAAGAATTGCTTTATGTAGCTAAAGTGGTGACTAGAGGGAAATATATAGCTTAATTGCATTTATTATAAATGGGAAAAATGAAAATAAATGTGTTGTAGTTAGCCAAAAAAATAAAAAGAACAATGAAGTAACTTATAAAGGTAGAAGAAGGGAAGTAATAAATAGAAGAGAAGAAATTAATGAAATGGAAAACTAGAGAGGACACAAAACTGAAAACTTTTTTGAAAAAAGAAAAAAAGGGAAATAATCAAACAGTTAAGTAGCCAGTAAGACTCATCAAGATAAAGGGAAGATATATAAATAAGTAATATTAAGAAAAAAAGCTTGGTTGTCACCCATGATATTGTTAAATATTTTGAACATCCCCCTGGATATATGACAGATATTATCAATTAATGAAGAAAGATGTTATAAACATGAGAAAAACCTAAAATTAGATCTCTGCTTCATCGCACACATAAAGATTAAATCCAGTTATATTTAATCCAGATTAAAGATCTCAGTATAAAAAACAAAACCTAGACATTTTAGAATACATTTTAGTTGAGGTACAAAAGCAGAAACCCTACAGGGGAAGATAGGTACATTTCACTACATTAAACTTAAAGATACTACGTAAACAAAGTTAAAACACTGGGAAAATATTGACTGTATAACAAAGTATGCAAGCTTAGAGAATACACAGAATTTCTACAAATAATTTAAAAAGATAAACTACTCAACAGAAAAATGAAGGAATGCAGTTCACAGGAGAGGAAATCCACGTGGTCAGTAAGCATTCGATGTGATGCCTAACCCTCTTTTTGTCAAAACTGTAGGAGGCTGCATCACCCAGTGCTAGGTTTGTATGAGAAACATACTAAGTAAATAACTCTCAAACACGGCTGGTGGAAACAGAGTTGGGGAAACCCTTTTAGAGAGCAATTTGGCATTATTCAATGATATGGGAGATGCTCATTTAGGTATACACCCTAGAGCAGCAGTTCTCAAACTTTAGCTTGTCACAGAATCACCTGGTGGGCTTGTTAAAGCACCCGCCACTGGGCCGCACTTGCAGAGTTTCTAATCTAGTGGGTCTAGGGAAGGAGCTGAGGATTTGCATCTAACATGTTCTTAGGTGCTGCTGCTGCTGCAGCTGCTGGTGGGACCACACTTTGAGAGCCAGTCCCTTACACAACCTTTTGAAGATGTGCACAACGAGATGTGCACAAGAATGTTTATTGTTAGGAAGAGTACAAAACAAGAAAAAACTGCCCACCAGCAAGAGAATGAAGAGTAAATGATACTTTTTTTTAATACAACAGAATACACATAGAAATTAAAATGAATGAAACTAGAGATGCAAATATAATATAAAACATGAAAAACAATGTTCTATGAAAAAAGCAAATTACAAAGTGATATATGGAGTTTGATACCATCTATAAACATTTTAAAGAAATGCAAAACAAAGTAATAAAATGTTTATGGATAACATGGTATAAATCATGTATAAGCAGGATAATGCTGATTTTATGATATTGGTTAATTCTGAGGAGTGAGGGTGATGGGACTGAAAATGGATAAACAGAGGGCTTCAGCTGTATCTGCATTTTAAATCTATCATCTATCATCTATCATCTATCTACCTATCATCTATCATCTATCTATATCTATCATCTATCATCTATATCTATCTATCTATCATCTATCTATATCTATCTATCTATCTATTATCTATCTATCTATCTACCTATGTATCATCTATCAATTGAATTTTTACAAAAAAGTGATCTTAAGTAAATATTGCTGTCTTAGTTCAGGCTGCTATAATAGAATACCATTGACTAGGCGGCATACAAACAGCAGAAATTTATTTCTCACAGTTCTGGAGGCTGGAAGTCAGAGATCAGGGAGCCAGCAGAGCTGGGCTCTGGTGAAGAACCTCTTATAGGTTGCAGACTGCCAAATTTTTGCTGTATCCTTAAATGGCAGAAAGAGGGCAAGAGAGCTCTCCAGAGCCCCTTTTATAAGGGCACTAATCCCATTTATTAGGGCTCCATCCTCCTGAACAAATCACCTCCTAAATGTCCCACTTCCTAGTACCACCACATTGGGCATTAGGATTTAACATATGAACTTTGGAGAGACACAAATAGAGTATTCAGTCTGTAACAACCACCAAAGATTAATATTTGATAAAGCTAGGTACTGGGTATAAAGTCATCATGGTAATATTATGTTCCTTCTTGTGTATATATTTGAATACCTTTGTATTATTTCATGATAAAAATGCCTTAAAAAGAATACCTGTCAAAATACCAGGCCAGACATTGTTTCTGGATGTTGTTAAAGCCAAAAAACATCATTTTGAGAAGACTGAGTCTCTATTGTGAAATGAGAACTATATATAATTCCATGTACTTCATCATAATGATATACAAAAATTATAACCATAAGTAGTAATTTAAATCTCTCCTCAAAGGAATGGCGAAGGCCCTCAGCTTTTCATTGTAGCCTGTTCCTCTTCCGTTGTCAAAGAGTTGGTCCTGTTGATCCTCCTCTATGTGTCCTGGTTTTTCAGCTGGGGTATTTGATTCCTCAGGCAAGAGGAGAATAAAGGAACACGATCATTCAAAGCCTCTTTCATTACCCTCACAGAGGAGAATTCTGCCTTTAATTGCTCCATTTTGGACTTTTGTGGTGTAAAACTGGGACAACAGATAGAATGACAAAACTTAAGAAACCAGCACAGCTGGGTTGGCTTACATTGTCAGGGCAGCGTATTACTGGCAGAAGTGAAATAAAATGTTCTGGAAGGTGAGAGGAGAGGAGGAGAAAGACAGGAACCAGTGGGGCTTGGGTTGGAGAGCAGAATTTGGCATTTGCCTCTGTTTCCTTGGTTCTCCAGTCAGTTCTTTCCTCTTGAATGCCCTTGGGCTGCTGGCATGCTGGTCTTCCAAACTGCTTTTGATCAACTTTGTATGTCAGTGCAGAAGAGGACTTTTTGCTTTGTACTCTTGGGGACTAAGAGTCACTGTCAGATTGAATCAACTTCAGTCAGAGCTGAAAAGGGGTTTTTCCATTGAGCAGAGATACAGGTATGGTACTGTTAAACATCCTTCCTGCCTAGAGCAAACCAAAGTTTTATGTGTAACCATCTCACGTACACAGTTAGGTGAGTGGACCCTTCGTCTTTATTGCCTCATTTATCTCTAACCACATCCTTGTCAGGCAGTATTATTTTCCTAATGTTAGAGATGAGGAAACTGGCTCAGAGAGATTGACTTCCCCAAAGTAGCACGTCCATGCAGAGGCTTATGCAGGATTCAAAACCAAGTCTATGATGTTTTACACTGAGCTAAACCTTGCTAGGTTTGTAAGATCAAGTAAAAATATAAGACTTGGTCCTGTTATCAAGGAACTTTATTGTTTAGTTGGGAAGATAAGGTGTCTGCATCTGATATATTAAGACTGGACACAATTCATGTGAAACCAAGGGGAACAATCCCACGTGTGTGTTAAAAAAACGGTCATCTACAGAACCCTGTTAACTTTGGTTCAGCTGCCTCCTACGATCCAACAGAGTGGATACTCACCACCCCTGATGTTCCTTTTGTTTTACAGTGAAATGATGCCATATTTCCTTTATTCAGAAAAAGATTTCTCAGCCTAGATAATCGTCAAATGCTCTGGAGGAAGTTCTTTGGAAGGAAGGCAATTAGGCATAGTTACGTTCAAGATAAATGTGACCCTTAGCCACAGCCTCTATGAGATTGTGAATTCCTTGTGGATTTAAAGAAAAATTATTTATTTACTTGGCTGCACCAGGTCTTAGTTGTGGCATGCAGGATCTAGTTCCCTGACCAGGGATTGAAGCCGGTCCCCCCACGTTGGGAGCACACAGTCTCAATCACTGGACCACCAGGGAAGCCCCATTCCTTACGGATTGAAGCTGGGTATTTCTTGTATGAACTGCGCATAGCCTGGCTCAGAGTGGCTATTTAATTATCATCATAGCTCTTCCCTACCTGGGGATAAACGGCAGGTAGGTGGGTGGGGGATATCTGACCCACGATAGCAGAGGAAGACCTCATTGCAGCCTTGGTAAATCTGGAACCCTTGAGATTTTGCTTCACCCTATTCCAGAGCAGTTAGAGCCGGAGACCTTGACAAACAGTCTACCTGGCATGGAACCTTCCTTGGTTGGCCCCTCATCCTCTGTTGGTGTTTGTCCACCTAGTCTACAAATTGGGATTCCCATGTAGCTTTTGCATACCCTGTGGGGCAGAGTTTTCCAAGATTTATTATCTTCTTTCCTTTGTTGTCTGAGTGCATCAAGCATCCGTGGAGACCTGATCCCATGGGTCACCCTTAGGGTGTTAGAGGTGCGTAAGTGCAACAGGAGTCATTTTACAGCCAGCGACAACCCTGTTTCTTTCCTTTCTAGTTCAGCTGATGGTGGATCTCTGCCCTCTCCCTTTGGTTCAGAGAAGCTGTGATCCTTGAATTTGGGGTCCTTGTTCCACAATGAGTTCCAACAGCCTGCATTTGCCACCAGTCCCAAGGTTCTGAGCACATTGGGACCTTTGTGTTCTACCCAGAGAAAAAGCAGAGAAGTAGCAGGGGCAGGTGAGTGGCTCTTCTGGAGGTTCCTGGGCACCTGGTTATGGGCTATTTAGCTTCTGGTTTATACCAACGCTGGAAACTAACAAGCACATATCTTAAGAGCATACTAAAGGTGGTGAACGGAAAAACCATCGTTGACCAAAGAGATACCAAATCTAGAGTGAGCAATGCTGACTTCAGTATAACCCAATCCTTTATTCAGTTTTCCCAACTTATCTCATTTTTTTTCTTCAAAAACTATTTTACAGTCATTGTGGTTTTAAATATCAATCCATTTCTCAAGTGAGGAAACTGAGGCACACAGAATTCAACAGATTTGCTTAAGCTCACATAGACTAGGGCTGTCAAAGGACATTTGGGGTTTCAATTCCCCTTCATCTCTGTCTGCCCCCTCAAGACACTTCAAATAAACCTACACTCTAAACAAAATCAATGTTCTTGTTATTCAAGTGCACCTTCAAGGCCATTCCCAGGGCCCCACTGAGATTGCCATCCCCTAGGCTTTCCCTTTATTGAAATTCTGCAGTAATCACTAGATCATCAGTAATGGAAGCAAGATAATAAGAAGATCTTCCTGGAGTGTACCTTTCACGTTTTCAAAGAGCCTGCATATCCACTATTCATTGATTCCCGTAATATCCTGGGAGACAAGAAGAGAAGGAACAATAATTCCTATTTAGAGATTAGGAGCTCAGGCAGTTTAAACCACCCCAGATCCTTTCTGCTGTAGTGGGCTCTCCGGCTTGCCTTTGGACTGGGGTCTCTGCTGTACACATGACTGGAAACCCTTCCCATTTATCTTCTATGCCTCCACTTCCCATTTGTTCTCTTCATGAGGAGACTGTCTGGTAGTAGCTTTGAGGAACAGGTCATGCCTACTCAGTGTTGAAACAGCTGGGATAATGAGAGAGGCTCTCAGTGAATCCGTCAGTTTTGGTTTTAGGAAAGCCAACACCTGGGGAAGTGGTATGGGAGAAAGATGGTGGGCTCTGGGGTCAGACTGCGCTGTGTTCTCATCGGGACTCCACTGTTTCCTAGTGGTTGAAGTGAGCCCCACACGCTAGGTCCCTCTGTCCCCCTCTGCAGCCATCTGGCCACCAGGGCAATCTAGGGCTTGGTGGAGCAGAGCTTGAGAACAGCTGAGATAATGCAGTTGTTCAGGAAATCTAAAATTAAATTCAGTAGCTAAGAAAAAAAATTATATGCAGAAATCAATTCAACTTGTTCTCACCCAAGGCCCGTGAAAGAGGGCTGCTCCAGGCACACAGGCATTGTTCTTTTCTTTTTTTAGATTTATTATTTATTTATTTATGGCTGTGTTGGGCCTTTGTTGCTGTACGTGGGCTTTCTCTAGTTGAGATGAGCAGGGGCTACTCTTTGTTGCGATGTGCAGGTTTCTCATTGCAGTGGCTTCTCTTGTTGTGGAGCACGGGCTCTAGGTGGGCACATGCTTCGGTAGTTGCAGCTCGTGGGCTCAGTAGTTGTGGCTTGTGGGCTCTAGAGCACAGGCTCAGTAGTTGTGGTTCACAGACTTAGTTGCTCTGAGGCATGTGGGATCTTCCCGGACCAGTGATCAAACCTGTGCCCCCTGCATTGGCAGGCAGATTCTTAACCACTACCAGGCATCGTTCTTGTGGGCACCTTCGGTCTTGGAGCTGATTGGTAGGAGGGTTGTTTCAACATCCACATTGGATGACTCTTCTGTAAGTATTGATGGACTTCCTTTCCTTCCCATTTCCTTCAAACAGGTAGCTGGACATGGAAGGGAAAGAGCATTCTGGGTCAGCATAATGCTTGGAGCATGTATCCAATTATTTTCATTACATCAACATATTTATGGCATGTGGACTGTATCCAGTGACTGTTTTGGGCACTGGCAACACAGTGATGAACAAACAGAGAAAGGCACTGTCTTCAAGGAGCTTACTTGTGTGTGTGTGTGTGTGTGTGTGTGTGATATTATAGACAAATAAACAAATATCTAACAGATGACAATGAAGCTGTGACCAGAAAATCAAGGCAAGAAGGTGGTCAGAGAGCAATGGGAGTTGCATTTTCAGATAGGTGGTCGGAAAGGGTCTCTCTGTTAACAAGAATCAAAGAAACTGGACTTCCTAGGTGGCGCAGTGGTTAAGAATCCACCTGCCAATGCAGGGGACATGGGTTCAGGCCCTGCTCTGGGAAGATTCCACGTGCTGCGGAGCAACTAGGCCCATGAGCCACAACTACTGAGCCCATGAGCCACAACTGTTGAAGCCCACGCGCCTAGGGCCTGTGTTCCACAACAAGAGAAGCCACTATAGTGAGGACCTTGAGCACCACAGTGAAGAGTGGCCCCCGCTGGCAGCAGCTACAGAAAGCCCGTGTGCAGCAACGAAGACCCAACACAGCCAATAAATAAATAAAATAAATAAATAAATTTAAAAAAAAAAGAATCAAAGGAAGTGCAGGAGCAAGCCACACAGAAAGGTGGAGGGAGCAATAAAAGCAAAGGCTCTGAACTTTCACTTAATGCTATTTCCTTCCATCTTTTGACCAGCCTTGCAAATATGCATATTACGCCCTCCATTAGAAGATGAAAAAAATGAGGCTCAGCAAGATTAAGTACCTTTCTCAAAACACAGCTGGTAGCTGATGGAGCCTGGGTCAAACTGAGCTCCTCTGATTCTAGAGATGGTGCTGTGAATTCGGGGGACTGTCTCTGTGCCTGAAAGTGGGGTAACTATTGCTGTCATGATGCAGTGAGCAGAGAAGCAGGTGTGCAGGGAGCACCCCACCTACCACTGTCTGCTTGCCTTGGTTTCATCATTGGGGACAATCTCCCAGAGGCTGGGTAAAAGAACCGAAACAGGGAGAAATCTAGCTTCTTCCACTAGGCTTATCACATAGCTGCACCAGCAAATAGCTGCAGGAATCCAATTTTAATTTCCCTGCGTGGGACCCAAACTGTTTTTCCACATTTGTTAGGGAAAATCTTAGCCAAGGAAGTGCCATCTTTTGAGGGCATTAAATTGGGCCAGGTTCCTGGGTGGCCTCCCCTCCTCATTCAGTGATTGTCCTGTCTGACCCTCTCCTCCCCCTCCACCCCAAAGTTTTTGTTCCCTACTTGGCACTTGGTTGATAAGGAAGCCCATGTGGTTCACAGGCCTGGGGGCCTCACTGTGTCCCTGCAGGTCGCTGGAGCCCGAGGGTGATTCCTCCAGCAGGGGCCTGGAGCTGCAGAGGAGTGAACCTCACAGGCAGGGCCAGCAGCCAGGATTGCGGGTGTGCCCTTTGGTGGCGTGAAATGACAGAGGGAGGTGGCACGGTGTGTGCGCGTGTCGAGGGGAGCACAGACGTCTGTGTCAGATGTGCTGGGGTTTGAATCCCATCTCTCCCATTAACTATCTGGCTCTTTTATGGAAGAAGTCTGATCGCTCCTGATATTGGAGGCATGACTAGTTTTCCCCAGGGATCCAGGCTCCTTTGGTCGTGTGGTTCTGCCATCCACTGAGGTCTCCAGATATTCTGAATTTAGCCTGTGACTAGGAAGGGACAGAGCCTGAAGATAGTAGGGAAGGCGCACCTGCTTCTTAAAAACATCCCAGCCCACAGGTGAGATGTAGCACTGGCTGGAAGTGAGAGGGTGGGAATGTAACCCCTGGCCCAGCTGCTTTCTAACAGTGGCTCCACGCTGAGGAAGAGGAAGTGTGGGTCTTTGCTCTGTGTGTGTGTGTGTGTGTGTGCGCGCGCGCGCGCATGCAAAATACCCTACTTCTTTACCTCTCCTCCAGCAGTTGAGTAATAAAAGCCATTCTGTCAATGTAACATCTGGATTTGATACAAACCCCCTCAGGTCCTGGCATCCTATCTCTAAGTTATGGATCAGAGAACTGAAACTAGTATAAGGCAACTCCTGCTCTGTGCCAGGCCCTGGGGTGGGACAATTGTTCTGTGCCAGGCCCTGGGGTGGATGCGGGGGACACCTGCTCTGTGCCAGGTCCCATGGTGGATGCTGGGGGTACCTGCTCTGTGTCAGGTCCCACGGTGGATGCTGGAGGCACCTGCTCTCTACCAGGACGCCCTTCTGGTACATCTGCTATGGGACTCGGCACAGAGCAGGTGCTCTGTGCTTTTTGGTCTGACCTGTATACAAGTTTGGAAGAATGAGGGAAGGAAAAGTCTTCCTACCGAAGATGAGACTATTCCCCTTGAGTCACAGCAGGAAGGCCTGGTAAGATTCAGAAATCATACTAATAATTCACAGATGAGGTAACCAAGCTAGTAAATTGCAGGGCCAGGGCTTGATTCCAGATCTGTTTGACTCCAAAGCTTGTGCTTTTAATGACTATGAAAAAGAATGAACATTTCAGAAAACTTTACTATGAAACCTGTAAGGCAGGCTTCCACAGCATCTGTGTGCAGTGAAGAAGAGTATCTGGAAAGGGTGAGCACTGTTCCTAGGATGCTGCATGATAAGCCAACTTGCCAAGGGGAGAAATGTGCAGGCACTGGGCTCTGAAATTTCCTGGAGCCAACAGAAGCATCAAGCCTCTGGGGCTGCAGTGCAATTATTTGTCCGGGAAACCAATGTTTATAGACCCCCCCCCCCCCCCCCCCGCCACTGCTGAGATGTTGGAGCATAGATTAGGTATGGGGAAGATATACGCAGGAATCTGAAGACTTTGACCTTGTTTATTTCTGATTTTGTATCTCTACATGCTTTCACTGCCAGGAAATCATGAAATGTTGATACCAGAGGGAAACCTGCTTGGTTATTTTTAGAGGAAAGAGCAAGCGTTTTAGACCTTGGCAAACCTGGATTCAAATTCCAGTTCAGGCATTTGTGACCACAGGCAAAACACAATTTGTTTTCCTCCAAAGGGTCAGAAATATTGAATAATTTGTCCAAGGTTATAGAACCAGTATGTAATGGTTTCAGGTATCTATTGCTGTTTTCTTTTTACTATTTCATTTATTTATTTGGCTGCGCTGGGTCTTAGTTGTGGCACGTGGGATCTCCCTTGCAGCATGCGGGATCTTTAGTTGCGACATGTAGGATCTTTAGTTGCGGCATGCATGTGGGATCTAGTTCCTGGACGAGGGATTGAACCTGGGCCCCTGCATTGGGAGCTCAGAGTCTTAACCACTGGATCACCAGGGAAGCCCCTATCTGCTGCTATTTATCAAACTACTCCAAAGCTTAGTGGCTTCCAGAAACGACAGTTATTTAGTTCACAAATCTGCAATTTGGGGAAGGCCCAGCAGGGAAGACTGGTCTCAGCACGGCCAGCTCGAGCAGGGCTGGAGGGCCAATGCCTCAGATGACTCGTTCACCCGGCTGGCATGTTGGTACTGGCTGTCGGTGGGAAATCAGCTAGGGTTGAGGACCGGGGACCTTAGTTCCTCTCCACCTGGGCCATTCTTCAGGCTCTTTGGGCTTCCTCACACCATGGTGGCTGGGTTCCAAGAAACAGGGAGGGTTTCTTAAGGCCTGGAAACTGGTGCAGTATCACATCCATCTTATTCTGTCATCAAGCAGCCACAAAGCTCAGATTTGAGGGGAGTGGCCATTGGCCCCCACTTTTTAATGGAAAGAGTGCCAAAGAATTTAAAAACGATCACAGTAATGGGGACACTGTATTCTCTCATTTAATCCTAAAACTAGATGTGTTCATTTTTTTTGGACCTCATTTTTATTATCTGTTTTACAAGATGGAATTATTTAGTGATTCACCACCCATGGTCACGTTTCAAGTTGATGTTGGCGCTTGGATTTGAGCTCGGTCCTGTGGAGTTTCTCTGTTGACAGCTCTCTTTATCACTTTCCAGCCTCGTGACCACAGCCATCTACACCCGATGCTGTACTCCCAGCCTGGTCTTCCTGCCTCTTGTCTCCTCCTCTCCAGACCTGTTTCAGCACGGCGGACTTGCCCCTTCTCAGCTTTGCTCCCCTGCTGAGAACTCTTCAAGGCTCTCTTTTGCCCTCAGACTGAGACTCAGCTTTGATCTTCCTTTTCACTTGGTTACTAGTTCTTCATGATGTTGTCCTGGTCTGTTCCTCAAGCTCAATGAAAGTCATTTCCCCTCATGATCTATTCCAGGAGAAGTCAGCATCTAAAGTTTCCCCTAGTATGTATGTATATATGTATTTATGTGTGTAGTATGTATATATGCATGTATGTATTTTTATTTTTTAAAAGATTTATTTATTTATTTATTTATTTATTTATTTATTTATTTATTTATATTTTTGGCTGCGTTGGGTCTTCGTTGCTGCGCGTGGGCTTTCTCTAGTTGCGGCGAGCGGGGGCCACTCCTCCTTATGGTACTTCTGATTGCCGTGGCTTCTCTTGTTGCGGAGCATGGGCTCCAGGTGCACGGGCTTCAGTAGTTGTGGCACATGTGCTCAGTAGTTGTGGTTTGTGGGCTTAGTTGCTCTGAGGCATGTGGGATCTTCTCAGACCAGGGATTCAACCCATGTCCCCTGCATTGGCAGGCGGATTCTTAACCACTGAGCCACCAGGGAAGTCCCTATGTATGTATTTTTATTAGGGTGTAGTTGATGTACAATATTATATAAATTTGAAGTATACAACATAGTGATTCACAACTTAAAGGTTATACTCCATTTATAGTTATTATAAAATATTGGCCATATTCCCTGTGCGGTACAATATATCCTCGTAGTTTATTTTATATGTAGCAGTTTGTACCTCTTAATTCCCTACCCCTAACTTGCCACTGCCTGCTTCTTTCTCCCCACTAGTAACCACTTGTTCTCTATGTCTGTGAATCTGTTTCTTTTTTGTTATATTCACAAGTTTGTTTTATTTTTAGATTCTCCATATCAGTGATATCACGCAACATTTGTCTTTCTCTTTCTGACTTATTTCACTTAGTGTAATGCCCTGTGTCCATCAACAGATGAATGATAAGGAAAGACATAACACACACACACCCCGGAATACTCCTCAGTCATGAAAAAGAATGAAAATTTGCCATTTGCAATAACATGAATGGACTTGGAGGGTATTATTCCCTAGCATTTATTAGCCCTATCACGATAAATATTTTAGAGGAATTATCTGATTTAAATTTTCACAGCTCTGTTGATTAAGTTCTTTTGTGTTTGAAGCCAGAGATGCTCAATCAGGAAACCAAGCTCTTAACCTCCATGGTAAACTATATCTACTTGAAGTTTCCCAAATGCAGGATATTCTCTCTCTGATGTCTGAGGTTTTATACTTGCTATGTCCTCTCTCTTTTTCTATCTTTTATGTCACTAACTTATATTTATTTTTCAGGTTCCAGTTTAGACAGCTCTTCCTCTAGGAAGATCTCCCTGATTCCTCATGATTGGTTGAGCTTCCCCTCTACTGCCTCCCATTAATATCCTGTCTCATTTCTAGCTAACACTTTTCATTTTGCACTGAAATTGTCTGTTTTCATGTGCCACCCACGGACTCTACATTTTTTTGAGAACTAAGGCTACTGTCTTGACTTTACCTTCCTCCCCTGAAGTGAAAAATACTTCAGTCTAACACCTCACAGATTCTCCTCGAGTTGTCCCATTATCTATGAGGCTGTGAGACTCCTCACACATGCAGCCGTGTACCCCAAACTGGACCTGCATAGCAGAGTTTATCATGGTGGGCTTTGCCGAGGCCCATGAAACGCACCTCCTCTGCTTTATACTCTTCCTCACCATGTACCTGTTCACCGTGGTGCAGAACTTGGCCATCATCCTGGTGGTGGGTTTGGACCACCGGCTACGTAGACCCATGTATTTTTTCCTGATACACTTGTCCTGCCTTGAAATCTGGTACACTTCAGTCACAGTGCCCAAGATGCTGGCTGGTATGATTGGGGGGGATCGGGGCAAGAATATCTCTTATGCTGGCTGCCTGTCCCAGCTCTTCATCTTCACCTTCCTTGGGGCAACGGAGTGTTTCCTACTGGCTGCCATGGCCTATGACCGCTATGTGGCCATTTGCATGCCTCTCCGATATGGGGCCTTGGTGTCCTGGGGCACCTGCGTCCGTCTGGCAGCTGCTTGTTGGCTGGCTGGCTTCCTCACCCCCGTTTTGCCCATCTACCTCATGTCCCGCCTGACGTTTTGTGGCCCCAATGTCATTGATCACTTCTTCTGTGATGCCTCACCCCTGCTAGCCTTGTCCTGCTCGGACGTCACCCTGAAGGAGACCACAGACTTCCTGGTCTCTCTGGCTGTGCTCCTGGTCTCCGCCATGGTCATTGCTGTGTCCTACGGCAACATCGTCTGGACACTGCTGCATATCCGCTCGCCTGCTGGGCGCCGGAGGGCCTTCTCCACCTGTGCAGCCCACCTGACTGTGGTGAGCCTCTTCTATGGCACTCTTTTCTTTATGTATGTCCGGACCAAAGTGGCCTCTTCCATCAACTTCAACAAGGTGGTGTCTGTCTTCTACTCCATCATCACGCCAATGCTCAACCCTCTCATCTACAGTCTTCGAAACAAAGAGGTGAAGGGAGCTCTGGGCAGAGCCTTTTCCTTCAGGTCTTGGAAAGATCAGTGAGGAGGCAGGTTGGGATCCAGTGTTCTTGCCTTGGCTTTTTAGAAGGAGGTTGGCGAGGACTCTGGAATGGAACAGAGGCCTAGGAGTCAGGAGTTATGGACTGTGGATTAATTAAGTAAAAACACTAGTCTTCTATAGCAAGAGAGCCCTAACTATAATGTACCTTAAAGAATGAAGGAGAGAGACTTCCCCGGTGGGGCAGTGGTTAAGGTTCTGCCTACCAATGCAGGGGACACGGGTTTAAGCCCTGGTATAGGAAGATCCCACATGCTGCGGAGCAACTAAGCCCATGAGTCACAACTACTGAGCCCGCGTGCCACAACTACTGAAACCCGCACACCTAGAGCCTGTGCTCCACAACAAGAGAAACCACTGCAATGAGAAGCCCACACACTGCAATGAAGAGTAACCCACACTCGCTACAACTAGAGAAAGCCCACGTGCAGCAACAAAGACCCAATGCAGCCAAAAATAAATAAATACATTAAAAAAAATAAGAATGAAGGAGATTTTCTCTTTCCTGCCAGAGTCCAAGGTGAATGCTCCAGGTTGGTGGACGGCTCTGCTCAACAGGCATTCAATGATCCAAGTCCCTTGAATCTTTTTTTTTTTTTTTTGGAAGCTCCCTGCCTCCAGTCACCACCACATGCTTCTCTTCCTCTTTGCTTTCACGTTTCCTCTTTTTTTTTTTAAGCTATCCAATTATTTTAATTTTTATTTATTTATTTATTGGAATTTTATTGGGGTATAGTTGATTTACAAAGTTGTGTTTGTTTCAGGTGTACAGCAAAGTGGATCAGTTTTACGTATACATATATCCACTCTTTTAGATTTTTTCCCCATATAGGCCATTACAGAGTATTGAGTAGAGTTCCCTGTGTTATACAGCAGGTCCTTATTAGTTATCTATTTTATAGATAGTAGTGTGTATATGTCAGTCCCAATCTCCCAATGTATCCCTCCCCACCCCTTACACCCTGGGAACCACAAGTTTACTTTCTACATCTGTGACTCTATTTCTGTTTCCTTGCATCTTTAGGGTCAACATCCCCTAGGATGTTGGCAAACTAAGGCCTGTGGGCCAAATCCAGCTCAGCACTTACTGACAACAACCTGTGCGCTAATAATACTTTTTAAATTTTTAAATAGTTGAAAACAAATCAAAAGTAGAATAATATTTCATGACATGTAAACATTTTATAAAATTAAAATTTCAATGTCTGTAAATCAAGTTTTACTAGAGCACCGTCACACCATGTGTATTGTCTATGGCTGCTTTTGTGCTACAACGACAGAGGTGAGTCATTGTGACAGAGACCATTTGCCAACTCCCCGATCCAGGGCCTTCTTATATAATATATATATATTTATTTATTTGGTTGCACTGGATCTTCGTTGCAGTGCACGGTCTTCTCATTGCAGTGACTTCTCTTGTTGTGGAGCACGGGTTTTAGGTACGTGGGCTTTAGTAGTTGTGGTGCATGGGCTCAGTAGTTGTGGCTCGTGGGCTCTAGAGTGCAGGCTCAGTAGTTGTGGCACACAGGTTTAGCTGCTCCACAGCATGTGGGATCTTCCCGGACCAGGGATCAAACCTGCGTCCCCTGCATTGGCAGACAGATTCGTAACCACTGCACCACCAGGGAAGTCCCTAGGGCCTTCTTATTACTTCCATGACCAACATTGGGTCCCAGTGAACAAGAAGGGTGAGGCTAGAGTGTGGAGGAGACATAGCCCGTATCTTAAAGTTTCTTCACTAGATGTAGCAGTCATCATTTCTACTCACTTTTATTAGTGAGAAGTTAGCCACAGGTCACATCTAATTGCAAGCGGGGTAAAAAGAATTGTGTGAACCCTACTGACTCCATTTTGTCAGCTCCACCTTGGGCCTGCAGTCCTACCCTGCCCCCATTTCTGTGTGACAGAGCTTCAAAGCCTACTCACAAGGAATGCACCCACGCCAGGTAAGTTCCCTATCAACGTTTACCCTTGCCTTCATCTGATATGAAAACTGAAAGAATGTCTTTTGCTGACACAGGTGGTTAAAGGCCACGGAAACGTAGGGAAACCTCCTGTTCCCGGTGGTGCAGAGGTACCTCTCCCTACTAGTCAGATTCTATTTTTAACGTTGGCCCCTTTAAATTCCCCTGTACCCTTTCTGGTGATGTGCGGTGCAGCTGCAAATGCCTTTGGATCATCATTCACCCGATCCTACCTGTGTGTAAGCTACCAACAATAAATTCCATAATCACACTTTATGGAGTTGCCTGCTTCATTTTTTGGTCTCGAAGTTCCTTCTCAGTTCAGAGGTTATTATTCAATATCTCTGCCCCCTGCCAAGAGTCCACAGCCAGACAGAATAATACCTGCCACAATCTGATTATTGTGGAAGCAGGGGAGAACAAATTTTAGTAGACAACCAGAAGTTTCCACCATAAAGTCCCCAGAATCACAGTTGATTTTCCATGTGACCCATGCACTTATTTTGTTTGTATCTACATTCTCTTATTGGAAATATAGACCAAGCCTCCATCTATAGCAAATGGTGCTTTGAAAATTGATTTAGGAAGATCTCATGGCAATGTCAGCTCACTCGAAGTCAGGCTTAAAAAGACATCCACGATTTAAAGTTCCCTGTATGTAGATAGTTGCACTCCTAAAGACATTTACAACCATCATTTGAATGTGGATTTCAGAAACTACAGTACGTGGAAGAGGAAAATGCTGAGCTTGGGATAAGGTAGAGGAAGGACAGAATTTCTGTGATGGTGTTTCTCAACTTGCCAGTAATGAGCAGATTACATGATGGTGTCCATCGCATCAGTCTCTACCTTCCCCTGCCCCAACCAAGTATCTTAGCTGTGGCATTTTTTAAGCTCTTTTATTGGAATATAATTGCTTTACACTTTTGTGCCAGTTTTTGCTGTACAACAAAGTGAATCAGCTGTATGCATTTTTTTTTTTAATAAAGTGCCCAGGCAACTCCATCTGCTCCCATCTTCCAAGGAGATGGAGTCCACGGTCAGGTTCCCAGCAGTGCCAGGCTATCTTGGGGAACAGCGCAGCCAGCCCCTTTTACCAGCGCATTGAAAACCTCCAGCTTCTCCTGGTACAGGTGGTGAAACTGCTTGGCCAGACAGTGCAAGGAGGCTTTGTAGTTTCCCATCCCTTTCTTGGCTCCTGCTGGCTCTGAAATGGGTGTTTCTGGGCATCTCCTGCAGGGTCGAGTCTTCACTTGACTCCCTTCTGAAGTCTCACAGGTGCACGTCTGATTGGTGCAGCGTGGGTCACGTGCCTGCCGCTGTTGCAGTCTTAATAGATAACTGAGAGGGCACGAATTACAGGTTTTGAAAACCATTTCACGTATTGAATATTATATCAGTGGTGTGCCTTATGTTCTTTTGGACGAGGGCAAGTTGCAAAGACAGTGTAAAGATGATAACCTTTCAGGATTAAATACAGGAATTCATCTGAATAAGACAGAAGGAGTAGATACTTTCAGGCACTTGAGTGGATTTGAACACAAAGTGAATTTGACTTTTAGGTTTCTGGGTGATGGGAAAGAAGCAAAATATACTAGGTGTATTAGAGTTTTCCGGAGAAACAAAACCAATAGGATATCTATAGCTATAGCTGTAATTATAGCTATATCGATGAGATTTATAGGAATTGATTGATGTGATTGATTATGGGGGCCAAGAAGTCCCATGATTTGGCAACTGCAAGCTGGAGAACCAAGAAAACTTATGGTATAATTCAGTATGAGCCTGAAGACCTGAGAACCAGGAGTGCTAATGCCCAAGAATGGGAGGAAATGAACGTCCCAGCTTAAGCAAAGAGCAAATTCGCCCTTATTTTGCCTAATTGTTCAATTCAAGCCCTCAATGGATTGGGTAATGCCCAGCTGTGTTGGTGAGGGCCATCTTCTTTACTCAGTCCACTTATTCAAATGTATTCTCTCAGAAACATCCTCACAGACACACCCAGAATTAATGTTTTGCCACCTGACTGGGCATTCCTTATCCCAGCCAATTGACACGTAAAATTAACCAGCACATTAGGTTACATAGTTCTCATTTATGGTAGCAGAAAGAATTCAAATTCAAACACAGGGAATATTTTCTGGATTTGGAGAACTATTCTAAGAATGGCTCTGTGGGAAACATCAGCAAAGCTTACAATTTTAAGCCTCTTGAAGAAGAAATCTATATTTTGAGGTACATTACATAAAATGGTAAAAACTCTGAGGCATACCCTTAGAAAGGATTCTATCCATGTAAAAGTGAATCTTGCTTTAATAAAATCTGATGTAAGAAAGTAAACTGAAAAAAATAAGGCCTTTGTGAGTGGGATTATTTACATTATAAAACAATCACTCCACTGAGAAACAGACCTACAGGGCCATCCCTAGTGGTCCAGTGGTTAAGACTCTGTGTCCCCAGTGCAGGGGGTGCCAGTCCAATCCCTGGTTGGGCAACTAAGATCCCACATGCTGCACAGTGTGGCCCAAAACAACCCCCCTCCCCCCAACCCAGACCTACCTTCCAGAATCTGGATTGCTGATGAGGTATATGATATGTGTAGGTATTGACAAAGTTTTAAAAGACAATGCTAAAAAAAAAAAGCTACTGCTAATGATAGATCAATTTGCAATGAGGATAAATTATAAATTCATATCATGGAAAATGCATATTTTTGTAAATAGGGGATCTCTGAGAATATAATTCCTTTTCTGGGGGTATATTTATTCATAGTGTAAAATAGAGTTATGTGAAGTCCTAGCTTAACTTAGACACTGCTTCATTGATACCCAGGAATGTCATAGGGAGTAATCCCAGGGAGAAACAAGATTTATTAAGATAAATTCTGTAATGAGTGCTGTTTAATCTTGTTTTGCCCACCCTGGATACGAGAATATTGGCTTAATTTTTAGTTAGGGACTACCTGGTAACAATCTTGGAGAAAGTCCTTTGACTTGGGATATAGTGAGAATGACCAAACCTACACTCTGAAACCAGAACTCTACAGTTTCCTGTGTACCATTATGTAACACCATCAAAGGCTTTGATGTGTGTCTGCTTCACTAAGGCCCATCTGGATCTCCTTCCATATTTTTTTTTCCTCACAATAGAATTTATTTATTTATTTATTTATTTATTTTTAAAATTTTTTTAAAATTTATTTTTAATTTTTTTTTTAGAACTTTTATTGAGATACAGTTAACAGAATGAATTGGGAGATTGGGATACCAAATTGTACGCTCTAAATATATGCAGTTTATTGTATGTTAACTGTATCTCCTCCCATTTTTTTTTTTTTTTTTTTTGGCACACGGGCTTGGTTGCTCCGTGGCATGTGGGATCTTCCTGGAGCAGGGATCAAACCTGTGTCCCCTGCATTGGCAGGCGGATTCTTAACCACTGCGCCACCTAGGAAGCCCTCCTCCCATTTTTTTTTATCCCTTGCACTTGTGCTGGGATTCCCACTTCTGTTTTTTCAGGATTCTTAGTCTTTGGTCAGTCTCTTGCTGTTCACTTTTTACATAAAAGCCCTTCGGAGCAGATGTCTGTGGCACGTTTGTCAAAATGCTGGTTTTGACTGTGGGATCCTGCAGCACTCTCTCTCTCTCTGAGTCTTCTTTATTTATATCCTTTGTGGTTCCATTTTCAGTGGTCCAAACAAAATTCTTGGCCAGCCATGCCAAGATAGGAGCATTTTAAACCCGTTTTGGCAGGAACTTAAGATGAATCTCATTGCCCAGAAATATGGATGCCCTGATACCTTGAGAAATTTTGTGTCACATCATTCAGCAACACCCTCCCCAGGGGGCAGTCCAGGAGCACCATCATTTAATTAATCGATGCCCAGCTATCACGGGCTTTGTTACACTCTCTCCCCACACTCTCGTGGAAGTGGAGAGGCTTCATTTAGAGCAGACGTTGGTCTACAGCATTGGTGACAGTCACCTGTCCTCATTTGCCCAGAGACAAGCAGCTAATCAGAGCACATTCAGGTTATTTGCTTCTTTTTCCCCCTTCTTCTAGCTTTACTGAAATATAATTTACAACCAACCCTGTATAAGTTTAAGGTGTACTGCTCAAAATTGACTTACATACATCATGAAATGATTATCACAGCAAATTTAGTGACCACCCATCATCTCGTACAGATACAAAATTAAAGAAATAGAAAAACACTTTTGTGTGGGATAGGGAGGTTGGGAGGGAGGCTCAAGAGGGAGGGGACATGGGGATATATGTATACATATAGCTGATTCACTTTGTTGTACAGCAGAAACTAACACAATGCTGGAAAGCAATTATATGCCAATAAAGATTAGAAAAAAATCCCTAACTCAAAGACCAAGAGGAAGTGGACCTGAGACTTGTCTCTGACTCCCTTCCTTGGCACCATGCAAATAAATCCTTACT
This sequence comes from Hippopotamus amphibius kiboko, assembly GCF_030028045.1. Taxonomy (NCBI): domain Eukaryota; kingdom Metazoa; phylum Chordata; class Mammalia; order Artiodactyla; family Hippopotamidae; genus Hippopotamus; species Hippopotamus amphibius. The sequence goes on from NC_080188.1 coordinate 113,229,634, forward strand.
TTGCTGCGAACAAACAAAAAAACAAACAAACAAATAACAAAACAAAGGAAAACACTTTTTCCTGGTGATGAGAACTCTTAGGATTTACTCTCTTAGCAACTTTCATATATAACATACAGCAGTATTAATTATATTTATTATGTTGTACATTATATCCCTAGTACTTATTTATCTTATAACTGGAAACTTGTACCTTTTGAATGACTTCATCAAATTCCCTTTTCTCCACCCCATGCCTCTGGTAACCCTACATACAATCTCCTTTTCTATGAGTTTGTTTGTTTGTTTGTTTGTCTTTGAAGTATAATTGACCCGCAACATTATGTTTTTTCCTGGTACACAACATAATGCTTCGATATTCCTATACATTTCAAAATGATCACCATGATAAGGCTAGTTACCCTCTGTCACCATAAAAAGACATTACATAATTACTGACTATATTCCCCACATTGTACATTTCATACCTGTGACTCGTTTATTTTGTAACTGAAAGTTCGTACCTCTTAATCTCCCTTACCTATTTCTCTCCTCCTTCCATCCCTCTTTGTTCTAGAAACCACTTGTTTGTCCTCTGTATCTATGGCTTTGTTTCTGTTTTGTTATGTTTGTTCATTTGTTTTGTTTTTTAGAGTCCACATATAAGTGAAATCATATAGTATTTGTCTCTCTCTGTCTGACTTATGTTACTTAGCACAATACCCTCTAGGCCCATCCATGTTGTTGCAAATGGCAAGATTTTATTCTTTTTTTTTATGGCTGAGTAATATTCTTGTGTGTGTATGTGTGTGTGTATATGTGTGTATTCTTTATCCATTCATCTACTGATAGGCACTTAGGTTGCTTGCATATCTTGGCTATTGTAAATAATGCTGCTATGAACATAGGGGTGGGTATATCTTTTTGACTTAATGTTTTTATTTTCTTCAGAAAAATACCCAGGAGTGGAATTGTTGGATCATATGATAGTTCTATTTTTAATTTTTTGAGGAATCTCCATATTGTTTTGCATAGTGGTCGCACTAATTTAAATTCTCACCAACAGTGCACAAGGGTTCCCTTTTCTCCACGTCCTTGCCAACACTTGTTGTTTGTTGTCTTTTGGATAATAGCCACTCTGACAGGTGTGAGATGATTTCTCGCTGTGGTTTTAATTTGCATTTCCCTGATATTAGTGATGCTGAGCATTTTTCATATGTCTGTAGGCCATCTGGATGTCTTCTTTAGAAAAGTGCCCTCTGAGGTATGTTCCCACTATACCCACTTTGTTGAGAGTTTTTATCATAAATAGATGTTGAATTTTGTCAGAAGATTTTTCTGCACTTATTGAGATGATCAAGTTTTTATTCTTCAATTTATTAATGTGGTGAATCACACTGATTGATTTGTAGATATTGAACCACCCTTGCATCCATGGGATAAATCATAATTGATCATGGTGTATGGTCCTTTAATGTATTGTTGAATTCAGTTTGCTAATATTTTGTTGAGGATTTTTGCATCCATGTTCATTAGTAATGTTGGCCTGTGATTTTCTTTTTTTGTGTGATAATTTTGTCTTGTTTTGGTATGAGGGTGATGCTGGCCTTGTAGAATGAGTGTGGAAGCATTCCTTCCTTTACATTAAAAAAAAATTATTTACTTATTTAGTTAATTTTTGTCTGCATTGGGTCTTCGTTGCTGCGCACAGGCTTTCTCTAGTTGCAGAGAGCGGGGGCTATTCTTTACGGTGTGCGGGCTTCTCATTACAGTGGCTTCCCTTATTGCAGAGCATGGGCTCTGGGCGCATAAGCTTCAGTAGTTCTGGTGCATGGGCTCAGTAGTTGTGGCTTGTGGGCTCTAGATTACAGGCTCAGTTGTTGTGGCACATGGGCTTAGTTGCTCTGTGGCATGTGGGATCTTCCCGAACCAGGGCTCAAACCCATGTCCCCTGCACTGGCAGGTGGATTCTCAACCACTGCGCCACCAGGGAAGCTCTCCTTCCTCTACAATTTTATGGAATAGTTTGAGAAGGATATATGTTAACTCTGCTTCAAATGTTGGGTAGAATTTACCTGTGACATCATCTTGTCCTGAACTTGTTTGTGGGAGCTGTCTTATTATTGATTCAATTTCATTACTGGTAATTGGTCTGTTCATATTTTCTATTTCTTCCTGGTTCTATCTCAAGAGACTGTACATTTCTAGAGATTATTCCATTTCTTGTAGGTTGTCCATTTTATTGGTGTATAATTGTTTCTAGTAATCTCTTATGATCTTTCGTATATCTGTGGCATCGGAAATACCACAAATCCTTTTTTCGTTTCTGGTTTATTTACTTGAACCTTCTCTCTCTTTTTCTTGGTGAGTCTGGCTAATGGTTTATCAATTTTGTTTATTTTTTCAAAGAACCAGCTCTTAGTTTCATTGATCATTTCTCTTGTTTCTTTTAGTCTCTATTGCCCTTATTTCTGCTCTGATCTTTATGATTTCTTTCCTTCTACAGATTTTGGGTTTTGTTTGTTCCTTTTCTAATTCTTTTAGGTGTAATGTTAGGCTGTTTATTTAAACTGGGTCCAAAGGCTGGCTATGAGGCCCCAGGGGTCCCAGGGCTAGTGCTGGTCCTCTGGTGGGTGGGGCTGGGTGCCAGTGCAGCTAGGGTCTTAGAGGGTCCTATGGTGTTTGACTTGCTGGTAGGTGGGGCTGTGTCCATGTCAAGCTATCTGCTTGGCCTGGGATATCCCAGGACTGGTACGACTGGCTGGTGGGTGGGACAGCATCCTGGCACTAATAAGCTAGAGTAAGGATTCGAAAATAGCACTTGTCAGCACCAGTGTTTTCATGGTTGGATGAGCTCCCAAAATGGCTCCTGCCAGTGTCTATGTTCCCAGAGTGAAGCCCAATTGCCTCCTGCCTGTCTCAGAGACTCTCCAAGACAGGTGGTGGGTCTGACCAGGCTCCTTTAAAATTACGGCTTCTAGTGGGATGCTGCTGCATAACACAGGGAGATCAACTTGATGATGGGTGATGACTTAGAGGGGTGGGATAGGGAGGGCAGGAGGGAGTCGTGGGAGGGAGGGGATATGGGGATATATGTATAAATGCAGCTGATTCACTTTTTTGTACAGCAGAAACTGGCACAACAGTGTAAACCAATTATATTCCAATAAAGAACTTTAAAAAAAATTACTGCTTCTGCCCTGGGTTGCAGAGCATGTGAGATGTGTGCATCCTTTAAGAGTGGTGTCTCTATTTCCCACAGCCCTTTGGCTCTCCCGCAGGCAAGTACTGCTGGCTTTCAAAGCCAGATATTCCGGGGGCTTATCTTCCTGGTTCAGGACCCCTGGGGCTGGGGAGCCTGATGTGGAGCTTGGACCCTTCACTCCTTGGGGAGAGTTTCTGCAGTTGTAATTATCCTCCCATTTGTGTGTCGCCTACCTAGGGGCATGGGTCTTGACTGCACCATGTTTCTGCCCTTCCTGATTGTCTTTCTGTTGTGGTTCCTTCTTTGTAACTTTAGTTGTAGAAGATCTTTTCTGCTAGTCTTCATGTCTTTATAATCAATAGTTGCTCTGTAAATAGTTGTAATTTTGGTGTGCCCATGGGAGGAGATGAGCTCAGGATCTTCCTACCCTGCCTTCTTGGCCACACTCTATTTACTTCTCATAAATAATTTCACAGTAGATATATTTAGTATACTGATCAGATTAGGTTGGAAATGTTAGCTCACAAACTCTTTGCTTGTAAGGACCATACTTTAGCCATTTTTAAGTTCCCTCACCATGATCTAGCTGGTAGAAACAATCTCATAAAAGTTTCAGCTATTCAGCAATCAATCAAGGGATTCAGGTTTGCCATTATGTATAATTTTATTGAATTATTTAACAAATACTCTTCCTATATGCTGAGTAATAGTCTAAATGCCTTTAAATATTTTCAAAAAGATTTATTTATTTTTAATTTTTATTTATTTTTGGCTGCTTTGGGTCTTTGTTGCAGTGCACGGGCTTCTCAGTGTTGTGGCTTCTCTTGTTGCAGAGTACAGGCTCTAGGCGTGTGGGCTTCAGCATGCAACAGGCTCTAGTTTCAGCATGTGGGATCTTCTGGGACCAGGGATCGAACCTATGTCCCCTGCATTGGTAGGTGGATTCTTAACCACTGCGCCACCAGGAAGTCCCCTTATAAATATTAATTCATTTACTCCTCATTGATAACCCCACAAAGTAGGCATTATGATTATCTTCCTTTACACATGAGGAAACAGAAGTACAGAGAAGTTAGGTAACTTGCCCAAATTCACATCACTAAGTAAATGGAAGTGCTGTGCCTTGAAACTTACTCACCTGACTCAACATGTGCACAATAATGCCCTAGATTAACTGGTCTCCTCTTTTGGCATCACTTTCTTATCTGTAAAAGGTCAGGATGGACTTGAAGACTTTATATAATTACCTTCTGAGTGTGTAATCAGTACGGAGAACCTTCACATTTTTTTTTTCATTTCATTATCACAACAACCCAGAGAGAAAGGCTTAGTCTCATCTTACACTGGAGGAAACTGAGGCTCAGAGAGGTTACGCACCATGCTCAAGTCCCTACAACTACAACAAGGAGGATCCTGGAGGTTTTTCCGACTTCTCTTTCCGACTTCTCTCGACCATGCTGCTGGGTTGGCCAAAAAGTTCGTTCAGGCTTTTCTGTAACGTTTTACCTTGCTGCCTCCTCTCGAAGATCTCTTCCAACGCTAACTCTGCAGAAGTTGATTTATTCATTCATCCAACAGCTATTCTGTCTCCTCTTTGCACCAGGCACTGGTTGGCTGCTGAGGGGTCACAGAGTTTATTAGACCAAGATGTTTCCATCAAGGATGATGTTATTTGCAAACATGTGTCATCTCCCTCTAATTGAATGAAAGACGAAAATAGAAGCAGCTAAGTGACAAGGAGGGGTCCAGATCAGTGTGATAGGGCTCAGAGGAAGGAGCATTTTCCTATTTATGAGCTTAGAAAAGGCATCCTTGAGAAGGTGGAACTCCTTACTGTTCACTACTGGTTTTCTCACTTGAGACGATGCCGGCCAAGCATTTGTTCTTTTGTGTTCTTTTCAGGACGGAGAAGGATGATGTAGCATTTGGGAAAGAAGAGGCAGAACATGAGGCCTGCTCCTGATGCCAAGATGGCAAAAACCTCCACGGCTACTGTGTCTTTGCCTCGGGTACTCATGTGAGCAGGGATGAAGGACACCCAGACACAGGAGCAGAACAACATGCTGAGAGTGATATGCTTTGCTTCATTGAAGGTGTCAGGTAGCCGGCGGGCTGGGAAGGCCACCAGCAAGCTAACCAGACTTAGCAAACCCAAGTAACCCAGCATGGCATAAGACAGTTCCAAGGAGCCCTTGTCACACTTTCCAGTCACCATGGACTCAGGCTCTGTAGAGGTCACAGGTCATGGGGGCCATCTGGTCACCCAGAGTGTACATAAGGTTGCCTGGACCAGGGAACAGACCATGGGGATGGTTCTAGGGAGAACTGGCCCCACTCACTTCCTAATCCGGGTGTGAGGCCGGGTGGTGTGGAAGGCTGCCACCACCATGATGGTCTTGGCCAGCACAGTGGACACACAGATTGTGAAGGTGACCTCAAAAGCTGCCTGGCGTACGACATAGGTAAGGGGCCCTGGGTGACCAATGAACATGAAAGGACAGAGGAAACAGAGGGCCAAGGTGGACAGCAGAAGGTAGCTGAGCTGGTGATTATTGGCTTGGACGATGGGGGTGTGGTGGTGCCAGATGAAGATGCCTAAGGTGGTCAGAGCAGGCAGGAAGAGCAGGGCCATGCAGACAGCCAACACTGCACCGAGGGGCTTGTGGTAGGATAAGAAGTCAAGGGTTTTGGGGATGCACTGACAGCTCTCCCTATTGGGCCACTGGTCCTCAGGGAAATTCTCACATGTAGCACTGTCTAAAGGAAGAGAGAGAAACTGGGTCAGAGAAGAGAATGGGGAAGCTTCTGGAAACTTTCCCGTAGTCAAGCGGTTATATGACTTGTGATAGCTTTTCCGGTAGAATCAGTGTATTTCAGTCTTACTACGATGGGCTTTCCAGATTGCCTGATGTCCTCAGATTCAGGGCCAAAAACACAGATGGCAGAAATCCTGACAGCCACTGCTCATCACGCATCAGACTACAAGGAAATAACATTGACATGGCAACCTACGGAAGCTCTAACTCCTGGCTAGGCTTTGTACTTTGAATTGAGCAACGATTGTGGCAATGTCATAATTCAATGTCACATTTATTCATTCATCAGCCTATTTAATAAAAGGAATGTTTATAGGGATGCTTACCTAGGTACACAGACTCTCTCCTTTTTTACTGGAGCCACCCTTTTCTAAATCACTCTTTTGACAGAACTTATCAGAGCTTTGCTTTCTGCGATGATTTTAAGGATAGGCTTTGTGGCTAGAACTCCGGAGCAGTGATATATTTTCATTTAACCTCTTTCCTTGATTTAGATTCTGAACCTGGTCTTCCTGATCCAATCTCTTTCCTTTTCAGTACATCCACCATCTATTACTCTCCCCGAAACACATATTGAAACACACACTGCTTCTCTACTTGAGTAATTCAGTGGCTCCCCATGTCCTACAGAATAGAGTTCATGCTCTTGAGTCTGGCAAGTAAGGCCTTCTGTGATGTGACCACTTGTCTCCTACCTCTCCCATCCCAGTCTAGACTCAAGTCACACTAGGCTCTTTATTGCTTTCATGCCTTGAGGCTTCACTAGCTTACTCCTTGGCCTGGACTATCCTTATCATGCTTCATTGTCTTTGAAACCCTACTTGCTGTTCAAGTCCTATATCACATGCCACCCCCTCCAGTGAAAAGCCTCCCTACATATCTTTCATTAGAAGTAATTACTTCTCTCTGCTTCCATGACTCAATGCTTGAGCTTTTATTAAAGCACTTGATTTTTACTTTAAGTCTTGTTTCTCTGTTATACAATGACCATACTCCTTTAGCAGATCATGAGCTCTGTGGGGCCAGAGGCTGTGCCTTATTTGCTGTTACCGTCTTTGCACCCATCCCAGGAGCTGCATACAGTAGGTGCCAGTTGCTATCTGTTGAATGAATGACATCTTAGTAAAATATAGATTAAATCATTAGGAGACTTTCCCCCAATATTTATGGAATGCCTACCATTTAATTTAATGTGCAGACATTAAAATTGGCACAAAATTTGGACAAACTCATGGTTGATGAAAGAGAGAATGAACGTATAGCCATAAATGGCCATAAGGTAGCATGTGGGAAGGGCGTATTGACACCATCTTTTTGATCTCTTTTTCCCTGGATTTTTTTTTCCCATTAAAAGAATCTTCCCTTGATGTAAATATCAGCTCTCACCTGAAACCTTTCCTGGCTGTTGTCTGGCCACCCACTGACCAAGGGCCAACTTCCCTCTTTACCTGGTGTCATGGACAGCTCTCCTCTGGGGCAGGGAAGACAACTGTAGCAGCAGTTTGACTTCGCAGATAGGGTTGACTTCCTGGTTCCTGCAGGACATTTTCCATTGCAGATGGAGGTAGGGACCTGCGCAAGGGAGGAGAGAGCACACTGGGGAGACTGCAGGGGAGACGGAACAGCATCTGTGCAATCAGGTCTTAGAGGAATTTGCAGTATCATTCTTACCTTCTAGTCCCTCCCTCTCTTCTTTCATTCTCCCTCTCCTCCCCTACCTTAGCAAATTAAAAACGCTATTGACCTCCTTTTTCCTTTCTTTACCGCTCTCCTCTTTCCCTTCCCTCCCTTTCTGGTTCAAATTGTTATCAATATGTTCCATGCATCAAGTACTGTGTAGGGTCTTAGGGAGAAAACAACAGGTAAAAATGAGTTCTTAAGGTGTCACAGTCTGGGGGCAACCAAGAAATCTCAAGGAGAAGAAAGATATGAGCATCATTGCTCTACAGACAAAGGGCTGACCCCCGGATGCTGGGCTGGAATTCTGGTTCTGCCATTTACAGGCAGGGTGACCTTGGACTTAACCTCTCTAATAGGCCTTAGTTTTGTCTTTGATAAAAGGAGGATAGCAATTATATCTATCTTGAAGACTATATGAGGATTAAATGAGATGATGCAGTGAAGCTCCTACTACAGTGCCCAGAACATTGTGAATGTACAACAGATGCTAGTGAACAGGATTAATATTTTGAATGTTCTGAAAGGTTTGTCCTCCACTCTGAACTCATCAACTCCCTTAGCTTTTATTTTAAGGTAATTATCTGCCCCAGCCCAAACGGAATTGAGACCCCAATCAACAGTGAATCCGAAACAAAGACTACAAACACAAGCCAAGCAACTAATGTGCAGTTTCTCGACCCTCAGGATTACCGACATCAGGTGCTGGTTACTTATTTGTTGTGAGGGGCTGTCCTGTGCATCGTAGGAGGTTTAGTGGCATCCCTGGCCCCTTCCACTGAATGCCAGTGGCATCCCCCCAAGTTGCGACAACAAGAAATGTCTCCAGGCACTGCCAATGTCCCCTGGGAAGCAAAATCACTCTGAATTGAGAACAGCTGAGACTCAGATCATGCTTGCAGAATGAATTCTCTTGGGAAGATCTAGTAAATGGATTCTTTGGCCTGGGGAAGAAGTGAGGGGAAGATACCTGATACAGTCCTGAGTGACGATCCCAGAGTAATGGGAAGCAATGATGGTCATTTCTCCCCGGAACTCTACTCTGCTCCCTTTTTTTATTTTCTATGTTTTTGAAGTATAGTTGATTTACAGTGTTGTGCCAGTCTCTGCTGTACAGCAAAATGATTCTGTTATACACATATGATAGGTGTGTGCGTATATATACATATATGTATATATATAGTCTATTTTAATATTCTTTTCCATCATGGTTTATCCCTGGAGATTGGATATGTTCCCTGTGCTATACAGTAGGACCTTGTGGTTTATCCATTCTCAATGTAATAGTTTGCATCTGCCAACTCTAATACTCTACTCCCTTGGTCATCAGCCCCCTTGTTTCTTCCTCCCGGGATGGGGGACTTTAGCCATTGAGGTGTGACAGCCATGGGAACAGGAAAAAGATGCAAGACTAAGGTGAGACCAGAGGGAACCAGGTTGAAATCACTGAGGATGGGGACAAAACATCGATGCTTGTTACAGGAATTTCCTTACTCTTTCTTACTGCAGAACCATGTGGAAAATGCTGTGAATGCTTAGAGAAGGGAGTGCTAAACCTGCCTGGATGAGCTGGAGGAAACTGCAGGAAACATGGCACGATAACTGAGATGCAACTGCACTTATATTAGAAGTCCCCCACCTGGAGACCTTAGATATGTAGGGGTCTGGGAAAGGACAAATGGGGCTCTATGGGCTATTTTCCACTGTGTAAAAAATTTGCCCTCAATTGTCTATTTCCTGACATAAGGCTACAAGGCTAAAACAGAGCAACGCCAGGTAGACACACTAGATACCTCAGGATAAGCTTGAATTGGCAATTATATATAATTTTTTTGCTACATATTTTAATATTAATTTTATTTCATTCTGATAAGGTAGTGATTGTTCTTATTTTACACATTGTCAACAAACAAAAGGATTTGCCTGTGATTATATAGCTAATACGTGGCAACTTGAGATTCAAGCCTGTTTTTTCTGATTGTAAGTTCAACTTTCGATTTTTCCTCTAAGAAGCCATGTAATTCAGCAATATGTACCATATAAGACTCTTAAAAATATCATATCCTTTGATCCCAAATTCTATGTCTAAGTACTTATTATACTTACAGGAAATCAGAAATAATCTTAAATATGTATGTACAATTTATAACACAGTAGAGATATTTAAATTGCAAAAATTGGAAAACGATGTAATATTTAATAGCAAAAATACTTAAATATCTTCTTAATCTGTATTGTTTAATATTATGCAATCATGCTTCTGAAGCTATAACATGAAATTTAATGGGATAATATATATATATTTTATTTTCCTATTTGTTCATTAATGACCTTTGCTTTCAGCAAACTCCTTTGTTTTTGGAGCCAGAAAATGATTTTGGAAGGTTTTGTTTGCTGGACAGTCTCAGAGTTGTGTAGGTCAATGGTCTACCCTACCAAGTACCCTGAGTGTTCAAAATAACAAATCTGCTGGGTGCTTGCAGGTGAGAGGTGTTTGGGGGCTTGGTCCTTAGGGAGCTCTCTGCTCTCACCTTTAAGCGTCCTTCTGCCTAGATAATAGTGCTGCCGTTAATCAGCAGTTCTTTTCCAGGAGGTACCCTGAAGTCAAAATGCCCAACAATTGTGGTCTGTTCTCTCTGGTCTGGGAGGATGTAGATGTTTTGAATGTCAAACATTGCCAGCATCTCCCCCTCTTTGGTGAAGAAAACCTCCTCCTGGGCTCTGGTGGTGAAGTGAACCTTCTGGGTGTAATGAGGCATCTGAGACAGAGACCAAAGGTAGAAGGAGAGAAGCTGGTTAGAAGCAGAAGAGGCCTGGGGGGCTTCCTCCACATCATGGACTGTCCTCCCACATCTGCACGTGCCAGACCTTGGAGGAAGGCACAGATAAGGCCTCTGTACATTTTATGAAAAAAGAGCTCTGCTTTCCCATCTCCCAAGTTTGTGCTAACCTGTGATAAGTAGGTGAGTGAAAGTTGAGTTAATGGAAATTGGCAGTATTGGGTCTTGCCTAAGATAAATTCACTCACAGGCTGGTCTCATGAATGTGGGTCTCCATCCATCCAGTTTGCACCATCTGTGCATACAAATTACTAAGCTTCCTTCTTCTTGCCAGACATGATCAGTAGCTAGGACACAAAAGCTCCGCCCTGCCTTCAAAGCATCACCATGTTCGTCTCAGCAGCATGGCTAATAGAGAATGCTTTTAAAGATGGTACAGACCAAGGAGTATGGCTGTTTCAATGCATCCCAAACACTCCACAGCTGGGAGAACCTCAGCTTGTGTGACTATCAAAGCCCTATTGTCATTCCTTTCTGGGAACAGCTCAAGTAGTAGAAGAGGCAGGCTAGGTAAAAGTTCCTTTAGGAGCCCACCAGGGACTTTAGAGTGGGTGCTTCTGGATCTTTTAACACCTTTGGAGAAGATGGGATTGCCTTTGATTCTGTGATTAGGTTGTGACCTTTTCCAGAAACCTGGAACTCTTTAAGAAAACTTATGAGGTTCTTTATCATAGAGCTCCCTCTTGCCTTTCTAACCTTCTTTCTTCTTCTTCTTTTTTTTTTTTTTTTCTTTTTCCTTAGTCTGTCCCATGCTTTGAACAGAGTTGGGTCTAGAAGTGTGAAAAATTCCTGGAATTCTTCAGCTTTGAGAGGCAGTGCCCAGACTCTGGAGCTAGGTTGCCTGGTGTGATTTCCAACTCTCCCTTGAACCAGCTGTGTGGACTTTGGATATGTTATTCTACCTCTTAGTATTCTCATCTGTAAAAAGGGGACATATCTCATAGGGTCATGAAACGTGTTAATACATATAGAGTGCTTGGAACCATTCCTTGGCATAGAATAGCAGTCAGAAAGTATTAATTAACTATTATTACTCTTATAGCCTTATAAGAACTCACATGATATAAATACTGGTAAAATTACTTAAAACCTATCCTGAAGAAGCTGTGCCTAGTTTGAAGACATTCTTTTAAAATTAAGAGGATTCTTCTATTCTGACTTTTTTTCTATAAATTTGCTTGGATGTTTGCAGTGGTGTGCTGCTAAACGTCTAACAGCTGGCTCTCTTGGGAAAGAAGCCAGGATTTTAGTATTTGCTGACTTCCATGGTTTAACAAACAATTTGCAGAATTCCTGAAAATTTTACAAAGACTCTCACTGCCAGTAGGAGCCAGCTCTCTCTTCTACATCTAGACCCCTGATATCTTTAGTCATAAGTGATCTGAGTCACAGTCGTGTTGGCTCTAGATTCAGTACTCCTTTCATTAGACCACACTGCCTGTCTGCTAGTGTCTGGGATGAACAGAGACTGGGCAAGGGTCTTGGCCGCTCACCTGCCAAGGCCTGGCATTCTGCGAATTGGCACAAGTGCCTCCCAGGAAGGGTCCCTCTCCTGGGGAGCAGGACATCAGGTTCTGATAGGCAGTCAGCAGGGCTTTGGCTGCCAGGTAGGCTTGGTAAGTGGTCATCAGATCAGGACGTTTGAAGGCAGACAGGTGGACAGCTGTCACGTTCTCAAGGCCTGTGCAGTTCTGGGCCCCTTCTCTGGCACTTGGGGTGGAAGCCCCTAATCCAGACCACCTGCATCCCTGCAGTTCCTCCCACAGCTTCCTCACCAGACTGTTGCCTGGGTAGGCGGCTGGGCGCAGCGCCAGCAGGAAATCCTCAAAGCCGGGCATCCCTCCTGAGTGGTCAGGCTCAAGCTGACGTTCAGCTAGCCCAGAGCCCTGGGGCCCAGCACCAAGGGCTTATAGGAGAAGGAGGCGGAGAAGATCCACGCCCTCCTGGTCACACTCGTCCACATGGCCTCGGCCAGGAGCCTGAAGTGGAAGTGGTAACAGTCACAGACCATGACGGTGGCGGCGGGGCTGGAGGCAATGGCGCGGGCCGCGCTGTCGATGCTGTGGCCCTGCCTACCGATTCTCTTGGAGAAGGCCACGCAGCCGCCCGTGGGCCTGATCTCCGTCTGCAGTTGCTGGTCCAGCCACTCGAAGTTGCCACTGTCTCGAAGTTGCCATTGTCAGAACCCCCCAGGCCCACCCAGGTCCAGTTAAAGTGACTCAAGAGCTTGGCCAGAACCCAGGGCTGGTGGGCGCTGCTGGGCACCGTGCGCAGGAAGGACGGGAACCGGAGGTGGAGGGAGAATCCGGGATGCTGAGATCCGCGGCTGATCTGCGCGAGGAAAGGGGGCTCCGTATTCCTGGCTGGAATGCCTACCCCCGCCCCCAGTCCCCCTGCTGGGTATCCACAAATGTTTTCAACAGCCACCAGGTGAACTGGCCTCATTCCTCCCCTCTCTGCCTCTTATTAAAAACATTTTTTCTAACATACAAACAGCTGTGCATAATTAGCATCTACAACTTGATGAGCGTGGAGATAAGCATATACCTGTGAAACCATCACCACGATCTATGCGGTGTCTACCCATCATATCCACGTTTCCTCCCCCCCTTATTTATTATTATTGTTACGTTTTTGTGTGATAAGGACACAATATTTACTCTCAGCTAATGTTTAAGAGTACAATGCGGTATTGTTTAACTACAGGCATTATGCTGTACAGGAGCTCTCTAGGCCTTATTTATTTTGTATAACTGAAGGTTTGTACCCCTTGATGGGTATCTCCCTGTTTCCCCTCCTCCCAGGCCCTGGAAACCACCATTTCTCCTCTCTGCTTCTAGGAGTTTGACTATTTTAAGTTATCATGTAAGTAGTATCAGGTAGTAGTTATGCTCTGTCTTTTATTTTTAATTTTATCTCACTGGCCTTTGATATATGCTGTACATTATGTTCAGGTCCCTCCAAAGCCTATAGGCTCGGGCCCGAGAAGCCAATTCACCTCACTGCAGTGGACTAAAGAATGTATGTTAGGGTGCTGGTGAAAGAAATAAAGATATACTAAGTGATAATAAGAAATAAGAGTGGGGAGGAAACTTGGATATGACGGGTAGACTTACTGCATAGATTGTGGTTTTGTCTTTCTATATTGTATATTTCTTGACACTGTGTGAGAAATAAAGGTTCAAGTGAATTAAAAACGTGAGTTATCATTAGAAGAGCTGAAACAGGATGTAGAACTTCCGAAGCACTGAAAGGAAGATAGATTTTAAAAATTTCAAGAAAGGAGAAAACAAGAAATAAGCATAATAAATAGAAAACTCTTAATGGCAATGGGAAATGAAAGCAGACATCTCCTCGAACTAAATAATAAATGCAAGTGCCTTCTACTCATTATTTCTGTTATTATGGCTTATTATTTATTAATAAAAAGTTATGATGAAGCATATGAAAGGGAAAATTTTATAAGAAGGTGGAATAACATCAAACACATTAGCAATAAGAGTAAATGTGAAAGGTTAAATTATTCTAGTGAAGGACTGCCCTGGTGGCGCTGTGGTTAGGAATCTGCCTGCCAATGCAGGGGACACAGGTTCGAGCCCTGGTCCAGGAAGAGCAGAGCAACTAAGCCCGTGCTCCACAGCTACTGAGCCTGCGCTCTAGAGCCCACAAGCCACAACTATTGAGCCCGCATGCCACAACTACTGAAGCCCACACTTCTAGAGCCCGTGCTCTGCAACAAGAGAAGCCACCACACAGAAGCCCGCACACCACAGCGAAGAGTAGCCCCTGCTTGCCTCAGATAGAGAAAGCCTGCGTGCAGCAACAGAGACCTAACACAGCCAAATAAATAAGTAAATAAATAAATAAGAAATTTATAAATTACTCTAGTTAAGAAGAGTGCTGTGTTACACTACTATATGTAAAATAGATAACTAATAAGGACCTACTGTATAGCACAGGGAACTCTACTCAATACTCTATAATGGAGAAAAACTCTAAAAAATAGTGGATATGTGTGAATGTATAACAGGTTCGCTTTGCTGTGCACCTGAAACTAATACAACATTGTAAATCAATTATACTCCAATAAAAATTAAAAAAAAAAAGAAGAGGGTGCTGGGTTTGCTACTTGCTCTCTAGATGAACTCTCCAGCTGTCTGTATCCTCTGGGTACCAGTATTCTGACATCTATGGACCTCATCTAAAGGCTGCCCTGCCCTCTCTCTTCTGGTCGGAGGCTTGACGGGAGACTAGGGTGGGAGGAGAGTGAGGTTTGAGTATTGATGCCCCCAGATGCTTCTCTGATCAACTGTGGATTGTCAGTGGCTGCTTTTATCTGAGAAACACTACAGCTCTAGTGGGGAGGACCTCACCTACTACTTCCTCCCCGGCAGATGGAGAGGGGGAGCTTCTTACTATGGCTGTCCCCTGGATGTTTCACTCTTAACCCTGTCTATTCCTTTGAAAAGAACCCTTTCATCACATTCTCATGGGAGTGTGCCATCTGTGTTTTGCTTTTCCAAGGTCAAAGCGGGGAGGATTGAGCTGTCCTGACACAGGTAGCTGGAGGAAAGATTTTGACTGTTACAGACACTTTCAAAAAGCAGAAGTCTTTTCTAAATTTGCTATTTAGAAAAGATGCATCTAAAGCAATAATAGGAATGGGTCACATTAAAGCCTTAGATGAGTCCACTGGCCCTGGATGTTCTCTGGCCCTTGGGACCTAGGGAAGAATGAGAAGCTTTTGGAGCAAAGCGGTGAGGGGTTAAGTCAGTGCAGTGTGTGATTTCCGGTGGGCAGACCATGTGAGTGGCCATAAGTCCTGCTAAGCTTTCTGCAACCCAGTGATCAGCAAAAGACTTCTCGGGATGATGACAGGGTGGTGCTGTGGTTAAGTGAATATTAAAGCTAAGAAATGGTCATGGAATTAAAAGATTTTTTTTTTAAAATAGAGAATCATAAAGACCAAACAAAATTTGGCTTGTCTATTGAGTTGCACCCTATAAAGCTTTCCCTGACTCCTGTTCCTCAGGCTGGGCTTGAGTTCTTGCTTCTTGGCCCCTGCCAGGCCTAGGTCCCTCCCCATCATCACATCGTCACATCATCACTGAGCTCTTTCTTCCTCAGACTGAGCTCACGTCTGTCCCCCTCCCATTAGATGTTAAGCAGGACCCATTTAATTGAGCTTGGCTGTTGAGTGTGTGAGTGAATCCATGCTCTTCTCTCTCTTCCCCCATCTCCTCTCCTTCTGCAGGTTCCCCAGGTTACTCAGTGCAGGGATTTGCTGTCCCAGACTTTCCCCAGCCTGTTAGGGAAGCTGTCCCACCAGGTGTATGCAGATAAGTTCTTTTACTTCAAAGTCCTTGGTGACTCTCTGGTCCTAGACTGGCCAAAATGATACAGAGGACTTGGGAACTGGCTTTTCTCAAAAGTTAATGGCTCCCTCCAGGTTTATATTGCTATCATTATTGCCAACAGCAATAACAACTAACAGTCATGAGCACCTGTCGTATACCAGGCACTGGTTCTTCCACTGTTAACACCCACCGTGCCTCTAAGAAGTTAGGTGCAGCACCGTTCATTTCTGTTACCTTCATTTTGTAGATGAGGCATGTGAAGCTCGAAAGGGATGCCTTAATTTGTCAGGATCCCATAATTAATATGAAGTGTTGTTAAGATTCCAAACCAGGTTTCCTGACTTTCAAGCCAGGGTCCTTCATCATTTCTAGTGCTTCATCTTCCCAGCCCATCTCTGTCTGGTTCTCTCTGCTGGTACGCATTCTGGGATTTATGTGAAACAAGAATAATTTCTACTGGGTCCTTTGATTTTACGAACTCTGATGTTTTGCAAAACTAGAGTTGGCACAAGCAAGGAGGAGGTAGTCAATTTGGAGCTCCCTTGAATTTTAGAAAAATAAAGATACCACCCAACAGGAGTGGGGTCCCTGGTGTTAGAGACACTATGCAGACACTCTGAGTTCGGTGGACCTTGGGGGGGGTGTGGCCTCCAAGGCTGATGGTCAGGAAAAGTAACTTTAATTGATAGAGGTTAACCTCATCACAAGTGACCCATTGGGCTGTGATGCTGGGGGGACCTAGGAGGTGGGCCAGGTGTATCCTCAGGGCTGGAATGTAACTAACCGGACAGGTGACAATACAATCAATTGAAGAAAGACTCAACCTGCCTGAGTGAAACACAGGGAGAGGATGTCCCAGCTGAGCCAAACATTCTGGTTGCCTGGGCGGGTCTGATTTCATAGAGACAATAGTCTGGTTTCTTCCTTGTGCTCCAATTCTAGGCTCATGGGTGATTCTTCCGAGAAGAATTTGGCTTCAGATAGAGGCTTTTCTGCAGGGAGAGAATACACTGACCAGCCAAGTCAAAGCTGTTGGTCGTGTTGAAAATCACATTCCTCATTCTGAGCTAATAAGCGGTGTCTGATTTTGAAAGGTTTTGGGCAGCCTGAGTCAGCCCCACCAATACCAGGCATTTCTGGGTAAGTACTTCTTTCCCGGAACTGTGACGTCATCCCATTGTCTGTGCCCCACTCAACTATGAGCTCTTTGAGGTTGGCAGCTGAGGCTTGCTTCTATTAGTATCTGGGGGGATTAAGATCTGGCCTGTAGATGTTGCTCAGAAAACATCTATTGAATGGGTGTGAACCGTGACATTTCTATAGAGGTACAAAGCTGACACTGCAGTAGCGGCACCTCAATGCTAAATGTATCAGGAAGCTTTATTTTCCCTGGGGCACCTCACCCAAGGGCAATGGTTGCTCTCCCAGTCTCATGAGAGCCACGGGGCTGGTGAAGGTGGCCCCGGTGGGGAGGGGGTGGCACTGTGGGGAGAATGGTCTCGGATCCTAATGTCACCCACCATGCTGGAGTGGGACCTCAAAGCAGTCTATAACCGTGAGGACTGGACTGATTTCATGCACTTTAACTTTTGTCCATTAAAGCAGTGAAGGCCTAGTAAAGCAATTTTTAAACTACCTTTGTAAGGCTTTTCTCATAAATAAAAAACTTAGGAAAAGCAGTTCTCTGTCAGCCTCAGAAGCTAAGGTCACTGTAACCCAACATTTCAACTTGGAACCTCGAGGCTGGGAGGTTCTGTCCTGAGTCCTCCCATGGTTGACCCTTCAAAAGCCACGTGGCTTCCATGGTATTACGGCTGTCTGGGTCCATGCTTGCCTTCTTGCCCAAAGCGTGAGTGTTTCTGAGGACAAGGCCATGGCCTCGTGTGTGCCTCATGGTACATGTGGTTATAGCACAACGCTCTACACCCTGAGTAGTGTGCACAGTAAAAATTTGGAAATAATAACCAGCTCCACAATAGGAAGCTTTTTTATGTAGCTGAGGTTCCCTCCTCCTTGCTTCTGTGCCTTCTACCCTGGAGCTGAATTGCCTGACTTTGAATCCCAAACCACTTCTTATTAGCTGTGTGAGTTTGGGCAAGTGATATTTCCTCTTTGAGCCTCAGTTTCATCAGCTGTAAAATGGGAATAATAATAACATCTACCTCATAGAGTTGTGAGAATGAAATGAGATAATAAAATGAATATTATAATAATAATAGGAAATACTGACATGGCACTTACTGTAACTCAGGTATTTTTCTAAGTGTTTTACATGTATTAACTCATTTAATCCTCATAGGAATTTTGATACGTGCAAAGTATCTAAGAAGTAGTTTCTGCTAATGGTTATTATCACAATAAATGATAGATATACTCATTATTAACTCACTCTCAGCCAACAGTGCATAAGAAAGCATATGATAAACTAGGATGTGAATTTGTACTAGGATGTGAATGACGGACGATAGCTGTCCTTTACTCAAGAATAGCTATTGAGAATTAAATGTTTGCATCTAATTGGATGATTTTTTAATTGTGGCATTTGAGGTCTCAGTGGAATCTGGAAGGGAATACATTTAATATTTCTTGGGGCATCTTTTAAAGCTCGTGAGTAAACAGCCATGGACTTTTTTACCAGGCATATGGGGTGAATTTGATTCTCCACCTGGAAAATGATTTGATAAACATTGCTTCTGTATCTAACAGATTTGATATATGTTGAAGATCAAACAGAACTCAAGTCCAGGCAAATGTTTCATAAAAACTTCAAGAGACCCAGCAGAATGGTCTGCCACTTGTTCAACTTCCCAACTTTCTGAGAAAGGTGGAGAAGAGGAATGAGATGCCCCTGGCCTAGGTTATGTCTTGGAGTCTATCATCAGCCTTTGGATCAGGGGCTGTTAGGGAACATGTGTTACAGTCTGTTTAACCAATCAACAAAAAAATTACGGTAGTTTGGTCTAAGGTCGCCAAATTTTAATTTTGCCATAAAAACTTGTTGGAAAATTAATACCTACAATAGCGAAGAAAAGGAAACAACTTAGGTGTCCTTTGATGGAAGAGTGGATAAAGAAGTTGTAGCATATATATATATATATATATATATATATATATATAATATTAGCCATAAAAAAGAAGAAATCCTGCCATTTATGACAACATGGGTGGACTTGAGGGCATTATGCTAAGTGAAATAAGTCAGAGAAAAAGACAAATACTGTATATCACTTAAATGTGAAATTTGAAAAAACCCCAAAATGAACCAAAAAACAAAAAGCAACCAAAATCATAGAAAAGGAGATCAAATTTGTGGTTACCAGAGGCAGGGAGTGGGGGGAGGAGAAACTGGAGGAAAGTGATCAAAAAGTACAAACTTCTAGTTATAAGATAAGTACTAGGGATATAATGTACAACCTGATGACATAGTTAACCCTGCTGTATGACACAGATGACATTGTTAAGAGCACAAATCCTGAGTTCTCATCACAAGGAAAACATCTTTGTCTTCTTTTTTTTTTTACTTTCTCTTTTGATTGTATCTAAATGAGATGATTGATGCTAACCAAACTTATTCTGGTAATCATTTCACAATATATGTAAGTTAAACCATTATGTGGTGATGTATGTCAATTACATCTCAATAAAACTAGAAAAGAAAAAGAATAAAACCACTATTTAAGAAGGGCTGGTGACCTCACACTGACACATGTGTACACCACGTCTTTTCTTTGTCATTTTGTTGCAAACAAGAGAAAATATCATTATAGGACTTCCCTGGTGGCACAGTGGTTAAGAATCTGCCTGCCAATGCAGGGGACATGGGTTCCCTCCCTGGTCTGGGAAGATTCCACATGCTGCGGAGGAACTAAGCCCGTGCGCCACAACTACTTAGCCTGTGCTCTAGAGCCCGTGAGCCACAACTATTGAGCCCATGTTCCACAACTACTGAAGCCCGCATGCCTAGAGCCCGTGCTCCGCAACAAGAGAAGCCACTGCTCGTGTACCACAATGAAGAGTAGCCCCCGCACACCACAACTAGAGAAAGCCCGCATGCAGCAACAAAGACTCAACACAGCCAATAAATAAATAAATAGAAAATATCACTATAGATTAGCACCAGTTTGTGGACCAGGATTAGGGAACCACTGATCTAGTCCAATACCTGCTCCCTCATTTTGCAAAAGGGGAATCCCAGGCCCAGGAAAGGAAAGTAAATTTTCAAGGTCATAGCCTGCGACCCAGTTGCAGTTTTAGCTTCTAGCACCCTGTCATTGTGCACCCAGTCAGATATTCATGCAGTTTTCTCTCTCCAGGTGCGTCTCTCACCTGAGGGACTCTGTACACGGAGAGCAGCTCAGCCATGGGCTTGGACTCCGGGGAGGTCATCCCTCCAACCACCCCCAGGAGCAGTTGCTGGGGGCTGCAGCTGAAGTTGGGTGTGTGCCAGGGCTGGTTGGACAGCAGGACCAGGGTGCTCCCCAGGGCCTGGACCCCCAAGATGCAGCAATCAGATCTGCAGTCCCACAGTAATGTTGGGCAGGAAGGCTGGGTCCTCGTTTGCCTCCGACACAGCAAAGAGAAGTCCCAGAAGATTCAGGAAAAAGCGGACTTTGAATCTTAGAGAGGATGAAAGACAGGGGGAGTTAGGATTGTTCAGTAGCATTCTCAAGGGTCACACAAAACAGCCCAGGGTCTCTCCTTGGGAGAAGCAAGGGCAGGAAGAGATGTGGGATTGAATTTAGGTGTATGTTTGTGAAAGAAAGAAGCCTTGGGTGGGCGGGGATGGGGGTGGGGGGGTGGGCGGGGAATCTAGGGAATACAGGCATACACAAGTGGACAGTCACGGAGAAAGGCTGGCAGCCTCCCAGAGATGGACAAAGAGACACACAAAGTGACAGACACACACGCACAGAGGCTGATAGCAATATAGGCACATACACAGCATCAGGTCCTCCCAATCAGGCAGACACTGGGCAGAATAGATGTGACATGTAAGCAGGCAGACTTTTGGGCTGGGATAGATGACTCAGATGCAGAGACAGGCAGATACACACAGAGACAGGCACTCAGGTGTGGATGAGACAGGGAGACAGGTGACACAGGCTATGGTGAACGGGACAGGCACACGTGGAAACTGGCAGCTGTATGCAGAGGCAGACACGTGGGCACACGCCTGCATAGATAAATAGCCACAGACACAAGCAGAGAGCTATGAGTAGAGGCAAAAGACGTCTGCCAGAATGTCTTTGACAAAGACTTAGGCAGGAAGAAATGACAGACATGGGGAAGAGTGACAGTGGGGTTTGGCTACATACTTCCTGGGCATCTTTCTGGCTAGACCTTACAGGCTCATAGATTGAAATCTGGTTAGAAACCAATGAAGCCTCAGAAACGGTTCAGGTACCTGTGGAAGCTGGGTTTGTGGGAGAGAGTTGCTGGCAACGGTGGGCCTGAGGCTGCCTCTTCTGTGGTCTCAAAAACATGCCTGTAGATGCATCTCACCACAGCTGCTGCAGCCGTGCTTCTGAAGCACTCCCAGGCCTAAACCTGCTGAGCTCTTCTCTCCATCACATTTAAGGAGTGTTAGCATCATCCAGAGAGAGAAGGGGACATGCCTTATTTACTCAATGACTCAGGAGAGTCTCCAATACCAAGTGCACAGGGGCTGCCCCTGCCAGGGGTTTCGTTGCTAGGGGGCCCTGGAAGATGGGTGACAGGTCTGGGGCTGCCAGATGCTTACATTGATCAGGAAGTTTCCTCTTCTCCCTCCTGTCTTCCCTCCTCCCACCGTTGGCACAGAGGCTGCTCCAGGGGCTGCCGGAACTTGACCTTTGGCTGATCCAGCAGTTCGTGCAAGGGGGTCACAGCCCCGATGAGCATACCTCCTTTGACGGAAAAGATGTCCGAGGGCCTGGACATTGGCAGGTATCCGGGGCCCTGGACAGTGTCGCCCATGGGCATCACTGAGAGCAGGGCCACAAGGACAGTTGGGCTGGGCTTAGGGGCTGTCCTTTCCTGTGGCTGTGAGGCTGGGGATTCTCTGCTGTCGGACCACCTGGACCTGGCTTCCTCTGGGAGTCTTGAGGTACATGTGCTGGGTCTTTAGGAGCCTCTGGAAAGAAGGAGAGTGAGTGTGGCTGGGCTCCTAGCCTTTGCTCTACAGGACTAAACTCTTGGAGTTCTCCAGACCTCTGTGACTTCCTTCTAGCCCCAGCTCCCAGCAACCTCCATCCTTGCCTCTCACATCCTGACAGGTACTAACTTTCCTTACTTCCTGGCTGAAGTACTGGCCGAGACAATGGGAGCAGGAGGTGTGCCCTGTTCAGCAATACCTCCTTTCTTCCAGGGACCTTGCTATAGGGGTCCTGTGTTTTTAAAGGAATCAGACCTCCTTGCCCCAGGGCGTCTTAGGCCTGCTCACACCCCACAGTCTTCAGAGCCAAAATTAACCCAGTGATGCACAGGAGAGGCCTGAGGTCTCCAGGGAGAGGCTGAAAAACAAGCCAGGGAAGCAGCCTTGTTTTTCTTGGCCGCAGGCCTCTCTTAGGCTGAACTGTCACTGAGGTGGGGACACTTGGCCTGGAGATCCCAGTGGGGCAGAGGCCAGGGGAGGGCTGGCCTTAGGGTTCAGCTTCAATCTGTTTTTGACTGAATTCCTGGCTCTGCTTTGAATGCTCTGAGTGATCTTGGGCCTCAGCTTTCTTTTCTGTGATAGGAAAATATTGGATTCAACGGGTGGGTCTCAAAGTTTATTTCAGCAGCAAAACCCTTCCGTAACACACTACAGACGCTCAGGGCATAAAATCACCGGGGTAGAGATACTCTCTGTGAGGTAGGGTCAATGACCTTGAGTTTGGCGTGCTGGGCTCTCTCTAGCCCCGCTCAGTGGTTTCTTGGGCCTCTTGGACCAGTCTGCCACCTGTAAGGACCACAGTTCGGCCCAGGACCGAATTTTCTCAAAGGCTCCTTTCAAGATGGACGCCGATTTTCAACCAAGTATGATCAAGTGAGCACTGGGAGGTCTTAACTCCTGACCCAGGAGGGATTGGAACAGGGAAAAGCTAAATTGGACTCCATGTTGAATACTTTTTTGCCTTTCGTTACTTTTGTTATCATAAGTATACATAATGGACTGCTTCCGGGAACCCTACCCACCTATGAGTGACTGCAGAAAAGAAGAAATTAACACATTCCTTTCCCCCAGGCTAGTCATCCAGGAGATGTTTTGCAAGACTGATAACCTTGTTACTTTACTTCTGGCCACTCCCTCTCTGATACCATAAAAGAAACTGGCATCCAGACCCAGATAAGATTTTTTTTTTTTCCAGAGACACTAGTCTGCCATCTTCTCTGTCTGCCCGCTTTCTGCATAAAATTGTATTCCTTACCTCAACACCTCGTCTCCGATTTATTGGCCTGTCGTGTGGGGAGCAGAGTGAACTTGGACTCGGTAACAGGACTGGGGCTGAGGAAAGGCCAGGGAGAGTCTAGACTCAGGTTAGAAGGGGATGCTCAGGGACTACGCACTGTGCACCAGGAGAGACTAGGAACACAGGGTGGGCAGGAGCCATTGATAAACTAAGAGCCAGTGGAACGTTCTTCCATCATGGATTGTGCTGGCCTTGGCTGAGCGAGGCTGGTCGCTGGCACAAACACATTCCAGAGAGGTTCAGGTGAGCACCGGAGGGCAGGTAAGAGGAGGGCAGGTGCAGGGGCCTCCGAAGGGCAGTTTCAGGTGGGCAGTAACAGCTGTACAGCATATAAAGCATCCTTGAACCCATTTTCCCATTTGTTCTTCATTATAGTTCATGTAATGCAGGAGTTATTCTCATTTTACAAATGGGACATGCAGAGAGATGGAGTGATTTGGTCTGGGCCACACAGGCAGTAAATGCATGATACAGGCTTAGAACTCAAGGCCCCTGGACCCTGCCCCACACCTGCATGGAGTGACAAGGTGGTCCTGCAGAAATGGGCCGGGGCATCACCTGCAAGAGCCACTTGCTGACTTGTTGGATGAAACTATGGATGCGGTTGGGCTACTTGTGTGTTTTGAAATATCTCTCCTTGGGTGGGGGTTGGGGGGCGGTGGGAGGAGCTGTGTCCTTTCCCACCCAAGCTGCCTGTCAGAGCAGGCCACACACCCTGCCATGAGCTCCAGGAAAGCCTCAGGAGGCCCAGGTCTGCTGTGTCCCTGCCCTGATTGGTGGTTGAAGCCTGAAATTCTTCTCTGTTATACAACATCCCTCCCCCAGCCCGTGAGAATGGTTCTACGCGTCATACAGGAGGGTCCCCAGGTGTAAGCTCTTGAGAGACAGCTTAGACCTTCCCCAGCATTCAAATCCTGACTCACGCACCACTGGCTGTGTGAGCCGGGCGAGACATTCAACCTCCGTGGGCTCTCACTTTCATTTCTGGAAAGATGGGAGCGATTGTGCGTCCCACGCCCTCGGCTGTTGTGAAGCTTAAATGTGATAATTAGGCATTCGAAAAAGCTTTGTAAATTTTAAGTGCTGTGGGAAAGAAGGGATGGTTATGCCAGGATTGGAAACAGAGCAACCACAGCATATTAGTGTCAATAGCATGTTAAACTCAGGGGAGCTTCAAGCCGCAGTTTGGTGGGAGGACGGAGAGGGCAGCAGGGACTGTGCACTGGTCAGCCTGTAGGGGGCGCCGGGGAGTAGGAAAAGTGCAGGGCGGAAGATTAAGGTCCAGGAATATAAATCTGGCCAGCCATCAGCTTTACACAATAAAGTTTTATTGCAACATGGCCATGACCATTTGTTCAGTATTGCCTACAGCTACTTTCGCATTATAATGGAAGTTGCAAGATATATTTTGCAGGCTTAAAAGGTCCAAGAGAGGTGGTACGGTATAGTGAAAAAAAGCACCAAATTAGGACTCCATATTTTCCTCCACTAGTAAATTGTGAGTTTCTGGAAGACAGGAGCTAAGTTGTCTTCTTCATTTTTGACTTATGCTGAGCACCTCTCTATGGTCTCCCAGGGTAGAGCAAGACAAGGAGATGAGAGTCACCCTCCCACCAGGCCGCCCCTGCCCTCTCCCTCCTGAGTGTGTCCTTTAAGAATCTCTCACGAATGGAAGATGAGTAGTTTTCACAGGCTGGATCAGCCCGCAATGCCTGAAATATTTACAATCTGGTTCTTTACAGAGAAAGTTTATCTGACACTGCTTTAGAACAGATCTCAGTCTGCAAGACATATAGGGGAGGGTGACATGCCTGCTTTCCATTGCTGAGTAGCAAATTATCACACATTTAGCTGCTTAAAATTGAAAGTCTGTGTGCCCCATGCACAATGAGGCTGAACAATACAGAAATGCTGGAGTTTGGAGCAGAGAAAGGTTAATTGCAGAGCCATGCAAGGAGACCGGTAGGTCATGCCCCCCCCAAACCCCAAACTCTTGGAAGGATTTCAGCAAAATATTCTTAAAGGCAAGGTGAGGGAGGGGTGAGATTGATTGTTGCAAACCTCTTGGTGGAGGAATCTTTCATGTAGGTCAGCTCATGGTGTTCCTGTAAACCTCCAACAAAACCAATGTTATTCTCTGTTCTGCAACTTTTTAACTCTATATGAATGGAAAGGTGTTATACCCTTAAAGGTCAGAGCCTTGAGAATAGGCTATCCTGTATATTTCAGGCTATAGGCAACATTCTTAACTCAAAGCAAAAGCAATAGAATGCAAAAGTTAAAGAAACATCTAAATGGAGTCAGAGTTGTTTTTGCCTGTTATGAAATGACACACATGTATTGTCTCATAATTTCCATGAGACAGGAATCAGGGTGTGGTTTATCCATGTCCTCTGCTCTGGGTCTCCTGTGGCTGAAATCAGAGCACTGAGTTGGACATTAACCTCACTTGAGACTCAAAGTTCTCTTACAAGTCCCATCAGGTTGTTGGTAGAATTCATTGCTTTTTGACTGTAGGTGCCCATTTCCTTGGTAGCTGCAGGCCAGGGGCTGCTCTTGAGTCTACCCTCAGGTCCTTGCCACGTGGCCCCTCCTCTCACGTGGCAGCTTACTCCTTCAAGGTATGTAAGAGGATATCTCTGCTATTTTGAATTTCTCCTTTGGGCTTACTCCATAAGGTCAGACCCACCCAGGATAACTTCCCTTTTGACAAATTCAGAGTCAACTAATTAGAGATCTTACTTATATCTTCAAAATCTGGTATCCTAATAACAGAAGTGATATCCCATCATATCCTCAGGGCCTACCCTCATTCCAGGGGACGGATTATACAAAGCACACGTCAATGGAAGCCACTTTAGAATTCTGCCTACCCCAACCAATCAGACAAACGTAGATGTAGAATATTTATAACACAACTATGTGTCTTGAAACAAATGAACAAGAAGGGGGACTGTATGAGATAAAATGTAAATGTAAATGTAAAAAATGTAACAGTCAAATGCAGTGTTTCAACTTAGATTGGATCTGGATTAAAACTAATAAAAATAAGGAAAATATGAATGAGGATTAAATATTGTTATGTGATGGGGTAATTGGCCATTTTCTTACATGTGGTAGTAGCATTATAATATTATAATTATGTAGAAGATATCCTTAATAGTTATAGTATTTTTAAAAGTCATTAAGTATAACAAACATTCAGAAAACTTAATATCATACATGAATTTTCAGTCTTAAGAGACATGAATTATTAGCACCTGATCAATACATCACCAATACATCACTAATCCCTGAAACCCTTCTGTGTACCATTCAAATCACCACCCCTCAATTCTAATAGCATTGATTAGTTTGCTTGCCTTTGTCCTTTTGTTACCAGAATCCTAGCCTCTGCCCTCCGGTGCTGAATAGAAATGCAGAGACAGTGTTTTGGGTGAAGTAGAAAAGAGTAGCTTTTATTGCTTTGCCAGGCAAAGGGGGTCACAGTAGGCTAGCGCCTGCAAGACTGTGCCCTCCCTTGGGAGAAAATAGGATGGGGTCTTATAGTTCAGGAGGGGAAGGGAGGGCTGCAGATAAGAAGTAAGGCAGATACAAGCTTGCATTCTTCTTTCTTCTTGGAAACTTCCACATGGTCAAAGTTAGTGTCAAGAGGTCTTGGGAGGGTTCCGTTGGTCCTTGAGGCTATCACACTGTGACTTTCTTTCTGGAATAAAGAATGATTACATTGACATATATACACACCAAATGTAAAATAGATAGCTAGTGGGAAGCTGCTGCATCACGCAGGGAGATCAGCTCGATGACGGGTGATGACTTAGAGGGTTGGGATAGGGAGGGTGGGAGCAAGTCACGGGAGGGAGGAAATATGGGGGTATATGTATGGGTGCAGCTGATTCACTTTGTTTTACAGCAAAAACTGGCACAACAGTGTAAAGCAATTATATTCCAATAAATAACAAAAAAAATTAAAAAAAAAGAAAAGAATGCTCACAAAGAAAAGGAATATTAGGGAGTGCTTCCTCAGAGAAGCAAACACCAGGTGCATTGTACAGCTCTGAAAGTAATCGTTTTCAAAATGTGACCAAGTAAGAAAGAGAAACATTTCTGTGAAAATGACTGAGTGGGCTAAAAGAATAAGGCCTAGCATATTGGAAGCAGCCTTAACTGATTTCTGCTATCACAAATCACATAACTGGACTCATACAGTATATTGTCATTTGTGTCTCATTCCTTTCATTCAACACTATGTTAGTGAGATTCACCCAGATTGTTGCCGTAAACTAGAATATTTTTGATGGAAACTCTGCTTTTTTTTCATAGATGTGTCTAAATATGCTTAAAGAGAATTTTGCTAAATGAAGGATGTTCTTAATACTATTTTTTTCACACTGAACTGAACATTTTAGTGAAGGTAAGTATTTCCAGTTGTGCATTTTTGCCTCCAGTTAGAATATCTTTCTTTGACAATTTTTATAAGACAAAAAAATCATAAAATTATGGTACCTTGAATACTTCATCAAATTTAAATGCTGAATGAAAATGATTGCCTTTATTATTTCGCTCCAGTTCAGAATAGAAGTTTATCCAATTGAAATCAGGGAGTCCACTAAAAAGGGTCTTGTCACAAGTCAATATACTCCAAGCCACAATTATGTAATTTTGGAATTACATCTAGTACACTGATTTGCTTGTTTTTTTTTGTTTAGTTTTTTCCTTTCCAATGGAATGGATAAATTTCAGTGCCTTCCAGTTTGCAAGATTTGTTTTCAATGCTTGAAAATTGATAACACATTCAAAAGTTGAAGGTTCTTGTGCTCCATTCATTACATACTTTGATTAAAGATACAAGATTTCTAACTGATTTTGAATAAATACAATAAAAATTTGGGGAACATTTAAACAAATGAGCTCAATATTATTGTAGATCACTCAGGTCCATAAAAAAGGAGCATTTCAAAGGCTTACATACTTCTATGATGCTGCAGATAAGAAGCAGGAAAGAAATGTTGGTGCCATGCAGGAGCGTTTTTGTTTATTTTGTTTTTTGCTATTCAATCCCATCTTGATCAAAACATTTTGTACTCCATTTCTCTAATTGTGTTGCTGTGAAAATATTTGTAAATGTTAACAACTATAGCTTCTATTTTGATGGAAAAACCATCATAACTTGTTTGGATGTGATTCTAAATTATGTGTACCACAACTGACTCCAAATGTATCTCTGTGCCATGGTTTTTGTAATTCAAGTCAAACATTCTTTTTTTCATGATTTTGTGCTTCAGTAAAAATTGTGTTTGTATTATAACCACACGAACAAAGGGTGTTGTTTTCAAGCTTGATCTTTTATGTGGAATTTGTAACAGCATTCACAATAATGTCAGATATTTCATATTTGACAGGATGAACTTTCAACAGCTTTACTCTGAAGAATTGGAGGAAAAAATAAAATTATTGGAGTAGACTTTCTGTTTGAAGCATTTAATAACACTGACATAAAACTGTCATCATTTCACGGTGTGTAAAATGGTTCTTTTCTATTGGAGACAATACATTACCAAGTATTGCTTTACTTTTTCTTTGTGCACAAAAAGTTGAAATTAAAGAAAGGAGCTAAATTACCTTTGATGAGAATGAAAAGTCATGCTTTGCAGAGTGAGGAGTAAACCCACCTGCTATTTTAAACCGTTGTCATCACGAAAGCAAGGGTTAATGCATCTTCAGCTGATTTGCATCTTCTGCTTTTCAAATCCTCATGGACGCTACTAAGACATCCACAATAAATGATAAATGATGACAAACATTCTGTGCAAAATATATGTTCATCATCAACTGTCTCGATTAACATGCACTCTGTTTTTTGAATGTTTTGCTACCAAAAGCGCTTATTGCAAACATGAAAATGATACCACACAATGGTATCGGTCTGGCTTTGTACTGTGCAAAAATGGACCAAATTACTGCAGCAGAAGCTTTCAGACTACTCTCTGTATGCTATACAGCAGTGCTTCATTTGTGCCTGGGAGTCTGCCCAGTGGAAAACCTATTGGCTTCACGTGCTGTGGCATGGACCGCAATACAACTGGCTAGTACTTCAGTGGCTGCCAGGGGCAGCAGAGTTGAGTATTTCTCTCACCATCACCCTAGACCTGAGAAATGAGCTGTCTCCAGATCCTGGTGTCTAGGTGATTTTTTTATTTTATTTTTTCAAGCAGGGGGTACCTTGTTTGCTGTCCTTGGACAAGAGATTTCATTCTGGAAAGCATCAGGAAAAGAGAGATGAGATTTGCCTGATTAGTCTTTCAGATTTAAATACACATCAAAGTGACAGCCCTGCTCATTGTATACATGTCCCACACACTATTAGATTGTCCATAGTAGAAGATGGAAGTACAAAAATGGAAGTCTATCAAATTAATAAAAAAGTGAAAAATCTGGGACAAATGTTCCACTGACTAGGATGCCAGGACAACAGGTGTAAATAGAGACTGTCCTGGGAAAACCTTTAAGTTGTAAATGTGTTTTTCTTTCCTTTCCTTCTCTTCTCCCTTCCCACCCCCTATTCCCTTCTCCCCTCTTTTTTCTTTTTTTAATATTTATTTATTTATTGGCTGCATTGAGTCTTTGTTGCTGCACGTGGGCTTTTTCTGATTGCATTGAGTGGGGGCTGCTCTTCACTGCAGTGCACGGGCTTCTCATTGCAGTGGCTTCTCTTGTTGAGGAGCACAGGCTCTAGGTGCGTGGGCTTCAGTAGTTGTGGCACATGGGCTCAATAGTTGTGGCTTGTGGGCTCTAGAGCACAGGCTTAGTAGTTGTGGCACACAGGCTTAGTTGCTTCCCAGCATGTGGGATCTTCCCCAACCAGGGCTCAAACCCCTGTCCCCTGCATTGGCAGGCGGATTCTTAACCATTGCGCCACCAGGGAAGACCTCCTTCCCTCTTTCTTCTTTCTTCTTTTCCTCCCTTTTTCTTTGTCTTTTTCTTTTGGAAGCATTAAAGCCTTTCTTTCCTTCAAGATAACTGCTTATTAAATATAGGTTTTTGGTTTTATGCTCGCAGCACTTTATGGAGGTATAATTTAAGTACAGTAATATACGCTAATCGTCACAATTTACGTGTGCAGATTAATGAATTTTGACAATATGCATGTAGACATATAATCATCACACAGATGAAGGTATAGAAGATTTCCATACCCTGGAGTATCCCTCCTGTCCCTTTCCAGACCATCATTCTTCCTCCATCCTTCAGAGGCAACCACTGTCTAGTTTCTATTACCACAGGGTAGTCTGTCTATTTCAGCTTCATAGAAATGAAATAATTCTGTCTGGTTTATTTCATTCATCATAATATTTTTGGGATTTGTCCATGTTGTTGTATGTATCAACAGTTAATTTCTTTAAAAAACATCTGAGTATGAATATGCTATAATTTGTTTATCCATTCGGTCTTTACACATTTGGGTTGTCTGCAGTGTTGAGTTGCTGTGAATATAGGTGCAGTGGACATTGTTGTAAAAGTTGTTTTGGGTGAACATAGGCATTCATTCTCATGGATGCAAACTAAGGAGAAGGAATTCCTGAGACAGAGAGTAGGTGTCTCTTTGACTTTATAAGAAACTGGAAAATAATTTACCAAAGTCATATAATCTTATACTGACCATACCAAGTGTCAGAAAGCATATGGAGAAACTGGGATTCTCATATGTTGCAGGTGGGAATGTCTTGGCACCATGGAATATTACTCAGCCATAAAAAGGAATGAAATTGAGTTATTTGTAGTGAGGTGGATGGACCTAGAGTCTGTCATACAGAGTGAAGTAAGTCAGAAAGAGGAAAACAATTACTGTCTGCTAACACATATATATGGAATCTAAAAAATGGTAATGATGAACCCAGTGGCAGAGGAAGAATAACGACACAGACACAGAGAACAGACTTGAGGACACAGGAAGTGGGGAGGGAGCCTCAAGAGGGAGGGGTTGTGGGGATATATGTATAAATACAGCTGATTCGTTTTGTTGTACAGTGAAAACTGGCACAATAGTGTAAAGCTATTATACTCCAATAAAGATCAAAAGAAAAAAAAAAACTTTAAACTTATACCTACCATAAAACCCAGCCACTCCACTCCCAGATATTTGCTCAAGAAAAATGAAATGAATACATTCACACAAAGACTTGTGCACAGATGTTCATAGCAGCTTTATTTGTATCCAGGCAAAACTGGAAACAAGTTCATGTCTATCAGTGGGTGAACGGATAGAAAATTCCGGTGCACCCATTTCATGGAATGCTGCTCATCAATAAAAAGGAACTAACAATAAATGCAGCAACATGGATGAATCTCAAAATAATTATGGTAAATAAAGCCAGACAAGAAAGAGTAAATGCTTTTGATTCAATTCATGTAAATTTGCAATTCTAGCAAATGCAAAGTAATCTGTAATAACAAAGCAAATACATGTTTGTGTGGGGATGGAGTGGGGGGCATGAATTACAAATATTCATGAAGAAATATTTTGGGGTAGTGGGTATGTTTTTTATATTGATGGGGTAATAGTTTATACATGTGGCAAAACATCACATTGTACACATTAAATATGTACAGTTTATTTTACATCAATTAAACCTCAATGAAGCTAACTTTAAAAAGCTGGAAATTGTTCATTCCTCTTATGTTTCCTAGAGAAGTATGTATAGAACTGGCATTTTTTCCTTAAATCTTTGAGAGAAATCATTAGCATCTGGAGGTTGTTTTTAATTTTTCCTTTTTTTGGGGGAGGGGGAGGGATGGTTCTTAATTACACATTCAATCCCTTCAACAAATATGATTTAAATTTTATTTACTATTATTTTAGTTTGTGAAGCTTATGTTTATTTAGGAAGCTGTCTATTTTCTCTAAGTTATCAAATTTATTGGCATAATGTTGGTTATAATATCTCCTTATTCTACTTTATGATATCCATAGGATCTGTAGTAATACTCTTTTGAATTTATGTTACTGGTAATTATGACTTCTATTAATCTTTCCAAGGAAGCAAAATTTGACTCTTGAATTTTTAAAAATCTATTTTTATTGACATCTTTATTGAGATATAATTGACATTTGTCTATTTTCTATTTCATTAATCTTTGTTCTCATCTTTATTACTCCTTTTATTCTATTTTCTTTGGGTTTAATTTGACCTTCTTTTTCTAGCTTCTGAGATAGAAGCTTAGATCATTGATTCTAGACTTTTCCTCCAGTATAGTTATTTAGAACATTAAGCACTGCTTTAACATCATCCCCCAGTTTTCATATGTTTATTTCGTTACTGTTCAGTTTAAAACATTTTCTTATTCCAATTTTTATTTTTCTTGCACAGGTTATTTATGAGTGTATTCTTTTTTTTTTTTAAATAAATTTATTTATTTGTTGGCTGTGTTGGGTCTTTGTTTCTGCACACAGGCTTTCTCTAGTGGTGAACAGGAGCTACTCTTCATTGCGGTGCAAGGGGTTCTCGTGGTGGCTTCTCATTGCACAGCACGGGCTCTAGGCTCGCAGGCTACAGTAGCTATGACACATGAGCTCAGTAGTTGTGGCTCATGGGCTCTAAAGTGCAGCCTCAGTAGTTGCGGCACACAGGCATAGTTGCTCCTTGGCATGTGGAATCTTTCCGGACCAGGGCTCAACCTGTGTCCCCTGCATTGGCAGGCAGATTCTTAACCACTGCACCACCCGGAAAGTTCCTAGGAGTGTATTCTTTAATTTCTTTTCGTTATCAGTAACCAGTATTACTAGTTTAATTCCATTGTAGTAAGAGAACTTGTTTGGCTTCATTTTAATCCTTTGTGATTTATTGAGACCTGACTAACACATGATCCATTTTGGTGAACGTTCCACATAAGGTTGAATGGAATTTGGATTCTTCTGGCTTTGGTGTGTAGCATTCCATATATATCAATTAGATGAAGTTGGTTAGTGGCATTCGAATATCTATCCTTACTTATTTTTTTGCCTACTTTTTCTTCATATTACTGAAGAGAAGTGTTAACATATCCAACTATATATTTTCTTCATGTATTTTGTAGCTATGTTATTGGGTGCATAGAGATGTAAGATTGCTATGTCCTCCTGATAAATTCATGTTTTTCTCTATCTCTGGCCGTATTCCTTGTCTTGAAGTCTCCTGTTCAAGAATAACATAGCCATCCTAGCTTTTTTATGCTGAGTGTTTCCATGGCATATCATTTTTCATTCTTTTACTTTTAACCTATCTATGCCCTTCCTTTTAAAGAGTGTCCTCTGTAAAGAGCATATGGGTGGATTTTATTATGATTTTAATTTTAATAGTGTGGCAATTTCTGTCTTTTTGTTAGAGTGCTTTGTCCATTTGCATCTAAGACAATCACTGATATTGTTTAGTTTAAGCCTTTTGTCTTATAACTTTTCTGTGTCTCACATCTGCTTTCTGTTCCCTGTTTTTCTTTTCCTGACTTATTTTGCACTTTTATTTTAGTATTCTATTCTCTCTCTCTCTCTCTTTTGGCTTTTGCCATACTTGTTTGTATTATTTTTTAAAGCAGTTGCTCTAAAGTTACAATAAGTATCCTTTTGGTGAGTAATCAACCACCTCACTATTCAGTGCCTTAAAACAACATGTATTTATTTACTTATACTAACGTTTGCGTCATATCGGGTGTGGTTGTCATTCCAATGGGCTGCTAGGCTTTTTCTGGTATTTCTCTACACTGTGTTGCAGTGCATTGTGCTGCAGGATGGGGAAAGGCAACTGTGCTGGTTGCACTTGCTTTGATTTATTGTGGAATGAAGTACAAAGATATAGTTAAGTTTATAAGACAAAAAAGAAGGGGAACATTCAATTCCAAAAAGCTCCTTTACCGACCTAAGATGTAATTATGCTTCAGAGATACCAGCGGGCATTGGTGTGTTCAGTAAAAAGAAATGTATATGAAAGCTGACTTTATTGTGGTATTTAGAGGGAACTCTTGGTACCTGAAAATGTGAATCTGGAATCTTAACGGTGTCGTCAAAGTAGTGATAGATTCAGTACTCCTCAATCACTCTCCTAATGATGGGGGAAAAGCAAACAAAAAAGAAATCCCTCTATAACATGAATAAAATGTTTAAGAAAAGAGAAAGAAGAAAACCTTCTATTCTAGGTGAATAAGAAACTCCATTCTTGGGCTTCCTAGGTGGTGCAGTGGTTAAGAATCTGCCTGCCAATGCTGAGGACATGGGTTCAACCCCTGCTCCAGGAAGATCCCACATGCCGCAGAGCAACTAAGCCCGTGTGCCACAACTATTGAGCTTGAGCTTCAGAGCCTGTGAGCCACAA
The DNA here is from genome assembly GCF_030028045.1 of Hippopotamus amphibius kiboko. Taxonomy (NCBI): domain Eukaryota; kingdom Metazoa; phylum Chordata; class Mammalia; order Artiodactyla; family Hippopotamidae; genus Hippopotamus; species Hippopotamus amphibius. Next base: position 113,264,280 of record NC_080188.1, read on the forward strand.
CTATTGAGCCCATGTGCTGCAACTACTGAAATCCATGCGCCTAGAGCCTGTGCTCCACAACAAGAGAAGCCATGGCAATGAGGAGTCTGTGCACCACAACGAAGAGTAGCCCCCACTCACTGCAACTAAAAGAAAGCCCATGCACAGCAAAAAAAGACCCAACACAGCCAATAAAATAAATTAAAAAAAAAAGAAACTCCATTCTTGGCAAGGGGCAGTAATTCAACTGGCAGTATAAGTTGGCATCCCACAGTTCAAATGTTGGGCTTCTCAACTGACAAATGATTAATCTCCAAAATATACAAGCAGCTCATTCAGCTCAATATGAAAAAAGCAAATAACCCCATCCAAAAGTGAGAAGACCTAAATAGACATTTCTCTAAAGAAGACATGCAGATGGCTAACAAACACATGAAAAGATGCTCAACATCACTAATCATTAGAGAAATGCAAGTCAAAACCACAATGAAGTATCACCTCACACCGGTCAGAATGGCCATCATCAAAAAAATCTAAAAACAATAGATGCTGGAGAGGGTGTGGAGAAAAGGGAACCCTCCTGCACTGTTGGTGGGAATGTAAGTTGGTACAGCCACTGTGGAAAACTGTATGGAGGTTCCTTGAAAAACTAAAAATAGAACTACCATGTGACCTAGCAATCCCGCTACTGGGAATATACCCAGAGAAAACCATAATCCAAAAAGAAACATAATGGTACGTACCATAATGTTCATTGCAGCACTATTTACAATAGCCAGGACATGGGAGCAACCTAAATGCCCCTCAACAGACGAATGGGTAAAGAAGATGTGGCACATATATACAATAGAATATTACTAGGCCATAAAAAGGAATGAAATTGAATTATTTGTAGTGAGGTGGATGGACCTAGAGTCTGTCATACAGAGTGAAGTAATCCAGAAAGAGAAAAACAAATAATGTATGCTAACTCTCATGCATGGAATCCAAAAAAATGATACTGATGAACCCAGTGACAGGGCAAGAATAAAGATGCAGATGTAGAGAATGGACTTGAGGACATGGGGTGGGGGGCAAAGGGGAAGCTGGGACTAAGCAAGAGAGTAGCATAGACATAGACACCCTACCAAATGTAAAATATATGGCTAGTGGGAAGCAGCTGCATAAAACAGGGAGATCAACTCGATGATGGGTGATGACTTAGAGGGCCAGGATAGGCAGGGTGGGAGGGAGTCGCGGGAGGGAGGGGATATGGGGATATATGTATAAATACAGCTGATTCACTTTGTTGTATAGCAAAAACTGGCACAACAGTGTAAAGCAATTATATTCCAATGAAAAGCTTTAAAAAAAAAATGTTGGGCTTCTTTTTTTTCATTGTCTCAGTCCTAGTCATGAAAATGTTCAGATAATTTATTTTTTATTTTTTAAAATTTTTATTGGGGTGTAGTTGATTTACAATGCTGTGTTCATTTCAGGTGTACAGCAAAGTGAATCAGTTCTACAAATACATATATCCACTCTTATTTAGATTCTTTTCCCATATAGGCCATTACAGAGTACTGAGTAGAGTTCTCTGTGCTATGTAGTAGGTCCTTATTAGTTATTTATTTTATATATAGTAGTGTGTATGTGTCAAAAGATATTTTTTAAAGCCTAATAATTTATAGTTCCTGGTTTTTAGTCTGTCTTTTTTTTTTTTTTTTGCTTATAATTTTTATTTATTTATTTATTATTTTTGGGGGGGTACACCAAGTTCAATCATCTGCTTTTATACACATATCCCCGTATTCCCTCCCTCCCTTGGCTCCCTCCCCACCCTCCCTCGAGTCCCCCCCACCCTCCCCGTCCCAAGACTTTGACCAAGACTTTAGGAAATCTCATGCCTCTCAACTTCCTTAAATTATCTAGTGCCTTTAGAAGCAACACCCACCACACAGTCTTGAATTACTTATGTGTTACATATCATCCACTATGTGACAGAGACCTTATAGTTCCCAAAGCTTTGCCTTTACCAGACATCACATTTCGGGAGACTACTGTTCACAATCTATTGATTGTTTTGCTACTGTGAGCTATGGGATGAAAAAGTACCAGTCTGCATCCTATATCATGATACTAGATATATTCTCACTGCTTCTGTCTCATTCAGGCAACATAGCCAATCTTGTGATGATTAATTTTATGTCTCAATTTGACCGGGCCATGGGTTATTTAGATACTTGTTAAATGTTATCCTGGGTGTGTCCGTGAGAGTGTTTCTGGATAAGATAACACTTGAGCTGGTAGATGAGTAAAGCAGATTGCCCTCCTCAGTGTGGGTGGGCCTCATCCATTCTGTTGAAGGCCTAAATAAAACAAAAGGCTCAGTAAGGGAGGAATTGCTCTCTCTGCCTGACTGTTTTCGAGGTTTTCTCCTGTGTTCAGACTTGGAATCAAACCAGAACGTACACCATTGGCTCTCCTGGGTCTCCGAGCTTGTTGACTGCAGAACATGAGACTTCTCAGCCCCCATATTTATATGAGGCAATTCTTCTTCTTTTTTTTTTTTTGGCTGCGTTGGGTTTTCATTGCTGCACATGGGCTTTCTCTAGTTGTGGCAAATGGGGGCTGCTCTTTGTTGAGGTGCCCGGGGCTTCTTATTGCAGTGGCTTCTCTTGTTGTGGAGCATGGGCTGTAGGTGCATAGGCTACAGTAGTTGCAGCATGTGGGCTCAGTAGTTGTGGCTCATGTGCTCTAGAATGTAGGCTCAGTAGTTGTGGCACACAGGCTTAGTTGCTCTGCAGCATATGGGATCTTCCTGGCCCAAGGATCAAACCCATATCCCTGCATTGGCAGGCGGATTCCTAACCACTGCACCAGCAAGGAAGTCCTGTCAATTCTTTATAATAAATCTCTGTCTGTCTCTCTTTCTATATATATATAGATAGATATCTAATATCTAACATCTAATATCTAATATCTCTATATCTAATATACCTTGATTTCTCCAATTTCTCAGATGGTTTACTGCCAGCAAAAATCTTGCTACTGATTTCTGTATCAGTCTTCTTGGTTGAAACAGACATAGATTGTCTGACTTAATTAGAAAAGAAATTTATTGAAGTGATATTGGGTAGCTCAAAGACTTAGCAGGAGGGCTGGAGAAGCAATGTCATCTCAAATAAGTAAGAGGATGCTTATACACCAAAGGACTACAAAACTGCTGCCTCAGCAACAGCACCAACAGAGGATGCTAGATACTTGCTCTGGCATAGTGGTTTATGTAGTAAACTGGATGGGGTTTATTTTTAAGTAAGAAGTCTTACGAGGATGGAAGATGCCTTAGAGGACTGGGGTGGGGAGGATGGGGGGGACTCGGGGTAGGGGGAGTCAAGGAAGGGAGGGAATACGGGGATATGTGTATAAAGACAGATGATTGAACTTGGTGTACCCCCCAAAAAATAAATAAATAAATAAAATTAAAAAAAAAAAGTCTTAGAATTTGCTGATGAATTGGGTGTGGGAGAATGAAGGAAATAATAATGATGATGCTTCGGTGAATGGGTTCCCCAGGTGGTACTGGAGATGTGGAGGGGGGAGTAATTTTAGGGGTGGGGAACCAAGGCTCCTCTTTTGGGTATGATATGCTTGAAAAATCTATTAGCCAGCTGGGATTAGCCCTTCCCTTCCTCTCTCATCCTTCTTCCTCTACACATGGGCTTCTTTCTTCTCTCTCTTCTACTCTTCCAGTTAATATGCCTGGAGTCATGGTTTCCTACAAAATACTTTTGGCTTCCATTAGTAGAGTATTTTAGGGTACTTCTGATTTTATGACTAATGTTCCCAGAGGACTCTGATTAATTGAGTTTAGCTGAGAAGCCCACATGGGTTCCAATAAAATTTGGCCAGATAGAATGTGCTATTTTGTACAAAACAACTACTTGTGCAGTAACCATGTGAAGGAGGGGACCATTTTTCCCAAGTATGAGAGGGTGATTTGTAGAAAATAATCTGAACAATGAAAAAGTGATCTAATTATTCTAAGGATTATGTAGGATAATTGATAATTGCAACCACAGATAATCCCCGTGGCAGAGTCAATAACGCTTAGCAAATATTCCATTTGCTCCTTTACCTTTAAAGGTCCCCTTCTAGTGAGGCAGGACTGTGTGACTGGTTCTAACCGATGGGCTGAAGCATTAAAGTCCATGTATAATTCTGTTGTCTCTTATTCCCTGCTCTGTGACTGAGGAGTTTGCATGTTCTAGACAGTGCAATACAAAATGGTGGAGCTGCTTTAAACCTGGGTCTCTGAATGATTACGTGAAGCAGAGCCTTCTGCCAATTTGCACAAGAAAAGAATTGTTAACTAGAAATAAAACCTTTGCATTGGAGCTGATTTTTGCCACAGCAAACCCAGCCTATTCTGACTACAGTCCAAACCACCAAATTGATTTTTATCATCTTCTTTAATCCTTACAACAATTCTTTCAAATAGGAAATAGTATTTTATTTTTTTTTAAACTTGAGGCAACTGATGTCCTAAGAGGCTAAGGTTTTATCTTAGGAAGTAATTCCATTTATGACTGTTTGCTATAGGTCTCCCATTGCTGACTCTGCAGACCCTGGGAATAAGTTTACTGAGAGCAGTAATTGCCATGAGTCAGACACTGATTTTAGGAGGAGGAGAAATCAAGGAACTGGAGATCCACAACGCAGAGAATTGCCACTTGAAAGGTAGATACTAGCGTCCCAGAGATATTAGGAACCATTTGGGAAGATGTAAATGGAAGAGTAGCTAAAAATAAGCACCTCTCCCTCTACAATTCTGTCTGTACCAACTGGAAATTCCACTGGTTTCATTAACTTCTTCATAATGAGTTGGTGGGTTATCCATACCATAAAAAACCCCTTATTCTCCCATCAGTGTAATTCTCAGCTATAATCTTCCATTAAGAGTAAAAGTCAATGAGCACAGAGACAAAAGGAAAAGTCAAGCATGGTTGAGTTGCGGAATGGGAGGTTGGATGTGGTGGCCAGTTTACTATGACTATGCTATCTTTTAGCTCTGTGATTTCAGAGAGTAGCCCTAGCACCCTGAGAGTACAGGGGATGGGCTAAAGATGGAGAAGGGAAGAAAAGAGAGGCAGAGGGAGCCGTGCAAACAAATTTCACCAAACTTGCAGTCTTCCTTGTAGAGCTGGTAGTTCTTGCTCACTTCCCAGGTGCCAGTGAAAGCCACGTACCATTCATTCTTTTTTAAAATAAATTTATTTATTTATTTACTTATTTATTGGCTGTGTTGGGTCTTTGTTGCTGCACACAGGCTTTCTCTAGTTGTGGCGAGTGGGAGCTACTCTTCTTTGCGGTGCTTGGGCTCCTCATTGCAGTGGCTTCTCTTGTTGTGGAGCACGGGCTCTAGCCATGTGGGCTTCAGTAGTTGCAGCACATGGGCTCAGTAGTTGTGGCTCACAGGCTCTAAAGCGCAGGCTCAATAGTTGTGGCACACGGGCTTAGTTGCTCCGTGGCATGTGGGATCTTCCTGGGGCAGGGCTCAAACCCATGTCCCCTGCATTGGCAGGAGGATTCTTAACCACTGCACCACCTAGGAAGCCCTGCCATTCATTCTTGAGGGCAAGCACCATATGGTAGTGATGCTTATCAGAGACTGAAGATCTGGGGAGAATATGGGTCAGGATGAAGAACCTCATCTAAGCTACATCCCTTGGGAACTGGATTTTACTAATGACTTTTCTGATTGCAGTTGTTCCATCTTTGTTCCTCAAACTGTAGATCAAAGGGTTCAGCATGGGGATGACCACAGTGTCAAAGACAGACACAATCTCATCCTCCTTTGGGGATTTTTCTGAGTTACTTCTCTAGTACATGAAGGCAAGTGTCCCAAAGAAGAGGACAACAGAGGTGAGGCAGGAGGTGCAGGTGGAGAAGGTCTCGACCCTCCCACCATCATACTTCACTCTCAGGATCTTTCTGGTGAGGAGAATGGTCATGACATTGGCCAGGAACATGAGTTTGGCAAAAAAGAAGATGACAATCTCACTTTGGGTCATGCTGCTGCAGGCAAGCTTCAGCTGGGGTGGGAGATTGTAGAAGAAGAAGTTGATCTGATTGTCATCACAGAAGGAGAGGGTAAAGGTGCACGTGGTATGCAGGACGGCCCTCGATACCTCACAGACATAGGTCATGGCCAAAAAGCCCCTATGGATGCCCAGAGTCACTGCCACATTATGGCACAATGGGTTGCTAATGGCAACCAAGCGGTCATAGGCCATCATGGCCAGCAGGTAACACTCTGTGCTTGCACAGATGGTGAAGAAAAAGAACATTGGCCATAGAAGATGACTGTTTTGCTTGTGGGCAGTGTGGCTAGGATCTGAGGGGTGATGACAGAGGTATAGCAGGCATCTAGCAGGGCAAGATGGCTCAGGAAGAAGTACACTGGGGTGTGGAGTTGAGTGTCCACTTGGATTAGAATAAACATTCTCACGTTTCCCACGAGGGTGACTAGATAGAAACTGAGAAACATCAGGAAGAGCGGAATGGCCAGTTCAGGGTGATCCGTGAAACCCACAAGAAGGAACTCCGTCAGTTGTGAGATTTCTTTTGGCCATAGGCTCGATGCAGCTGGGCGGCCTGAGGAGAACAGAAGTAGAGATTCCAGACCTGAAGTTCTTTGCGTTCTTCAGTGTCAGACATTAGGTGAACGCCTCAGATATTTTTTGCTCAGAGAGAAAAGAGAATGTTATCATTTTAAGAATCTACAAAGGGAAGTTACTATGGAGAGCGTTTACCTATCTCTGCATCCCCCCTGAAAATGGACCTTGGGTAGGTATGTCTTCAGGTTCACTTGCTTATTGTCTATGACTTTCTTTAAGAACAGAGAACTTTAAACTATCAAGACTGGAAGGGACCAATCTGGAGTCTCACTCTTCTAGACTATCCCCAACAAATCGTCATGTAGCTCAGGTGTACACCAGGGCTGTCTCATAGTCCATGGTTGTGCTCTGATAACTCCCGGTAGGGCCGTTTGTATAGTCTGTGATGTGAATGGTGCTTCCAGAGTGGTCAGATGCAGAGTCTTGTGTTCTGTGATGGGGACTTTCTGGGCACTCTACCTTTGGAAAATTCTCCCTGTTGGGAAAGCCACATTGCTCTTTCTGTATCTTTTACACACTAATATTATGCTTGATTCTGCACGTTGGGTAAAACCCCCCTCTCCCAAGACAGATTGCGATCTTGCCTACTCTTATGTAGTCTCCTATTCTCCATGTCAAACATTTCCAGTTATTTCAGCAATTCCCAGTGAGCCCTTTCATAGTCTATTTTTGCTCTCCTATGAACGGTCATCGTCTGTCTTGGATCTCTTTTTTGAGGGTCCTTGAGAGAAAGTGATTCTGTGAAAACCATTAGATTTATGGAGCCCTTATTCTGTGCTGGACATTTCCACATTAATTGACTGATTTCTCTCAATAATCCTGAAATAGCCGTTATGAGTTTCGCTCGAAATGTGTAAGCTGAGGGTCAGGAAGTTAAAGTGGCTTGTCAAAGAATACATTGCAAGTGCAAAAGCCAGTATTTAAGCTATGGTGTCACGACCCTAGGGCACTGCTCGTTTCATTACCCTACACTGGTCCTTCTTAACCATCAGCCGTCCCCTTTAATTTTTAGCTTCTGTAGTCTGGAGGTAGCTCCCAGAAAGGGGGTTTATAAAATTTGGTAGAACCGGTTTCCTGCAGAAATAAAGTTGATTCTTCTTTCTGGTGGTGGAGTGAGTTCTTGTGCTGTTTGCTCTGGGCCCTGCCCTCCAGGACAATGCCTCTGGGGGGTGGGGTGGAGGCTGCCCCATCAGGGATTCGGAGACTCATGGGGAGGCTGGCTGGAGTCAGGGTTAAAGACTTGTTTGTGAACTATGGGGTTCTCACTAGCCATAGAATTTCCACAGAACATGTCAGCATTTTTATTTGAGATAAACTATGTTGATTTCTTTTTTTCTTTAAATATTTTTATTTATTTATTTATTTATTTATTTATTTATTTATTTATTTATTTATTTATGCTGGGTCTTAGTTGCAGCAGGCAGCCTCCTTAATTGTGGCATGTGAACTCTTCGTTGTGGCATGCCTGTCAGATTTAGTTCCCTGACCAGGGATTGAACCCAGGCCCCCTGAATTGGGAGCTCAGGGTCTTATCCACTGAACCACCAGGGAAGTCCCAACACGTCAGTTTTGATCCTGAGAATTTCACGGCTCCTAAGGCAAAATCAAAGTCTTGGCATTTCAGACGCAGAATATCAGGTCCACCAAGTTTCTAACAGTTAACATTATCAAGTAAGGTGTAGAAACCGATGCCTATCGAATCTACTGATCAGCGGTAGCTTGAGTATGGACCACCCTGGTTTATCGCATTGCTCCCATCTTCTTTGATCTTAAGCATCTTTCCTCCAGAACACTGCTATTACTGTGATTTTTCTGTGCTCCAATCATCTGCTTCTTTCTGTCCCTCTGTTAAATGTTTCCCATCATTTTTCTCTTCTCTGCTTCCTCATAACTTTGACTTATACATAGTTGTGGCTATTCACCCCATGGAGATCCATCATCTTTAGCTCTATTGAAAAACTGAAAAATTCTTTCTTTTTTTTTTTTTAAGCTCAAATACTTTAAAAAGAGAATTTGATTCATCCAGCTGCCTTTTTGGAAGCCAGTCCGAAAGTTAAAAAGTTGAAATTATATAGCCAGCCTACATGTTAACTCTCTGCTGTGTCCAAAGGGTCAGTTATGTGATACAAAACATAGCTTCACGCCTTCAGCTGGGCTGTGGAAGGTGCCGGCATTGTGACATCTTTTCAAGACCTGAGTCTCGAAAACTCAGTTTGGAACTACTAGTACAGACATCCTGAATTTGCACTCACATCTATTATTCTGTTGCATGACTCAATAAATCCTTCTTTCAGAGCAGCATTCTTTATCCTTATTTAACCACAGAGTCTTTTCTTCCTTCTTTCCATAGAGATGGAAATTTAGAGACATGGAACCCATGCTTTAGGGCATGCTTAACTATTATAGATGTCCTCCAACAACTCTTTTTGCTATGTTTATCTCCAAATCATAAGATTATAAATATATTTCTTTGAAGATTTTAAAAGATATCTCTGAACATTTCAATATTTGGACTAAATAGCCTGCAAATTCAGATTTATAAACAATTATATGCTTTATAGACTTATAGCAATATTACACTGCTTGGACTTGGATTTGCCAATCACACCATCTTTTTTCCAGAACGGTCATAACCTTTCAGTCCAGCCCTTGGACGTATCCCACCACATTTGCATAACTTAGTTCATGCGGCCTGAGAATAGATATCATTATGCCTTCATTAATCTAAAAAGAAATATTCGTCTGGCAGCTTTCTTTTGGATGGCAGTAGTGAAAACTTGCATCTATTCAAGACATTATCTCAATGGGAAAATGAGAACATTTCTTGAAACTCTGAGTGATTAGGTGTTGTCTGGTAGTTTCTGAGTCCATGCCTGTCCAATGTCTGACATTTGAATGTGATTTTATGTTAGGAGAGCATCTGGGTGACTGGTTTCTCTTTCTCTGCAGGGTTTGGGGGTCACAGTGTACATGGCCAGTGGGATGGGCTTGCAGGCTTTTTCCCACACTTGTTGGAAGTACCCACGACCCTCACACAGAACCCCGGAGTCAGAAAGGACCCTGTGATGCAGTTCTGTGATTGTCCAGCTCTGCCCTTCAGAGGCCTCAGGCTTCTTGGTGATGCCTCAGGGGACACAGGAGCAGGAAGTAAATGGGAGGCTGAGCAGGTGGGGAGCTGTCAACTCAGCCCCAGCTTCAAACAAAGCAGCGCTTCTTTTAATGCTGGTAAACAAACAGGTGCTTCATGTCATTTTGTTTGGAAAGGGCGTTCTAGTGTTAAAATAAGATGAACATCTGGTCCACTATGTTCTTTTTGTTTGGCATAAGAGAACATTGAACTTCAGAGAAGAAGTTAAATTTTACCTGATGTGTCAGCAGATTTTCCCTCCCAAATTTATCTTAATAGGACCTTAATATGGACATCTTATTTGGTGCCTCAGGAGAGGCCACAGAGCTATGAAAGAGCAAACCAGGGACTTCCCTGGTGGTGCAGTGGTTAAGAATCCGCCTGCCAATGCAGGGGACACGGGTTCAAGCCCTGGTCTGGGAAGATCCCACATGCCGCAGAGCAACTAAGCCCGTGTGCCGCAACTCCTAAGCCCTTGCGCTGCAACTACTGAAGCCTGCGCACCTAGAGCCTGTGCTCTGCAACAAGAGAAGCCACTGCAATGAGAAAGCTGCACACTGCAACGAAGAGTAGCCCCTGCTCACCACAACTAGAGAAAGCCCGCACGCAGCATTGAAGACCCAACACAGCCAATAAATAAATTAATTAAAAAAAAAGAAACATCGGCTGCTCTTAAAAAAAAAAAAAGAACAAATCAGAACTAACAAGTCCAGGGTAGAGCCATGGGGATGGGAGGATTGCTATAACATAGCTGGGACACTCAGGCCAGGTCACCAAGGTTCCCGACTTGTCACCTCCCTCACTGCACATCCCCTCCTGTAACATCCATTTCCATGTTATCTTTTCAAAAGCTTCTTACAAGGGTCTTTCTCCCTGACCTCACCAGCTGAGACAACCTCCTCAAGAGGGCTGGGACTCATCCTTGGTACATGCTCTAAACACCTAGTTATTCAACCATGTGGGTGTCAGGGGAGTAATAACATCTCTACGCCAGCTATGTTCCCTGCACTTGGCATATTTGCTACTAACTGCTACAGCCATCAGTAAGTACGTATTCCTAGATCTATTTCACAGAAGATAGAATTAACGTCTTGGGAAAATAACCTGTCCAAAAGGTCACACAGATAATATTTTAATTATTTTCAAACATTTGGAAAGCACACTTAATAGTCTGTGGAATATATCTGATCTCCCAACATAGTTACAGGATTTACATTACCTCATAGGGGAAGAGCTGGTCCTTTTGCTCTTGCGAGGAACTTCTATGAGAACTGCTGATATTTTCTGTTTTCTGAGCAGATCCAAGAAGACTGCTGCTGCGGTGATCTGAAAGCCATAGGAAACACAATTACCTAATCTTCCTCGGACTAATTTTATGTATATGCTGAAACCCACTTTTGAATACACTCCCAGCAGGTAGCAAGACCAGGCTGTGTGCCCAGTTTTATTCAGAGTTCCTGGGCAACATTCAAAGCTTGCAACCTCAGGTCCTCCAGGTGGCTGACTGTTTTGCCTTCTCGCTCAAACAACCCAATTCAGATCTTGTAGCTGAATCATTGAGTTTTCTGATCCAATTGAATCCTTTGGTGGTTTTTAACATCTTCTAGGTATCACCTAACATGATGCTTGTGTACAAAGGTGATAACACTAAATGAAAGAGGAACTCTTTTTTCTATATGATTCATTGTGATAATTGACCTACCTTCAGTGGGGGTTGTGTGAGCCCAGACTTGCCTGCAAATCACAAAATGAGTGGGCTTGGGCTTTGTGTGTCTGGGAGAAGTCAGCTCCCTTCAGTTAGAGCTGACTCAGGGCTCTAAGTAGGTGAGAACACAATGGGTCTGGGGATTAAAAAGCTCAGGAGGGTAAGTGGCAGACCCTAAATAACATCATTTCCCGTGTTGCTCTCTGCCCTCTTCAGGGAATGAACACTGTCACTTCCATGCCACTTCCCCCAGGGCTGGAAAGAAACTGAGAGACGATCTAGACCTACTTTGACACATTACAGATGAAGAAACAAACCTGGGGGTAGCGGTGCATGTCTTATCCCAGGTCACTTAGCTTCTTAGCTGCCAGCTGGAGCGCTGACCAGAAATGATGGTGGAGGATGGCTATGGTTAGGGGGAGGAGACTAAGGCTGAAACCACGGTCTCTCCCATTAGTCTGGTCTGCTCAAGAATCGGCTTCCTTCCAGACCCAGTTCAAGTCTTACCACTTCTGGGAAAGCTGACTAAACCCCATATAGATGTTCCCAGCTCTTGGTGGGCTGCACCTGGGTTAGCTTTCCATTCTATATCGTGGCAGTCTTGAGCATCAGGGCTTCTTTAGTTTAAACAGCTGCCTCACAAAATATTCTGTGGGAGAAGTGTTCAGTCCTCCAGTCCTTTAATTTAAATAAATTTTTATTTTATATTGGAGTATAGTTGATTTACAATGTTGTGTTAGTTTCAGGTGTATAGCAAAATGATTCAGTTATATGTATGTGTATATCCATTCTTTTTCAGATTCTTTTCCCATATAGGTTATTACAGAATACTGAGTAGAGTTCCGTGTGCTATATAGTAGGTCCTTGTTGATGATTTTATATATAGTAGTGTGTATATGTTAATCCCAAACTCCTAGTTTATCCTTCTCACCCACCTTTCCTCTTTGGTAACCGTAAGTTTGTTTTCTATGTCTGTGAGTCTCTCTCTGTTTTGTAAATAAGTTCATTTGTACCATTTTTTTTTTAGATTCCGTATATAAGTGATATAGTATTTGTCTTTCTCTGTCTGACTTACTTCACTTAGTGTGATAATCTTTAGGTCCATCCATGTTCCTGCAAATGGCAATATTCCATTCTTTGTTATCAGCCTATTTAATTTTGAAGTAAAAGATCACCTTAATGGTGTTAAATCAGTAACAACAATAGAGCAGGGAAAAGTCATAAATGAGGAGGGGCCTCCTAGGGCCCTTGATTCCCCTTTTGCTGTTGCCGAGGAAAAAGGGGGAGACATATCATCTGTTTATGTATCACTAAGTCACATGGCTTAGTTTGGCTTTTTTTTTTTTTTTTGTGGACAGTTTTGAAACCTTTAATTTTGAACATTTTATTTTATTTTTCTTTAAGAACTTTTATTGAGATATAATTGACATACAATAAACTGCATATATTTAAAGTGTACAATTCGATATTTTTTTCTTATAAGTAATGTGTATATGGCAATCCCAATCTTCCAATTCATACCCTCCCCCCGCCCCTGCCGCCCCACTGCCCGCTTTCCCCACTTGGTGTCCATATGTTTGTTCTGTACATCTGTGTCTCTATTTCTGAGTTTGGCTTATTTTTGATCTCTCTCTTTATATATATATTTGTTTTCTAGTTGTTCCTAGTTGGTTGTTTTCTTTAATAAGATAAACATTTATTCTTCTTCCACGTAAAAGAAGCCTGGAGATAGGCAGCCCATGGCTGGTATGGTGAATTAAAAATGTCATCAGGGGCTTAGGCTCTTTCTGTTCTGCTGTTTTCTATGTGTGGCTTTTAGCCTCAAGGTCACCTTGGTAGCTGAATGGCAGCCAGGGCTCCAGCCGTGACATCCACACTCCAGCTCAGAAGAATAAAAACCTAGAGGCAAGTGTTTTGAGTTTTGTCTTATTATAACAATGCTTTATGAACATTCTTGCACTTGCACCCTGATGGGCATGGACCAGAGTTTCTCCATTGTGTATACTTAGCTCACGGGCATAGGTGAGTCACTGGTTAAGTGTATCTTTGATTTTTAAAGGATAATGCCAAACTGTTTAAAAAAATTGTTAAACTAATCTTTTCTACCCATTTTCCATATCCTTGTTAATATAGTGGTGTCATTCTCTTTAATTTTTGCTAATTTATTGGGTATATTGTGATTTCAATTTGCATTTTCCTGATTACTGAGAATAAATATCTCTTCATAGGTTTATTGGCTATTTGGATAGTGTTTTTTGTGATTTACCTGTTTGAGCCTTTGTGCTGTCTTTTCTTAATGATTTTTTTTTATTATTTTTTTATTTTTTGGGGGGTACACCAAGTTCAATCATCTGTTTTTATACACATATCCCCGTATTCCCTCCCTTCCTTGACTCCCCCCGCTCGAGTCCCCCCCACCCTCCCCACCCCAATCCTCTAAGGCATCTTCCATCCTCGAGTTGGACTCCCTTTGTTATACAACAACTTCCCACTGACTATTTTACAGTTGGTAGTATATATATGTCTGTGCTACTCTCTCGCTTCGTCTCAGTTTCCCCTTCACCCCCCGCCCCCTCCCATACCTCGAGTTCTCCAGTCCATTCTCTGTATCTGCATCCTTGTTCTTGTCACTGAGTTCATCAGTACCATTTTTAGATTCCGTATATGTGAGTTAGCATACAATATTTGTCCTTCTCTTTCTGACTTACTTCACTCTGTATGACAGATTCTTAATGATTTTTACGTACATACATATGCATGTGTACACGTACACACACACACACACAAGTAAATAGTCCTTGTTGATTGTGTTTCTTAAAAATACTTTCTCCCATTCTGTGTTTTGACTTTTCATCTTCTTAATCATGTGTTTTAATGAACAGAACCTCTTTGAAGAATACTGATACATTTAGGAATACATTTATGATGAATGCTTTTTGTTTTTAAATATATATATCATGAAATCTTCCATATAATGAGGTTATGAGAATATTCTCCTCTATTACTTTATAAAACTTTTATTCACTTCCCTTTCGTACTTAGTTCTTTAGTCTACTTTGAGTTTATTTTTGTGTGCGGTGAGAGGTAGAGGTCTGTATAAGTTAGGGGCCCTACAGGTAACAGATGGTACATTCAACTTGGGTAATGTCTAGTCAAACCACTATTTAAAAAGGTGTGGACAAGATTTAATAAAACCAAGATGGGATGATGTGGTAATTTACAGCTAGTAACAGAGGGAACCATTGCCACTCTTACAAGTAGTGATTCATATTGTGTCTCTTTTACTTTCAAAGAGACTTCCAAGGTCACTGTGTTCAATTGCCTCAAGCCAGCAGAATGGGAAGGAGCGTGGCTTGTTGGAAATGGTCTACACCACTTATTCAAACATTTTATTGGCTAAACTCTCAGCTGTCTGTCCATACTTAACTGCAAAAGATGCTGGTTAAACATCTAGTTTTTTAACCAGTCCTAGCTGAATAGCATGAATCATTTGGGGTCAGAGGGCCAACTGTGGTAGGCAGCCCTTAATCATGGTCCCCGATGATTCCTGCCCTCTGGTATCCATGTCTTTGAGTGATTTCTCTCTCTGGAGAATGGCCTGAATTTAGTGACTCACCTTTAGTAAATACAATGTGATGGGATATTACTTTTGAGATTAAGTTTCAAAAAAACAGGGGTGTCTGTATTGGGCAATTAGCTCTGAGCAAAGTCAGCTGTCGTGTTGTGAGCTGCCCCATGGGGAGGTTCATGTAGCAAGGAACTGACATATTTGGCTACCAGTGGGGAAGGATCCAAGTCTTGCCAACAGCCAAGCCTTAACTGCGGCCTTGGCCAACGTGTTAATTACTGTTTTGTGAGGAACCGTGAGCCAAAGACGTCCAACTAACCCATGCCCGGATTCCTGACCCTATAGAAACTGCAATAGGAAATGTTTGCTGCTTTAAGCTGCCAAGGTAACAACAATAGAGAGCTAACATATCCCCATGGGGAGATGCCATAGACGGCAATAGAGTTTCAATATTCTGCTTGGTCTTGGGGTTCTTTCTTCCCCTTGGAGGTTTGGCCTTTGATTTCTTAGTATCTTTTCATATTTTTATTTTATCTTTTTACATGTTTTTAAGCGGCCAGCTTGGCCAGAAAATTCTAGTCCATTATATTGCCAGAAATGGAAGTCCTATTCATTTAAATCTTTCTGCTTTTCAATAGATCAATAGATTGAGCACCTACTGTGATTCAGGAGGTGCATTAAAAATAGCAGATAGTTCTCGCTTCCATGGGACTTATATTCTACTGGGAGTGGGGTTAAAAAAACAAATGAATAAATAGATATCAGGCGTTGTTGTGTCTTGTAGAATAAAACGGCAGGGTAGGGGGACAGAGAGTGACATGCAGTGGGAGAGCTGTTGCTCTAGATATGGTGGTCAAGAAAGGTTTCTCCTAAATGAGGCAGGATTTCTGCAGAGGCCTGAATAAAGTAAATGAATGGGTCTTGTATGTTGATAATGGGGAGAAGAATGCTTGTGCAGACATTTTCTCCTTTGTAGGTCTGCAGAAGATGCTGGGAAGCAGACATGGGTCTCTTATTCCTTTTATTTCAGAGGGGTTGAATGCAGGGTCCTTGGACGCTGCTTGGTGGATTGGTGGATCTGAGAATCATTGTTGCTCTCAGTCTCTCAAGCATCAATAGAGCTGTCTTGTCTGGGACAAGACTTATGGCTGAAGTTGACCTAAATGCCCCAGTCCTATCTTAGCCAACACAGAGAATAGGGTCGGTGTAGGTTCTGAATAAATTTTTATTGAATGACCATTAGGTGCAGTCTCTTCCAGCTTCTATCCAGCTGCTTAGCCAAGAACTTGCAGGTGTATAGGGATTTAGGCTAAGTAAGGTTCTTTCCTTGTGAAGTAGGTATTTTATTTTATTTATCTTGTCTTCTTTTACTTATGGACTTTGGGTTGTCCCTGACTGACTTTTGTGTGTCACTTCACATGACTCCCAACTTCCTAAGCAGGAAAACCATCTTTTCTGATTCCTGGAGAAAGAGTCTAAAGAGTAAGACTATTTTTTGTTGTTGTTGTAGTTGGGAGAAAGTTATTTATTTATTTTTAATTTAATTTTCATTTTATATTGGAATATAGTTGATTTACAAACTTGTGTTAGTTTCAGGTGTACAACAAAGTGATTCACGGGCTATTTTCCCTTAAGTGATTCTGTACCAGAGAAGGGACAATTGTTTATAAAGTGGTGCTCAGAGGTGATATAAGATAGTAGATAAAAGTAGAGTTTCTGGAGCCAGATTCCCTGAGCTTGAATCAAGAGCCTTGCTTCTGTGACCTTGGATAACTTCTCTATGTCTTAGTTTCCTCATCTCTATGTGGGGATAATAATTGCAACTACACTGTAGAGTTGCTAAGGCATCATAGGGTTGTTAAATACATCTAAAACTTTTAGAATAGTGTCTGGCATATAATAGGTGCTCTGTGACTCTCAGATTTAATAATAATATTAATAATAATAATAATAATAATATTTTTTAGGACCTAGGACAATGAGTTGTTAAGTTCTTTAGGTTGTGAAAGAGACTACTGAGATTATCTAGTAGAATGTGGGTCTATGGTTAAGACTTTTATGCTCCAAAAGAGAGACAGGGATTTCTTGGGGGACCTATTGGGAGCACTAGAAATCAGTCTGGAACGTAATTCAAGACTTGGAAAGATCTAATGCAGCACTAGGGACTGGGTTATATGGCTGCCACCTCAGCATCTGACATTTGCTGATCTCCTCTATGGTCTGCCCATAACTGTGACTCAGCCATTCTCTCCATATCTTATCATCATTTGTGAGTCTCATTTCTCAGCTAGCTTAGTCTTTCCCCAAATTTTTCAGTTTAAATCCTCAAGAGGGAGATGTATTTATTGCTTCTGCTTAATAATCATTGTGTGACTCTAGAGCATCTCATGGCTTTCTACTCTGTTCATGCATCGATGAAACCTAGATCAGGGGCTTATTCTAGTCTGATCACTTGAAGGGGAAGGTCAAGTGCTAGAACAGTGGTTACCTAAGCAAAGGGCTATGAGCGGGAAAGTTTCTCCTGCAATGGGAGAATGATAGAAGTATAGACACAGTCTTCATTTGCTTTATTTACTGGGTCTCATACTGAGATTCAGTCCTTTCTTTATTTGAAAAGTGTAGAAGTAATCAACGTCATTGAGGGCTAATCTGCTATAACATACTGAAGAACTCCTTTCCATTAGAGTTCTATAAGTATGGAATCCTTTGGCCCTGATGACCAAGCTTGAACTGGTCTCCAAAGGGGAATTTATTGTAGGATCCCAAAGTGTCTTGAGGAAACAAGAAAATTACTGTGGCTGCCTCTTAGTACAATGAAAAGTAGGAAGTGGAAACTATCAGAGCTCTTAGTCTTTTTTTTTTTTTTTCAAAGCAAGTCCTTTGTTTTTGATTTTTTAAAATTTATTTTTATTTATTGGCTGCGTTGGGTCTTCGTTGCTGCATGCGGGGTTTCTGTAGTTGTGGAGAACAGGGGCTACTCTTCATTTTGGTGCACAGACTTCTCAGTGCAGTGGTTTCTCTTGTTGCACAGCACAGGCTCTAGGCACTCAGGCTTTGGTAGTTGCGGCATGTGGGCTCAGTAGTTGTGGCGCACAGGCTTAGTTGCTCCGCGGCATGTGGGATCTTCCCGGACCAGGGATCGAACCCGTGTCCCCTGCATTGGCAGGCGGATTCTTAACCACTGTGCCACCAGGGAATCCCCAGAGCTCTTAGTCTTTTGTTGCAGATTTTCTTTGAGTAACTACTTCTTTTTTGCCTCTCTCTTGATTTCTCTACTTTGGTCAATCTGGTCTCCTATGCTAAATCTCTTTTACGTGTTGAACTTTGCAATGCTCAGGGAAACATTTGTATTAAACCTCACGTGGGTCAGGTACTCACTTCTGAACAAATCAACTGCAGGTCTTAATAAAATGGTTGTTCCCAAATGGAGGGGCATGGAGGATCAACTTCTCATAAACTCAAGATTGGTTAGAGGGGTTCATTGGCACACAACAATATATTCAATAAAAAAGACATACTTTAGTTATCCTTGACTATGTGGGATGCAAATAAATGCACCCCCCCCCCAAATAAAACACTCATATTAATTTTATTTCTTGGGTGAAAAGGATTTTCATTCACCATTCATAGTCTTGTACTATCATTTATTCATGATCTATTTAATATTTGTTAATGGCCATGGAATTGTGGCAAGGCCCAGGGTTGGTATGAGAAAGTGAGGGAAAGGGAAGGGAAGAGAAAAATATATACTGAGCAACTAATTGGTGATAGATTTCTTATTCATCACCTTATTTAATTTTTACAATACACTCTTGAATTAAGAGTTGTTACATTTGTTTTAGACGTGAGGAAACTGAGGATCTGAGAAATGAAACCATTTACCCTAGGTTTCACAGTGAATTAGTGGTAGAATTGGGATTCAGGCACAAGTCTGACTCTGAGAGCCATTCCTTGTCTATGGTTGTAAACTCTGAACAAAGGGACTCTGAACAAAGTCTCAAAGGATCTATAAGAAAGTGTTTTCTTAATTGCAAAGTGGGATCTTCTATCTAACCATGTTTTTATTCCCTATTTGCTTCCATGAGGCTCAAATGAGACCATGCATGTACCATAAAAATGTGTTCAAAAGCAGTTACTGAGAACTCATCTGGTCTAAACTTTGAACTTGGGGAGAAGTTCAGCAATGAAGAAAACAGACTCTGTCCTGGGGGGTTTTGCAGTCTTGTGTAGGAGTTACAGTTACTTTCCTTTCTTACCAAACCTTTTGCTAGAGAAGATAATATGTGGTTCAGCCTTTTGCTTATACTTGCCTTATACCTGCCTTTGCTCTCTGACTTTGCCATTCCTGGAAATGGGATGCTTGCTAGGAGAAGATTGTTCATGAGGCAGGCAATGTGAGGGAAGAAGAGAGGCAATGTACCATATCCTTCAGAAACTAAGGAATTCATCCTTGAGGAAACATCCTGAAAGGCTTAGTTTGTCTTGAAGCTATTAGAGTACCGGTAAAGCAGGAATAACAAAACCAGTGAATGATTAAGTGGGAAGGCAATTTGCAAATTTGAAATTTGCAAACTCTGTTGTTCTGGTGTGTGCCAAGAAGGAAGACTCTCCTAGGGGGTGACTGGAGTCTCAAGAATGGTAAAGAGGAAGGCTCATTTCTTGAACAGTCCCTTCCCTTGGCCATTTAGAGACTCACTTTTGTCTTACACAACACTCCTCGCTTACTGAGGTGATCAGTCACTCACACATTTAAAAAAAAAAAAAAAAAAAAAAAGACTGTTTAGCTTTATCCACCGGGATCTCCAGATGTATAATCCTTGTCCCAGAGAAAAAAGGCAGTATTGATGGGGGCAAAACTGAGAGGGAAATGATGGTAAACCCAAGCATAAGTGCAGGGTATTAGACTGGGATGAGATTAACTGAAGACCCCCTGGGCCTCTGAGATTCTGTAAGTTAGGATATCAGCGAGCAGTGTGAGACTTCTGGGTTCTAAGGAATGGACTGGAGGTGGGAAGGAGAGAAGAAAGCATGTTGGAATTGCTGGACAGCCAAGTGATTCAGTTATACATCTATGTACATTCTTTTTTCATATTCTTTTCCATTATGGTTTATCGCAGGATATTGAATATAATTTCCTGTGCTATACAGTGGGACCTTGTTGTTTATCCATTCTATATATAATAGTTTGATTCTTCCAACCCCAAACTCCCACTCCATCCCTCCCCTCCCCTTCCTCCCCTTGGCAACCACACATGTACTCTCTATGTCTGTGAGTCTGTTTCTGTATCGTAGATAAGTTCATTTGTATCATATTTTAGATTTCACATATAAGTGATATCATATGGTATTTGTTTTTCCCTTTCTGACTTACTGCACTTAGTATGATAATCTCTAGTTCCACCCATGTTGCTGCAGATTTGCAGTTTTTCTTGTGTGCCTGTGGTACCTGTCAACTGTCTTTCTGTTTGTGGGTACAGTTTGTATATACTGCTGGTGCCTATTAGGATATATTGCTGTGGGGAAAAAATGGACCAAGAGGAGAGGTCCTTTTACCCAGATCTACACACTCAGGAACACCTGGACTCTACCAGTGACCTTTCTGAAAGCTGCTTTCACATCCTTGTTTCTCAGGCTGTAGATGAGAGGGTTCAGCATGGGGATGACCACAGTGTAGAAGACAGACACCACCTTGTCTTCTTCGAGGGATTTGCCTGAACCATTCTGCAGATACGTGAAGATGAGGGTCCCAAAGAAAAGAGCCACAGCAGTGAGGTGAGAGGTACACGTGGAGAAAGCCTTGACCCTGCCACCTGAAGAGTTCACCCTGAAAATGGTCTTGATGATAAGCAGGTAGGAAATCAGGATGACGGAGGCATTGGCCAAAATCACAAAGTTGCCAAAGAAGACAATGGCAATCTCAGCGTTTGTTGTGTCACTGCAAGCGAGCTTCAGCAGGGGTGGGAGGTCACAGAAGAAGAAGTTGATCTGATTGTCATCGCAGAAGGAGAGGGTGAAAGTACATGTGGTACGCAGGATGGCCCCTGCTACACCACAGGCATAGGCTCCCACCACTAAACTCCAGCAGATCCTGGGAGGCATGGCCACAGTGTAGAGCAGTGGGTTGCTGATAGCCACACAGCGATCATAGGCCATCACGGCCAGCAGGAAACACTCTGTGCCTGCACAGATGGTGAAGAAAAAGAACTGAGAGGCACATTGGTCGTAGGAGATGACTGTCTTGCCTGTGGCCAGCGTGGCCAGGATCTGAGGGGTGATGACCGAAGTGTAGCAGGTGTCTAGCAGGGCGAGGTGGCTCAGAAAGAAGTACATTGGGGTGTGGAGGTGGACATCCTCTTGGATCAGAATGATCATCCCCACATTCCCCAGAATGGTGACTAGATAAAAACTCAGGAACACCAGGAAGAGGGGCATCTCCAATTTAGGATAGTCCGTAAAGCCCATGAGGATGAACTCAGTTACTATGGTGAGGTTATTCTTGGCCATGGATTCAACACAGACTGTAGATCTGAGGTTGAGAATGAAATGAAAAAAAAAATCCCCAAATTGAAGAACAGATGTTTTCTCTCTGGTAGAAGTTAGGTTTATATTTCTGGGCAAATGTATAGAGATTGTTTTTGAGAAATCTTGTACCTGGCTGATTCTTCTTGGGCATCCTGCATTTTTGGGAACGGAGCCGTGAGCTGGTCTTTCTAATTCAAATTAACTCTGGTTTGTATTTGGAAATTCCTGTGTAGATAAGAGACACATAGACTCTGAGATGTGGAAATAATCTAAGCAGCATCTGCTCCAATCCCCTTTGCATCCTGGAGCCTCCTCTGCTGCACGCCCTCCACATGCTTCACCGGTTGCCTTGTGAGCATCTGTCTGTGGACAGTTCTACCTGTTAATTCTCTTTTTGGGTCTGGATTCCTCTCTTTATCTTCCACACATTGGCTTTAGTTTTACCCCTTCTGACACAACAGCTCTAATCCTTGCTTCTCAGGAAAGCATTTCAGAAGTTGGAAGACAACAAATCTGTTCTTTATGTGGACTATTCCCTCATATTACCCATTGACATCTATTTTTCTGATTATATAATTCAATGTGTGGTCTAAAATTGCTTAGTCTGATGGTATTAACAGATGCTTAAGGATACAAACTAGCAACTAGTAGATAAGTTCTGGAGATCTAGGGCACAGTAGAGTGATTGTAGTTGAAATACTGTGTTATAAACTTCAAAGTTGCTGGGATATTTGATTGTTCTCACCACAAAAAAGACATGGTAGTTGTAGGACATGATAGAGGTGTTAGCTTATGCTATGGTGGCAATCATACTGCAATATGTAAGTGTATCAAACCAACACATTGTACAACTTAAATTTACACACTGTTATATGTCAGTTATATCTCAACAGCAATAAAAAAGATAACTAAAAGTCTTTTTTGCCACTTTAATCTTTACCACTTTAATCTTGATTGGGGGTCTCCTCTAGCTCTAATCAGGAGTCACTAGAGGGAGGGAGACACTGACATATCATATAAAACATAGCCTCTGGGTATATGCCCAGTAGTGGGATTGCTGTGTCACACAGTAGTTACATTTTTAGTTTTTTAAGGAACCTCCAAACTGTTTTCCATAGTGGCTGTACCAACTTACATTCCCACCAATAGTGCAGCAGAGTTCCTTTTCTCCTCACCCTCTCCAGCATTTATTGTTTCTAGATTTTTTGATGATGGCCATTCTGACCGGTGTGAGGTGATACCTCATTGTGGCTTTGACTTGCATTTTTCTAATGATTAGAGGGAGTCGTGGGAGGGAGGGGATGGGGGATATATGTATAAATAGAGCCGATTCACTTTGGTGTACCTCAAACTGGCACAACAGTGTAAAGCAATTATATTCCAATAAAGAGCTTTAAAAGAAATAAAAAATAAAAATATTCTTTAAAAACAACAACAACAAAAAGAAACATAGCCTCCTTGAGCTGTTCCCTCCACCCCACTCCCGCAGCCTGGTCTGGGGATCAGTTATGTTCTTTGGAAGTTCCTTTTGGTATGGTCAAGATCCATGGCTACCATCTCTAGGACAGACACTAACTAGCTGAATAAAGAAGTTTACTTCCCCTCCCTGGGCTTTATTTTTTTTTCCTGAAAAGTAGCGGGCTGGATGATACGATCATGAAAGTTCTTTTGCTCTCACAATCCATGATTCGTATTCTAGGTATATGGGCTTAATGAGGCCCTTGAAAGAATTTCGTAACATCTGTCTATGTAATGTGTATATGCTAGCTACTAATTACTGAGTATGTTAAGTATTCAGGCAGTACCTCAAGTGATTTATAGTTACTTAAACATAATATTGTGGTGTCTTAGGTCCAAAATAAATCATATTCCCCAGTTCCTGATAAACCATCAATATCAGGAACTGGGCAAGGTCCTTCTTCATATTACTTTATTATTTTTCCTCCTTCTCTCTCCATCCCCAATCCTTCCTCAGCTCCTCATAGAGAGCCACTCTAGTATATGTGAAATATATATCCTCCCATGTTTATCTTTAAAAATATAGTGATTTTAGTGTGCTTTAAAATTTACATACATGATCTTTATTGTGTCTTTCCCCACATACAGCATATCTTTGTGGTTTATCCATTTGTGTGTGTGTGTGTGTGTATGTTTTAATTTTAATTTTTTAAGAACTTTTATTGAGATATTATTGACATATAATAATCTGCATATATTTAAAGTGTACAATTTGATATTTTTTTTCTTATTAATAATGCATATATGGCAATCCCATATCCATGTTTTGTAGGTAAATCTAGTTTGTTATTTCTGACTCTGTTATGGTCTTCTTGTGGGCTTACAGCTCATTTACTTACCCTTGCCCCTAAAAACTTTGGAGTTTTGCATATATTATCTTATTTAATCCTGGAAATAGTCCTTCAAGGGCTGTTATCTTATTTTCTGCTAATGAGGAATTTGGACTTCTGGGAGATTGATTTGTCTAAGGTCACCCAGCTTAATAAGTGGAAGATCTGGGTTCCTAACAATAGTGGTTTGATGGCAAGTTCTGTGCTCTTTGCTATGGATTTGTTTTGCTGCCTCCCTACATTTAACTGCGTGTTTATGATTTATGGAACAAAAGAAATCTCCCTGCAGTTCTTTAGATAATCAGATCCTTCCTACTTTCAAATCATGAGAAAACTTGGTTAATTTCAACATCTTTCTCAACCTCTAATTCTGAAATTGTCATAGTTCATTTTCTGTCCGTGTCATGGTGAGATCCCAGGGTTCCCTCTGATTTAGGGACAAGATAGTTCAAAGCATATGGCCGGAGACGAGGTGGCAGCTCATCTGGGTACAAATGCAGCCACACTGGGTTTGTGCCACAGGAAATATCCAGCTCACACTTTAGCCCTAATCCTTCCAGCAGCCCTGCAAGTTAGGTATAGCCGTGACTATTTGATGGAAGAGTAAAGGGAGGCTCAGAGGTGTTAAGGAGGTTGCCCAACTTCCCACACACCTAGGAAGAAACAGAACCAACATTTGAATCTAGGACTTTCTAACTCCAAATTTGGTGCTCTTTCTGCCACATTGAGCTCTCCTCTTAGCAGAACAGAATTACCTTTTCTTCAGATCCAAGTCTCAGCTTTTAAACATAGCACCTCTATGAGGCAAATACTCAACTTCCAGGAGAGAGGAGGATTACATCTGGATTTGGAGTTTTTTGGTGGCCCACATCTTTTCTACTTCTTCCTTCTTTTTGGGTTAAGACAGACTTAGTTGGGCCATATCCCTCCTTTGGTACGTTCTTGGGAAAATTGCTTAACCAATTAGAATCTCAACATTCTCAATAATAAAATGGGAATATCCACTTTTGAAAACTAAGAATGGGTTTTAACCTAATGCGATGTTTGCTAAATTTCCAGAAAAGCAATTTCCAGAATATTTCCCAGAAGGAAACATTTCAGGACCAGGCTGTCGATGCCAAGTTTTAAAGATATTATTTAAGAAGGAGCTTGGGGTACCAGCAGCTTAGATTGGGTCCAAAATAGAGGGCAGCTGTAGACTCCCTGAACCCAACAGCTTATGAGAGGGAAAACAAAAGTTTGTGGCCAGTTGACATTTTAAAAAATACTAGGGACACTTATGGGTTGACCTTATTACTTGTAATATGTTTTCATTATAATATATAATACAGAAAAATATGCAATCTCTGGAGGAGATGGGGAAAGAAAGACAGTCTTACTCAGGAGGAACGCTTCAGAGAAGAGATATGCTTACTTTAACTTGGAATCTTCTCCCAAAGTCTTCCTTCTCTTTCTTTCAAGGGTTGCGTCCCTTGGGGAGAATGAAGGAGATTAACAAAGTTAACCCTCCTCACCTTATGGGATTGGTGTCTCAAAATATTATTGTCAGCATTTAGTGAGCTCTTGCCCTGAGTCAGTAGCATGCTAAGCACTGGAAAGGCTTTCTTTCATTTAAAGCTGACAATAACAATATGAGAGAGGAATATTTTTCTTTATTACATAGTTGAGGAAACTGAGGCTTAGAAACATTAAATATTTTGCTTGAGGTTTTAGAGCTAGAAAGACAAGATGTTTATATGGCCTCCCTGGTCCCAGAGTTGGGGTGCTGGACCACTGTGCTGTGTACCCTTCCTAATACTGATAGGCATTTATTGAGCATCTACTGTGTACCAGCCAGGATGTTAAATATCCTGCACACATTATCTCGTATAATCCTCACCATGACCCTGTGATAGGGGTAATATTTTGTCCTGGAGGGAAGTAAGACTCCGAATAATTAAGTAACTTGTTCAAGGTCACGTGACTAGTCAATGAAAAAGCCCAGATTCTAATTCGGGTCTCAAAGCCAAAGCTCCAGTACATATGATTAATTCCATCTACAGTATAATTACAGGAAGTTCAGTAATTTAGAGTGAATTCTCTGGTCTAAGCTATGCAGTATGGTTCCCCGCCCTTGCCTCATAAAACCATTCATATTTTCTAAAACTTACCTAGTGACACTCACATAAGGCTGAAAAGATTGCAGCTGTAGGTTTCCAAAAAAACCAAAAAATGACCCAGTCTTATTTGTGTATATTATACAAGAGCAGAAATCTCAGTCTGGACACGGTCCCGTTAGGTGACAAATTTTGATGACACTGGCCAGAATATGCCCAGTTTCATCTTCCCTAGTTTGTGTGATTACTTCAGAGCCAGTACCCTATCAACATTATCAAGGTCACACTGACATCTTACCTGGTGGACCAATCCAGTTGGATTCATCTTAGGTTTGGAATCAAACTAATAGAAGGTCATTTAAGCACTTTGTAGAGAGCAGCTCAGGTTACTCAGATAGATGTATATAGCTGACAGATTTTAGGTTTCTTCCTATTAAGCAAACAATTGGGGTTTTAAAAATACTTCTGGGGATGGTTTTGTGGGAGGGATACAGTAAGCACAGAGATTGTCCCCAAATCATGAATCAGCACCTGGGACAGCCCCCAGGGCTCCCTGGAAAAGGCGGCTGTGTCAGCGAGAACACACTTCAGAAGGGGCTCATTATCTGGTCTCCACGCATCAGAGAGGATAGAAAAACAAATCTTGTGGGATTTCATGGCAACTTCTGAGTCTCGTTAGTCTCAAAGCTCATTTGCAGTTTCTATAAGGAATGAGTTTGGTTCCTCTTTGCCACTGGCCCTCAATGTCCTGCTGTCCCAGTTATGGCAGTGTCAGGACTGGAACTCAACTCTGGGGATTCCTGGTGAAGTTTTCTACACTGCATCCATCCTTAAACCTTATGTCAAGTCTCATCTCAGGGGCTGAAGCCTAGCTGCATCGTCTGCTCAGATTTCATTAAGAGGGATGTTTATTGATTCAGGAGGGAATGAGACTAGGGTGGTCTAAACATGCTTCGAGTCTATATCATGCATATACCACTTTCCTTAAAGATGTATTTCCAGAGTTTCTATGGGCAGTTTCTCTGGCTATTCCAGCCCTTATCTCTTCCTTGGTCTCTGAAACCCACACTCCCTTCATTAGAACCACACAATTTGGCACTTAATTCCATTTGTCTTACATTGTTTATGACTGTTCCTGGGTGGTTAGTCTCACCCCTCCAGCTAGATTATAGGTTTCTGGAGACCCCATCTTACTTCTTTCTAATAACTTGTGTTCTGCTTCAGTAGAATCACTCCTCTGCCCTGTAGGCTTTCAGCCACTCATTAATGTAGGATCAGAACTCTTCCAGTGGGAGGGCTTCAGGGAGGCCATGTGCCCCAGCACTCCAAAGTAACACGGCTGGAATAAAGTGCTTTGATAATTAGCAAGTGTTCAGCCTAGCCAGGGTGGTTTTTGCAATTGCAGATGCCAGATGATGCAAGAAAATATTACGAAGAAGGAAAGAACTCACAGATCAGGACCTCTGGCAGCATGGGGAATTCTATTTTCCAGTGCATTTTGGACAATATTTATGATCATTTCCTGTAATTAAATACTTATTGAAATAACTGTGTGGTAAGAGTATGTGTACAGTATTGCGAATGTTTTCTGGAGTGGTACAGAGGGTAGAGGGACAGTTGGGACAAAGTAGAGAAAACAGAGGGAGAATAAGTCAGTTATGATAATATTCCATTAAACATCCCCTGAAGAACTTGTGAAATGAGTGATTGTAATTATTACTTTTTTCCCTTTGTGACATATTGGGGGGATCTGGGGTGCTTTGATGTATTACACAATTATTATTGTTGTTGTTATTAATATTAAGCCTATAACTTTAGAATTTGGGGAAGAAATGTGTCTTAGGTTGGGTTCCTTAAAAAAAGACCTGTGACAAGGATTTTTGGGCCAGTGCCTCACTGAAGGAGTGATTATTGAAGAAACTTGTAAGGGAGTGAAGGAAGCCGAAAATAGCTGAGCAAGGATGTAGTTTCAGGGGACCTCTTGAGTATGAATTATACTGTGGGCTCAGTTCTGCCTCTAGGCAAGGGATTTGGCCTTTTGCAGGCCGTATCAATTATCTGTTGACTGAGGGCTTCCCCCAAGATGTGGGGATGTGACCCCCTAGGAGTTTCTGGGAGGAGTGGATCCCTTGGCTGAGGGCAATATCCCAGAGAAGGCAGAGGCTATCAGTCATTAGCAGCCAACACTCACAGCAAAACAATATGGTACTGGCATAAAAATAGTCACATAGACCAATGGAAAAGAATAGAGCGTAAAGCTATTATAGATTCCACATATAAGTAATATCATGCACTATTTGTCTTTCTCTGACTTAGCATAATACCCTTAAGGTCCGTCCACATCGCTGCAAATGGCAGGATTTCCTTCCTTCTCATGTCTGAATAATATTCCATTATATACATATCACATATTCTTGCATCCTTATGATCCATATTCTTCATAGAATCTGGAGAAATTGTTTAAAACCTATATTGGATTCTATAACTTCCCTATTAAACCCTTCATTGGCTTCCCATTGCACTTAGGAAAAAAAAACCTAATTTCTTATTCTAGCTTATGAGATCATATGTGATCTGCTTCCTGCATACCTCCCTTCATCTCCTACTGCCTGCTTGCTTCTTTCTTTCTTTCTTCCTTTCTTTCTTCCTTTCTTTCTTCCTTCCTTCCTTCCTTCCTTTCTTTCTTTCTTTCTTTCTTTCTTTCTTTCTTTCTTTCTTTCTTTCTTTCTTTCTTTCTCTTTCTTCTTTCTTTCTTTCTTTCTTTCTTTCTTTCTTTCTTTCTTTCTTTCTTTCTTTCTTTCTTTCTCTCTCTCTCTCTCTCTCTCTCTCTCTTTCTTTCTTTCTTTCTTTCTTTCTTTCTTTCTTTCTTTCTTTCTTTCTTTCTTTCTTTCTTCTTCCCTTTCCCCTTCCCCTTCTTCCTCTTCTTCCTCCTCTTCTTCTTCCTCTTCCTCTTCCCCTTCCTCTCCTTCTCCTTCTCCTTCTTCTTCTTCTTTCTTAGGGAGAAATCAGCCTTGGCTGGACAGATCAGGACAAGAAAGACAGAGAATGCTGAGAATCGACCTGGAGGGGCAAAAGGAAAGTAGCCAACACAAGGATTAGAATTATCTGTGATGTCTGACTTCAGACCTTTTATTCTTTTTCCTGATGTGTCCAAAGATGATAGGAGTGGGATGGGTGGGTGTTTTCTGCATACTCAAGTTAACCTTAAATAAAATTATAAAGGTTATCCAAGGATATTCTTTGGTATCTGAACAGCCCACAAAACTTTTCATTTTTGATGCCCAGTGGTATGAATGCCGTGTACAAGAGCGGGTAGGTGGGATCTAGCTGCTCCAGGAATAGAGGTCTTGGAGAAAATCCCTACAGGGGATGCCCTTGGGTGCCCAGGGGTTTTCTCCCAGCTCACTTCTCCCCTAGATGGCTTACTCAGATTGTGCTTGATGGGAGCAGTGGTGCTTTGGCAGGGGTCAAAGTTTAATGACCACCACTTGCAGGGTATTGTCTTGCTAGGCCAGAGGGTATGGCTGCTTGGCAGCCAGGACACCTCCAGCTTCCCCCAAGCTTAGTTGATAACAGGAGCCCTCCTACTGCCCTTCTAACTGTTCCTTGAGAGCCCAGCTTATTCCTGCCTCAGGGCCTTTGCTCTTGTGGTTCCTGCTGTCTGGAATGTCTTTCACATAAGAAGATGCTCTTGGGTCTTCTTTTCACCCAGATCTCAGTGTAAATGCCACATCAGAGACATTTTCTGACTTCCAGGAATCCCCTTTCTCTGTCACCACCCCAGAGAGTTACTACCACACCACCCTATTCTGTTTCTTTATAATATTATTTTCTCTGTCTGTGCCTATTAGAATGTAAACTCCATGAGGACAGGAATTTCATCTGTTTTGCTCATTACCATATTTTTAGTGCCTCGTTTCTGGCATATACTAAGAACACAATAAATGTTTCTCAAACAAATGAAAGGAGATATGCTTAATGTTTCTATAGTTCACTCAGAAAAGTCAAACACCTCATTAGAAAAACTAGGCAAAGAATGTGAATGTTAAATTTACAAAAAAGAAATAAAACTGGCTAAGTAACACATGAAAATGTTTAGGACTTTCATGGTGGTGCATGGTTAAGAATCTGCCTGCCAATGCAGGGGACATGGGTTTGATCCCTGGTCCAGGAAGATGCCACATGCCAGGAAGCAAGTAAGCCCGTGTGCCACAACTACCGAGCCTGTGCTTTAAGCCCATGAGCCACAGTTTCTGATGCCCACGTACCTAGAGCCCATTCTCTGCAACAAGAGAAGTCACTGCAATGAGAAGCCCATGCACCGCAGGGAAGAGTAGCCCCCACTGACCACAACTAGAAAAAAGCCCATGAGCAACAATGAAGACCCAACACAGCCAATAAATAAATAAATAAAAATTAAAAAAAAGAAAAATGTTTAACATCACAAGTATGTATGAAGACCCTTAAAAATGCAAATGCCCTTCTCCCCACAGTTCTACTTCTAAGAAGTTATTCCAAGGAAATAATCATTAATATCTTCAGAAAAGTATGGTCATGCTACTATTATTTCATAATAAAAAAATTGAAAATATCAAATTGACCAAAATTATTTAGGTGTAATAGGATATTTCAGATGTGAGGAACTGGAGTTCAAATGTAAGCATCTCCCAATGCGCACACTTGCTTTTAGTCCTAGGATGTTGTGTGAATGGAGTGGAGAAGGGCCACTGATCTACACAGGAGGCTGAGGAATTTCCCCTGAGATAAGGGATTCAAACTCAGACCTCCACAGAGGCTCAGGGATGTAAAATATCCTTGGCTGGAGTGAACCTGCTCAGAACCCCCCATGAGAGCAGTCTCTCCTTGGTGGGTGGGGCCACATCATTAGTGGTGGGTGTTGGTGTCACATGTAATACAAAGTAGCAGATGAAGAGATCATTTCCATCCAGTTGTGTCGGTGGATAGCATCGGGGGTGGGGGGCAGGGGGAGGAGAGATATGAGAGTTTAGCATTTTGGAGCAGAAGTCCCTATACTGTGGGGCTGCCTCATTAACCCTGGAGCAGGCTAGGAGTGCGAAACAGTGACTCAACACTAAGGCATCACTGTGGGATGGGCAGTGGTTCTAGGAAATATCGAGATGAGGTGGAGTATGAATGCAAATGTGACCTCATCTGACCACTTGAGCTGCAGGATGCTCTGGATACAACGCTAAGTGGAAAATAGTGTTTGCAATATACATTTTCTGCATCACATGTGAAGATAAGAAATCCCATACATCTTTTTAAAAAAAGTATGCATAGACAATATTATTTATGTTGAAAGTCCAAACTTAATGGACTGACAATTATTAGAGTTCAGGAAGTTTTTCAGGTAAAAGCACCTACATAAATAATTATTAATAGCCTTTCTGGACAAATATATATCACTTATGTGTGGAATCTAAAAAAATGATACAAATGAGCTTATTTACAAAACAGAAATAAACTCACAGACATAGAATACAGACTTATGGTTACCAAATGGGAAAGGAAGGGGGAGGGATAAATTGGGAATTAGGGATGAACAGATATACACTACTATACATAAAATAGATAAACAACAAGGACCTACTGTATAGCACAGGTAACTATATACAGTATCTTTAAAAACCTATGATGGAAAAGACTCTGAAAAAATATATGTACATATATATGCATAACTGCATCATTTTGCTGTATACCTGAATCATAAATCAACTATACTTCAATAAAAAAATAATAAAAAAAGTAAAAAAAAACCCATAACCTTTCTCTACATGAGCAGTAATCAATAAAACAATGAAAGGGAAAACTAAAGTTCTAACGAAGGGACTGAATGAATGGAAGGAAGATCTCATGTCTCATAGATTGGTATATGCTTAGAGTTATAAGTGTGTGTCCTGTGTGTAGCAATGAGAAATACCACAAATCCTTATTAATGTTTTCAAAATTATGTAAGTCTGTTTCAATTCCCTTTCTGTCAAGATTAGAAAGATGTTAAATCTCATATATATATATATATGATTTCCCTATATAAGAGCTTTGAGGATTTGTACATTCCAGAAAATTTGGGGATGTCTTTTGCCTTCCGGTTATTATGACTACCCTTGAGATTGTTCAAGTGCATGTGGTATATCAGATGAGGGTAGTCTCACCAACTCTGTGCCAAGTTTGGGAGTTAGTTCTTCTTTTCTTGTGGTCACCTAGACTTTTAGGGTGTAGAGTCTCAGGGTATAGGGTTTGATGGCCCTAACATCGTGAGCTGCCCAACAAGAGGCGTCACCATTTTCCAGGGTGTTTCAGTGGACTATAGGTTCCTCCCACTTGAGTAACTTATAGTAGCTACATTTCTCTTGCTAACTCACCCCAATGGAACAGGATAAACATAGTGTATGAACTCCAATCCTGAGTTTAAAAGAATGTATAAATGTCTATGGAAAAAAATTCTGGAAGCATATTAATAGTACCAGGCCCTGTTCTGTATGTGTTGTATGTATCTTCTTTAACCACCATGTCCATCCCAGGAGGTGGGTTTAGAGAAGTGACAGGATATACTTAAATTCCCAAGGTAGAGAAGGAGGATTCGAACCCACACAGTCTACTGCCAGAGTTATATGCTAAATAACTATGGTCTAGTGCCTTTCTCTCCAACTGTTAACAGAGCTTATTGAAGTGGTGTGATTATAGTGGTTTAAATGTCTTCATTTATGGTTTTTGAACACTGTCCAAATTTTCTATCCTAAATAGTGGTATTTATGATCAGCTAACTGACATCAAGAAGTATAGGATAGTGGTTAAGCGCAAGGTGTCTGGGGACTTCCCGGGTGGCACAGTGGTTAAAAATCCTCCTGCCAATGCAGGGGACATGGGTTCAATCCGTGGTCTGGGATGATCCCATATACTGAGGAGCAACTAAGCCTGCATGCCACAACTACTAGCCCACGTGCCTAGAGTCCATGCTCCATGAGAAGAGAAGCCACCACACTGAGAAGCTCACACACCGCCACAAAGAGTAGACCCCACTGTCTGCAACTAGAGAAAGCCTACATGCAGCAACAAAGACCCAATGTAGCCAATAAACAATTAAAAAAAAAAAAAAAGAGCAAGGTGTCTGGAGTTATCATAGGTATCATGCCAGGCTTCCTTGGTTCCAAACTCAGCTTTCTGCCTTATTACCTGTGTGACCATGAGTGGTTATTTCACCTCTCTGAGCCTCAGTTTCCTCACTGGTAGAGTAGAATAGTAATAGTATCTACCACCTAGGACTGTTGTGAGCAGTCAATGGGTTAAACTTGGATAAAAGCAATATGGTGTGCTAGGTGCTCTTTAAGTACTTTATATACAGATTATTAGTATTAATTGAGGAAATGAGTAGACAGGCTGCTGAGATTTCACATAATCACTAATTCCGCTTGCGCCTCATAAATGAGATTGTTCAGAAGGGGTCACCTTAGGTTGTTGACGACTTCTCAGAGCGAAGAACGTAGAAATATTTCCCTCCATCCCCCAAATGAGATTAAATCATGGTGGGAGCTGCCAGACAGAACCAAGTTTGAGTGGGAAGAAACTGAGAAAGCTAACTTTGCAGGGGCCCTTTTCTGAAGGTTTCGCTCCTCTGGGACTCAGAGAAGCCTAATTAGAAGCTTAGGGCCTGATTAGAGAACCCCAATCAGTGGCAAATCCCCCTGCCCCAGTTTTCTAATTGCCTTCCCGGATTGCCCAGAATAGGACAGAGATCCAGGCACCTATTAAGGGGTGCTTCTGTGGATGTGGGGCTTATGAGCTGCAGGTGCTGAGGATGTTTACTCCTCTTATCCCCAAAAGCCCCATTTGGACATCACATTCTACTCCCATCCAGCCTAGTCATCCAGGGAATGACCTCTTGGTCCTGCTGAAGGTAAGTATGGCCAAATTAGATCAGACAGAAAATGAACCACAGTCCAGATTCAAAACGTACTTGATAAGGTGAGTCTTGGTTTCCTCTCATCTAAAAAGGATTTATCTCTTTTTTCTTTAGAGGGTAGGGTCAGAGCTGGTGTGACTTGCAGGGGAGCACAACGTGCTGGGAGTTATTAGCTTTGCTTTTCTCTTGCAGTGATGCAAGGCATTTAGCATCTTTGGGTCTCAACTTCCTCATCTATACCATGGAACTGATAATGCATCTCATATCTGCTTCAGGTGATTGTTTTTCGAATCAGAAGAAACAAGATATGTGAGACCATACGGAACACTAGGGAGGCTATTTCAAGTAAGGGGTTATATTGAGACACAGGAAAGAGCAAGAAGCAACCCTTGCTGAATCTCTAAGAAAACTGTAAAATTCTGGCAGGTATTTGGAAGGTAATGGTACTGATATGACAGAGAGAGCTGGAAACGACAGGTAGGCTCTAAAACAGAATGAGCTTCTTTGTGGGAGAATAATTTCCCCATCATTGGAACTGTTTCAGCTCCATAAAGATTGGTCAGAAAAGGTCACCTTTAGCTCAAATGTCAGACATCAGAGATGCCCTAGATGGGATTTCTGCTGTGGGAGGTAAATCTCAGATCCCTGCAGTGGAGAGATCACGAAGCTACGTTTCACGAGTACTCACTAAGCCACCCCTAACGCATAGAGAATCGAGGTCTTTCTTTCAGGACTGGTCAGCTGGGCCCTGACTTTGGGAGAAGCTCTAAGGATGTTAGGGGGTGAGAAAACCCCCTACAGAGCTAAAGAGGCCTCCTGCTCCTGCTTACGCTTTGTAGGGCTGGTTTTGTCTAGGTATTCCCATCGCCAGGACTCCTCTCCCCTCCCAATCCCCTTTTAAGGAGGGGGGCAGTTCATCTGTTCTCACCACTCTCTGAGAGGAAGAGGGCTTGAATAGCTCTGGGCAACAGAAAAGCTGTGCTAAGTCTCTGAAAAGGAGAAGCAGCCCAGACAGTAGAAAGGGTGTCTTGTCAGGCTGAAGGAGATCTGTCACTCCCACCATTTTCCATTGGTGTTTGTTCTGGGCAAGACCTTCCTCATCTCAGGACCTCTTTCCCTCATCTCTGCTTCATCTGTCTGAGCGCAAAAGGGAAGCACCATGACCTTTAGAGACTCCTTTAAGTTCCAAGATTCTACTGCACACTCTGTCCAAGGAGAAGCTGGGACAGAGTGAGCAGGCATTGGTGAAGGAGAAGCGTGAGAGATTTGAGGTTAACGTTTGGACAGAATTTCTATGCCATTCAGAAAGTTTATTGTAGGATCGCAAAGGGAGGAAGAACTCACGATTTCAGCTTTTTTAGATCTCCCCACCCGCTCGCCTCCCGTCTTCAAGCAGGGCATCTGTTTCACTATGACCACCAAGCTGAGGGATTGGGTGGTGTGGTGGAAAGGGTTCTGGGTCTCAGTTTTGGCTGCTTTGCTTTCTAGCTATGTGACCTTTGGACAGATCTGTTGACCTCTCTGTGTCTCACTTTTCTCACTTCAAAAAGGGTTGTGTGAGGGCCAATGGGATAATAGGAGTACAATGTTTTAAAGTGAGGGGTCATGGAAGTCATTTGTAATTTGGAGGAGGGGAGTTCACACCTTCCATTGTATGCAAGAGAATCAATCTTTGTTGAGAACACATGCCTTCTCCTTTCATCCTTGCAGCACTCCTGTGACTTGGGTAGTATTCCTGTCCATCTTATAGATGAAACAGCTGAAGTCCAGATAATTTACATGACTGGCTGGTTGACCCCCATGTGGTAGAACTTCAAAGCATTCTGGTTCCGTGACACCATGATGGTTCTGCCTTTCTGCTATTTTCAGTGAGGCTTGCTGGAGAATACTTTTGTATGTATTTATAAGTTTAAATTCAACTAGAAAATGTTTTAAAGTTTTCTTTCAAACAAGTTTCTGAGAAAAAGGGGAGCTCTTAAATAGTCTATTTGCATCTCTAGGTTGAGCTACTTTTTACCTGGACACATAGTGTTGGTGGAAGAAGCAGCCATGCTTCCTCCCCCCCTCCCCGCCCCCCTTAAACATCATTAGGACCCAAGTCCACTCTGACACTTTGAGTGGCAAAGCATCTTGTACCTTGTTCTTTTATTCCTTTCTCCTCTTCGAGTTACCACAAGCAGACGATGCCAGCTCTATTCTAGTGGCACAGGGAGACTCTTTATCGTCTCATGTCTGTTTAGTTCTATATATTCATCACTGCACCCCCAGCGGACAGTGTACTGTCTGGCACAGAATATAAAGGCAGATCCTTTAGAAATCTTTGTTGCATATTTCCAGCTGAGAGCAATGGCTGCATAACTTTAGGCACATCATACAACCTTTATATCTCACCATTTTAAAATAACTTTAACCCTGACTTGGAGGATCTAAGTGGATTAGTTTTGCTAAGTTATATAAATACTCTTCAGATCTATGGCTCTGTATTCTATGCAGTATGTGCTATTATAAAGCCGGTGTCTAGGCCCTTATAACAATCCCTTCCAAGTGCAAACTTATTACTTTGAGAATCATCTTCCCATATATTTTCTCGATTAATCCATACTTAGCCTCTTGGCTCCCAGTCCAGTGAGAGTTAGTGATGGTTTTCAGGAGATTAATAATCCCAAAGAGCAAACAATCTCCAGGTCTTTCTCCTTTAGCTTTGGAATGTGTGAATTAGATGTCCTAGGTGTGTTTACTATTGGCTGATATAAAAATGAGGCTGTGGGTCTTGAGCAGACATGACTAATGTGGGGAAAAGATAACCTAGAGTTAAGTGGTCTGCCAGGAAGTGTCTGTAAGTGAGATATTTCTGTGCTTGATCAACAATTAGGTAACAGATCCCTGAGAATGTGAAATGCCGGCGTTGCTCAGTACTGTGGTGTGTGGTGGGTTTATGATGGCATTAAGGATTCCCTTTCTTCCTGTGCATCCTTGAAATCTAGCAATTTCATCTCTTTTGTGGGCTTCAAAAACAGGAAACTGCTGCTTCAGTGTTCCATTTATATTTCCCCAACAACTTAGTTTTCTACATTGCCTGGGACTAACTATTTTCCCCTGAGCCCACAATGATCCATGGTTCTTCTCCCTGCCTGGAGATATTGTGCAGCTGTTGTTGGTTTTCTCTAATCATAATTACTAGGAAACTGGTTGGCTGTTCTATCTAGAGTTATCAATTATCATTTTGGACCAGTTCTGGAGTTATACAATGTATCACAAAGCAAGGCAGAAGTCTTCTTGGAGAGAACAAACTTTCCAGCTCCTCTGAAGATCAGCAAACACTTGCCAACCTTGGTTTTCTTTAACATTTTCCTCTGCCCATTGAAAAATGGACGTACCTGATGCTCAGAAGGATCACATTAAAGTGACATGTACACCTGCTATATTTAAAATGGATAACCGACAAGGACCTACCATATAGCACAGGGAACTCTGCTCAGTATTATGTAATGACCTAAATGCGAAAAGAATTTGAAAAAGAATAGATACATGTATATGTACAACTGAATCACTTTGCTGTACGCCTGAAACTAACACAACATTGTTAATCTACTATACTCCCAACATAAAATAAAAAGTTAAACACACACACACACACACACACACACACACAGAGCGCATGATGGGTTAGGAGACCTCCATGCTTTTCATGATCTCAAAATGCAATCCCAGTTTATTATCTTAGAATGTGGATTTATGAAGATTTCAGGAACTGGCTCCAGGAGAACAGACCTGGGGACCTCCCTGAGCTGTGCATTTTCTCCCTTGAGCATCTGCCTTTCTTCATCATACACAGATGGGTCTGATTTAGGCTGAACCACTGTTGGTGCACTGTCTTTCCAGAACCCATTTGGCAAAGTCCTCTGGCGGCACTTTTATGGATCTGATGCTGATAGGGCTGCTGATGGTTCTAATGATCCTGGCTTCTGGCGAACAGGCGATTTTATTTCGTATTTATTTATTCATCAATATCTCTTTCCAAAAGAGACTTAAAGTGGCTGATAAAAATGCATGACATGCAGCAAGATAAAATAAATTAAAAATGAGGAATGACACTTAGGCAAAGGGAACGTACACGTAAGAAATGGTGAGGAGCCAGGAGCAAGGTTGGTTCACATGACCTTTTTCTTGCCACTGAAACCTGTGCTGGAGGTGATGGTTCTTTGGTGGCTGTCCATTCTTAATTAGAGTTTGATTCTGATGGTGGCCCTGTGCACCTCTTCTACCCTCCCATCCCTGCAGAGGACACATGACCAATAAAGGTGCTACTACAAAAAGGAGAACGTGTGCAGTGTTTTCAGAATTGGGGGTCATTTAGAAAAATCTTTATTTAACTTATGTTACTCTCCTCTTTGCCCAAACATAGAGAGTAATGTATGTGAAGCTGATAAAAAGTTCTGGTTGTAAAAATGTGCTCACTAGGTGGTGACCATTACCCTACTCAAGAGTAAAGGGACAACTGTTGGGAGCATGGCCTTGGAGTCCTTGGTTCAAATGCCAACCTGGTGGTTTACCTAAACCAAATTACTTCATCTCTGCAAGCATCTATTTTCCAATCTATAAATAAGGATAATAACAATATGCAGTGTTGCGATATTGTGAAAAGTCAATGAGGCAGTTTATGTAAAACACCTAGAACAGTATCTCACCCAAAGTGAGTGCTGTTTTAATGTCTTTCTTCATTATTAGTATTAATACATGCCCTTTCCCTCCATCCTGGAACTTCTAAGAGGAGAAGAGAGACCATCACACTGTAGAACAAGATGCTGCGTTTGAGGTCATTGAGTGCAGTCTTTTCATGTGAAGACACAGACCCAGAGATGGGAAAATAGTTGCTTAAATTTACACAGTACATCAGTGGCAGACAGCAGACGTGAATTCAGGCCTCCAGATGCTGTTTCCAGCCTTGCTACCATATACTCTCACTGATTTATCAGTGGCCCCTCCCCAACCATGACACTGCCCTCCAAAGGAGACTAGCTCCCGCCCTCAGAGGAGATCTAAAAGTTTGTCTCTTAGGGGAGTGGTGGGATGAGGTGGGTCTCCTGACTTGTGCCTCCCCAGCTGGGGCTGCCTGGAGCTGGGATAGTGTCACTCTTCCTGGGCCAAAGTCATGAGCCAAATGTCGGTTAGTGGAAACACAACGAATTTAGAGCCAGAAGTCCTGGTGTGGTTTTGGACAAGTTGGTTTAACCATTTGAGCCTCACTTTACTCAGTAATAAAATGGGAATCAGTTAAATTTCTGATTGGCAGAGCAACCCAGTGGTTGAAAAATCATTTTTGTAATAATTACATGTATTGTGTGTTTACTCTGTACAAGGCACAGTGTGTATTTCCATGAATTATCTCTTTTACCTCCCATGGCTCAGCAGTAGGGCTATTGTCTTTTTAAAATACTTATTTATTTGTGTGTATATATATATATTTATTTATTTAGGTTGCACTGGGTCTTAGCTGTGGCACCCAGGATCTTCATTGCAGCATGCGAACTCTTAGTTGTGGCATGCATGCAGGATCTAGTTCCCTGACCAGGGATCGAACCCGAGCCTCCCGCATTGGCAGCACAGAGTGTTACCCACTGGACCACCAGGAAATTCCCAGTACTGTTGTTGTTGTTGCGTGGATATTGAGTCTAAGACTCTAGGGGTCAAGTACCTTGCCCAAGGTCACACAAATAGAAATGACCGAGTTTGGAACAAGCTCTGTCTCTCTTCAGGGCCCATTTTCTCAGCCACTGTGTTATATTGTTGGGATTCCAATCTTACCTTTACACTCAGTGATCTTAGGCTGATTATTGAGCCTCTAATACCTTAGTGCTTCTCTCTGTGTTGGGAGGTTGACACCTCTGAACAAAGTTGCCTTGAGAGTGCTTCACAAGGACCAGAAGAACTCTGTATGTTTTGTAATGGAAGTGGAGTGGTCCACTGCTGGTGTCTTCATTTTCTATTGTTTGTGGATAAATGATGTGTGCAAATGGGCATGAATAGCTACCAATCCCTAACATTTCTGCTGAAATGTCACCTTTTCAATAAACCTTCCCTGATGATCCTATTTAATACCTGTCTCCATACTTTGGATCTCCCAAAGCTGTGTGTGTGTGTGTGTGTGTGTGTGTCATAGCACTTTTCTATCACAGTAAAAAATATACTTTTTTTTAAGATGTATTTTGCATATGCCTAGCTCTTCTGCTAGAATGATCACACCACAAGGGAAAGATCTTTGTGTTTTGTTCTGAGCAACCAAAAGAGTGCCTAAGGCATTGCAAGTTCTCATCAGATTCTCATTAAATTAATACATGAACATAGTCTCTCTCTCTCTTTTAACCCCCTTTGGTCAAGATGATTTGTGTGAATTCCAAGAACACCGCAAGTCATTGTTTTGGTTGAAAGTCAATATTATAATGGGCCCTAAGGGAAAAAAAGCTTCTAAATATTTACATTACCAGGAATTCAGTGGGGGAGGGGTAAACATGTTGATGTTTATTAAATCATTAGATCAGCATTTGCCAAACACTGGTCAAAGTTTCATTTTCTTATTTATCTAAAATTCTATGAGATCTTTCTCAAATTCAGTTTTTGTTTCAAGCATGGAAGGAGGACGAAAAGAATCGCCTTTGAAGTCCACATTCAGCATTTCCATTACCCCAAATGATTAGCATCCAAAGGTAGAGAGACAAGATTGTCCACATACCTGGCAAGAACTCCATCTCTATTAGAATTCTAAACTCAGTGTGATGGCTTTGTCCCTTAAGGAGTTTGCAGGGTAATTCTGGAATGACTTGATTCATGATTCTTATTGATTGATAATGATCTAGACTTAAAAAAAGTGGGACAGTTCCCTTGGAATAAGAGAACTTGGAAACCAGGACACCTTGCTTGGCAGAAACAGAGAGGAGGAAGAGACTTGGCAGGTGATAGGCTGTAGAAATTCTAACAGTGCTTGCTCTTCACAGCTCACTGTCTTGCATCCAACCCCATTGGGTTCACATGCACTTCAAGACTATTACAAAGAAAGATAGAGTTGATATTGGGACTCCAGGGGGCTGTGGACTTGGAGATAAGAAGATTCCAGAATGTACGTGAACGTAGAAGCATGTTACATTATTGCAGAATTGAGAAAAAAATAATTCTAAGTGTATGAGTCAGACCAAGTGTTAGGTATAGTATGTAAGTTATGTTCATCACAGTAACATTGTGAGTTTGGCATTGACATTCTCATTAAACCAACAAGGAGACTGAGGTTCAGGGAGATGAATTAACTTGCCCAAGGTCTCAAGGGATGGGAAACTTGGTTGGATTTCAAAGCCCATGTCCTTAGTACTATAGCATTAGATTTTCTCCAACAAAGTGGTATTTTCTGGCTTTGCAGGGAGGCTGATAAATATTTGCAGTTTGACCTGTAAGAAGTTAGGTAATGTCTGAGGAGCTGAGTTCCAGCTCTGGCTTTGCCTCTTTACTATGAAATCATGAACTAGTCACTTTACCTCTTTGACCCTCATATTCTTCTCTTGAAAGTGGGGTTTACAATATGTGCTTCTAAGGATCTCTGCAAGATCAAATGAAATACAGTTTGTAAAAAACGTAAAGTGATTTACAACTCTTAAAGATTACTATCATTACTGAAAATGATCAAATTAAGCCATGCTCACCTTAATTTATCTTCAATGAGATTGTATTTTTTTATTTCAGTGGGTGACCTAGGATTCATGGCAGAGAATGACACTGTGGTGACAGAATTCGTTTTGATGGGGTTCCAGTTGTGGGCAGAGCTGCAGACGGGTCTCTTCTTTGTGTTTCTGGTCCTTTATCTCATCACTATGGGAGGCAACCTGGGCATGATAGTTCTGATTCAGAGTGACCCTCGCCTCCAGACTCCCATGTACTTCTTCCTCAGCCACCTTTCCTTCCTGGACATTTGCTACTCTTCTGTTATTGTCCCTCAATTGCTAGAGACCTTGGGTACTGATAAGATGGTCATCACCTTTGAGCGCTGTACCACCCAGTTCTTCCTTTTCACACTCTGTGCTAGTACTGAATGTTTCCTTTTGGCCGTGATGGCCTATGACCGCTATGTGGCCATA
This sequence comes from Hippopotamus amphibius kiboko, assembly GCF_030028045.1. Taxonomy (NCBI): domain Eukaryota; kingdom Metazoa; phylum Chordata; class Mammalia; order Artiodactyla; family Hippopotamidae; genus Hippopotamus; species Hippopotamus amphibius. The sequence goes on from NC_080188.1 coordinate 113,306,325, forward strand.
TGGAACCCTCTCCTCTATGCCACTGCCATGACCTCCCAGACCCGCCTGGGACTGGTGGCTGGGGCGTATGGTGGTGCCGCTGTCAATTCTGTGATCCGCACTGGGTGTACCTTCTCCATCTCTTTCTGTAACTCCAAGCATGTGGATTTCTTCTTTTGTGACCTCCCACCTCTGCTGAAGCTCGCCTGTAGTGAAACCAGAGCACGAGAATGGGTGATCTACCTCTTAGCTTTCTTGGTCATTACAAGCAGCGTTTCAGTGATTCTTATATCCTACCTGTTCATCATTCGGGCTATTCTGAAGATTCGTTCAGCTGGTGGCAAAGCCAAGACTTTTTCCACCTGTGCCTCTCATGTAACTGCAGTGGCTCTTTTCTTTGGTACACTCATATTCATGTACCTGAAAGGTAACATGGGAGAATCCCTTGAGGAGGACAAGATTGTGTCAGTATTTTACACTGTGGTCGTCCCTATGCTGAACCCAATAATCTACAGCCTGAGAAACAAAGAAGTGAAGGAGGCTCTGAAGAGAGTTCTCCACAGGATGAGGGTTTCCCAAGCAGAGTAAGACTTGCACTCCATCAATTCAGAACTTCCTGCAATCATCCTTTGGGCTTTTGGCTTGTCCTCTTAACACAGGAACCAGACCTCATCATTAAAAAGACATACAGAGGCAAAAAAAGAAAAAAATGTAGATTTAAGTTCCAGTAGTTTCTTTTTAGCTCTAGGACCTAAAGCCAGAAATTCTTGCCCTTAGTTATAGCATCAGTAAAAATTCACTTGCTACAATTAAAGCCAGGATCAAGAGAGATGGAATGCCAAAGGGCTTTATAAGAATAACATGCTAAAAAATGTAAAATGTATTTTTCTGACCTTTCCTGGATATTATTCAGTGTTTTCTCAGCAATAAACATAAAAAACATATTTTTTTCCCACTAAGGTAATGTTTTCACCTTGAATATAATTGCAAAACAATAACATTGTTTACATAGTAAGGACAGTCACCTTCTTTGGTTGTGTGTAGTGGGGTGGAAATCAGCCCTGACCAGTATTCAGCCTTTCCTCAATATTCTATCATATATAATTTAGGTATTTGTCATGGAAAATACAAGTAGCTAAACAAAGGAAGAAAAAATAGAGGAAAAGGAGATGTGAACCAGGAAATGTTCAAATAGAAAAAGTTAATTTCCCAAGATAATGTAGAGGATCAAGACACTTTAGAATGAAAGAAAGGTGTAATGATTTGCATTCATTATTGAAAACAGTTTGATCTTGATGTAGAGCTGAACTGAGCCCGATATATAACTTCTGAAATATTTCTTGATTACCGAAGTTCAGAATCTCTGTTTTATTTCTGAAGCATTGTTCATGGATCATCTGCCTCAGTTACCTCAAACTATTTTCTCTTATCCAGTAGTGAAAACCACTATCTGATTCCATCTCTTGTAGAAGACCTGTCTTTATCTGTCTTTATTATCTAACCATGAATCTGACCACTGCCTTTTAATGACCTTCACATCTGCTACAAATATTAGTTGAGAAACATCTCCATGGAGATTCCACAATCTTATTCATCAATTCAGCAAATATTTACTGATGATCAACTACATATCAGAAATAACACTAGGTTTAGGAAGGTAGTAACGTCCTCCTTAATGGAGATTAGAACCTGGGGCATAGACAGATATTGAACCATTACACAGCCAATTGATTTTTTTATACGATTTTGGAAAGTGGAAGAAAAGAAGCAACACGGGATATTGTTATCCTGTATGGTAGGGTTCTAACCTAGTTTGGTGTGATCAGGAAATCCTTCCTTGAGGAACTAACATTTAAGCTGAGGTTTAAAGAGTAAGTATGTCATAGTTATAGGGTGGGGACACCATTCCAGATAGAAACAGTTGCAAATGCAAGGGTCTGAGAAATAGACCTCAGTTCCTTGAGGAACTGAGAAGCCAGAGTGGCTGCAACAGAAGGAGTGAGAGGCTTAGTGTGAGATGCTGAATTCAAGAGAAACCAGGTCACAGAGAACCTTGCAAGCTTACTTAGGGACTTGTGAACTTTCCTTCAAGAGCAGGGGATGAAATGATCGTATCTGAATTTTAAGAAGATCCACTTGGCTGCAGTGCAATGGGTGGAAAAGGGGTCCTTGGTAGTGGAGATGGAGGGAAACAGACCCACTTCATCTAAGAAAGAACAAATGGTGTATCCCAAGGCAAGGTGTCTGATTGCCACACAGTACTGTATGTTTCATTCTAGAACACATATTAGGCCAGAGAAAGCTAACACGTAGGTGTATGACCACGTTATTGGTATAGGACCTATTCTTGGAGAAATGGTGAAATTGGGGAAATATACTTTTGGAGACATCCATTTTTTTAGTTGGTATACCTTTATTTCCCCGAATTGTGGCCCTGACTAAGGGATATTCAGGTATACACCATGTGTCAGTTCATCAAAATAGCCATCAACTACTTCCTCTTAAGAGGGCAACGCGTTTCCAGTAACTCCTACTATATGTCAGGCTGTGTTAATGGACTGAAGAAATCATCCCTTGGAGGGGCAGGAAAAACCTTCAACTTAAAAAAAATAAATAAATGGGGAAAACGCTAGACAGTGAGTGTGCTATTTTAGTAGTGGTTGGAAGCTGCCTCACACTTCTCCTGCCTTCTACTTGGTGAATGGCAACAAGCTTTGCTTATAAATGAATGTCCTTTGATTCACGTATAGTGTTTGATGTATATACAATTGCTTCAGGGTTGCACCTAGTGAATAAAAATAAAATGAAGTTTTAGTGTCTATTAGGGGACCATCTTCTTCTGATGAGAGAAGGACTAGAGGAAATGGCATTTATGTTGAATTTCCACTTACGTATATTAATAAATGAAAACATTCATAAATTGTCTAATGTGTGGCAGGCTCTGTGCCAAGAATTTTCACTTATCTCATTGACAGATCTCATTCCTACAATAGACTCTATACATAATCTTTTAGAAAATACGATCCTAGGATGATTGATTTTATGTGCTAATTTGACTGGGTCATGGTGGGCCAGATATTTGGCTAAACATTGCTTCTGTGTGTGTCTGTGAGGATGTTTCCAGATGACATAAGCATTTAAATTGGTGGACTCAGTAAGCAGGTTGTCCTCCCCCATGTGGGTAGGCGCCCTTCAAGCTGGAGGGCTTGAATAGAACAAAAGGCAGAAGAAGGGAGAATTCATTCCTTCTTCTCTGCCTGACTGCTTGAACTGAAACAGCAGTCTTCTTCTGAACTGGGACTGAGATTTACACCATCAGCTTCTCGTTTCTGGAGCCCTGAACTACACCCGCTGCTCTCCTAGGTTTCCTGAATTGCGGGAATTCTTAGCTTCCATAAAAGAAGTCATGTGGGCAGTTCCTTATCATAAATCTCTTGCTATGCCATTAAACAGATCCATCACCTCCACAAGTTTCCTACCACTGCCTTTATTTATTATTATTATGATTACTATTTTGTGATAAGAACACTTAACATAAGATCTACCCTCTTAGCAAATTTTAAAGAATACAGTAGAGGTTATGGACATAGTTTCACAGGTATATACTTATCTCCAAATTCATCAAGTTGTACATATGAAATATGTACAATTTTTTGTATGTCAATCATACCTCAAGCAAGTGGCTTAAGAAAAAATATCCATAGATTGACATATACACATTACTATATAAAATATAAATAACTAATAAGGACCTACTGTATAGCACAGGGAGCTCTACTCAATATTGCGTAATGGCCTACATGGGAAAAATCTAAAAAAAGTAAATGTGTATATCTATATATCTATCTATCTATATCTATATATATATCTGCTTCAGTTTGCTGTACAGCAGAAACTAACACAACATTGTAAATCAACCATATTCCAAAAGAAATTAAAAAAAAGAAAAATCTCCATATATATATATATACTGTTGGTTCTGTATACCTGAAGAACTCTGAGTAATAAAATCCAGCTGGTAATATTGAAATCCTTTTTTTTAATCCCTCTCAACTTCTAAGAATATCCCTTTTAGGAATTGTGTTTTGAAATTGTAAGTTTTCAGCTGTAATACTTTAGCCTCAATCTACCAAAAATAATACAGGAAAGATAAAAAAAAAAAAGCAGACTTTCAGTCTTTAAACTGACCCATTTAACTCAATACATCAAGAGGCCAAAGTGCTATGTTTTTCTCACCATTTAGAACAACCCCCAAAAGTGAGGTCACCAAGATGGCAGTGTGGAAGACCCCAGCATCCTTCCCCTCACAGAGATCAACAATTAGACAGCAATCCATGAACAAAAACAGCTCTGAGAGAGCTCAGGAGTCCACTTACAAAACTCCAGCAAGGCAGTGGAACAAAAACCCTGAGAACAACCACACAAAAAAGGGAAGGAAGAACAGCTTCATTTTGCCTGCCTCATGCCATCCCCAGGCTGGCACTTCTCAGTGCCAACAGGAAACTCCTGAGCAAGAAAGAGTTCCCCTCACCAAGCCAGGTGAATGACCAGTGTCCCCAAAGGACCCACTTTGGTTTTGCCCCATCCACAGACTGGCAAAGCTGAGACTATTAGAGATGGTCAGGGACAAGGAAGGAGGGCAGAGGCTACCAGTACCAGCCACACAGTGGGAGTGACCAAGGTTCCCAGGGACCTGCTCGGCAGAAGGCCCTGGCAGCTTTCTCCACCGACAAAACCAACAGCCAGTCACTTCCATGGACCCCGTGCAGATTTCACTGGTTTTCACCCCACAGGTTTTCATGTTCCCGGATGCCAACAACCTGAGTCCCTGCCACCTCTTTATACCTGCTTCCAGCCAGTGCCTGATCTGTACCAGCAGCTAGCCCAGGCCTCCACAGCTGTGTGAGTGCAAAATTACAGCTTAGACCCCCACAACTGACATTCAAGGCTGACCCCTCCAGCTGTGCACTTGCATTGCCTCCAGCCTGAGACTCCTGTTGCCAGCCTCCTGTGCTGTATGTGTGCCTGGCGAGACCCTGCAGCCACAAGAGTGCACAACGACAGCCAGAGCCTTTTGACACCAAAAGTAAAACCAACAAAAGCAAAATTCAACAAGTGGACCTACATCAAACTAAAGAGCTTCTGCACAGTAAAAGGAATGATCAGCAAAATAAAGAGCAACTTTTGAAACCAGCGCAACAGTGTAAAGCTTTTATACTCCAATAAAGATCGAGAAAAAAAATCAGCCTATGGCATGGGAGAAAATATTTGCAAACCCTGTATCTGATAAGGGCAAAATGTATAAGGAACTCATACAACTCAGTACCAATAAAACAAATAATCCAAGTAAGAACTGGCAAAGGATCTGAATAGACATTTTCTCAAAGAAACCGTACGGATGGACAGTAGGTGAATGAAAAGATACTAAACATCATTAACCATAAGGGAAATGCAAATCAAAATTACAACAAGATAATGCCTCACACCTGTTAGAATGGCTGCCATCAAAAAGACAAGAGGTGATAAATTCTGGCAAGAATCTGGAGGAAAGGGGATCCGTGTGCACTGCGGGTGGGAGTGTAATTGGTACAGCTACAATGGAAAACAGCATGGAAGTTCCTCAAAAAATTAAAGCTACCATATGATCTTGCAATCCCACCTTTGGATATAAATCCAAAGGAAATGAAATCAGTATCTTGAAGAGATACCTGCACTTCCATGTTCATTGCAAAATTATTTAGAATAGCCAACACATGGAAACAACCAAAGTGTCTATCAACAGATGAATAAAGAAAAGGTGATACACACACACACACACACACACAGAGGAATATTATTCAGCCATAAAACAAGAAGGAAATTCTGCCTTTTGCAACAGCATGGATGAACCTTTGACAGCATCATGTTACGTGAAAAAGTCAGAGAGAGAGAGTAGGTTGATGATTACCAGGGACTAGGGGTTTGGGAAATGGGGAGATGTTGGTCAAAGGGCACACAACCTTTCCATTGTAAGATGAATAAGTTCTGGATCTAACGTACAGCATGGTCACTATAGTTAATAGTACTGTATTACATACTTGAATGTTGCTGTGAGAGTAAATCTTAAACGTTCTCACCATGACAACAACAACAAAATGGTAATTATGCAAGGTGAAGGATGTGTTCATTAACCTCATTGCAGTAAACATCTTCACAATAGATATGTGTATCAAATCACGTTGTACACCTTAAATGTCTGCAATGTTGTATGGCAATTATATCTCAATAAAGCTGGCAAAAATAACATCACCAGTACTTTAATTGTGATTTCCATTTTTCACATATATTAATTTGAATAAATGAATGTAGTTGTAAAGCCAAATTAACTAGATTAGCACATAAAGGTATGGGGATAGTGTAGAATTAAGGTGTATAGCCCCCACAACACATGATCTTGGGTCTTTGGTTGCAGTGTATATTCACATATTTACTTATGTGTGTGGGTATGAATATCATCTGGTAGTCATAACACTTCAGATAAGATCAACGAATCCCACAAGAAGTCCTTTTTTGGGACTTCCCTGGTGGCGCAGTGGTTAAGAATCCGCCTGCCAATGCAGGGGACATGGGTTCCAGCCCTGGTCCGGGAAGATCCCACATGCTGTGGAGCAACTAAGCCTGTGTGCCACAACTACTGAGCCCACGAGCCACAACTACCGAAGCCCGCACACCTAGAGCCTGTGCTCCACAACAAGAGTAGCCACCACAATAAGCCCTCATACCCCAATGAAGAATAGCCCCCACTTGCCGCAACTAGAGAAAGCCCATGCAGAGCAAAGAAGAGGCAAAGCAGCCAAAAAATATAAAATAAAATAAAATAAATAAAATAAAATAAAATAAAATAAAATAAAATAAAATAATAAAATAAAATATATAAAAAAGAAAAAAGTCCTTTTTTGTCATGAAGATCAAGACAGGACAGAGAAATTCTTCTCAGATTTCTTTTCTGCATCCCTGCTTGCATCCTATTTGCCTAACTTATAGTGTATATTCACATATTTGCTTATGTGTGTGGGTATGAATATCATCTGGGAGTTGTAACACTTCAGATAAGATCAACGAATCCCACAAGAAGTCCTTTTTTGGGACTTCCCTGGTGGCGCAGTGGTTAAGAATCTGCTTGCCAATGCAGGGGGACATGGGTTCCTGCCCTGGTCCGGGAAGATCCCACATGCTGCGGAGCAACTAAGCCTGCAACTAACTTATAGGGAAGGGAAAATGCCATATAATCATGTGCAAATGACCACAAGGACAGAGAGGCTCAAGCCCCAACATCACCATCCCCCATGGATCTTCTGTATTGTTTTGACTGCAAGAGGGTTAGAGTGAAGAAAGAGAATGAAGCATTTTGGTTAAAAGATTTTTATTGATGACAGAGTTCAAAGAAGGTAAGATAGCTCTAGGTTCTGAATCTCATTTTGCCTGATGCTGAATCAAACCTCAAACAATATTTTCTCCTGAATCTTACTTAGATATAGGGTGTGAGGAGGATAAATCACCCAAGAAATTGGGGAAAGCTGACAGAAGTTGAAAGGAAAGTAGGCTGTCTGCTTCCCTGTGGTTCATCTGCCAGGTTATTCGTGGAGACCAAGATACTTCATGGACATTATACAATTCATTCTTTTAATCCTAGTGGGAAGGAAGGTCTCAGCTGTTTCTACTTAACTCTTCTTCAAAAACGTGAACTGCTCTGAAAATTGTTGAAAAGAACATCGTGTCTTTTTCTCTTTCTCAACATATCTTTAGCCTTATTTAAAGCATCGTGGTGCAAACACACACACACACACACACACACACACAGAGATGACAGCAACAGCAATAACAAAAGTGCTTTTTTTTTTTTTTTTCTCATGTAAGGGAATGAATATCTGAGCTCTTTCTAATTCTATCCTTAGTAAATTTATTTCTTTGGGTTTTGACACCCACCCCCCGCCTCCAACAAAGGTTTTGTAAAAATAGCCTGTCTACACCTGTTGCTTTATATTGTCACTATAGACATAGTCTAAAATGTTTAATTCATTAATTTAATAAATTAACTATTTATTGAAGGGCTACTATATGCTGGGCACTTTTTCTAGCAGTCTGGGAAGATTATCACTGATGAAAATAGGCAACAAACAAATCTCTGCCCTTGTGGAGCTTATATCCTAATGGAGGAGGTAGATAATGAACATTGAATATAATAAGAAAATAATGCAGTAAGTAAGTAATATAGTATGTTGAAATGTGTTAGCTGCTTTGGAAAAAAATAAGACATGGATTTTATGACACAGTAAGTAATTCTCTATGTCCAAGATCCTGGGTGAAGAGCTAGGAAATAACTAGTATTTCTCCCTTGGAAACCACTGTTGTATTCTCTGCTGCAATGGGTTTGACTATTTTAGACACCTCATGCAAGTGGAATTGTACAGTATTTGTTCTTCTGTGTCTGGCTTATTTCGCTTAGCATAATGTCCTCCAATTGTGCCATGTTTTTAGCAGACGGCAGGATTTCCATCTTTTCTAAGGTGAATAACATTTTATTGTATGAATATACCACATTTTCTTTACCCAGTCATCTGTTGGTGGACATTTATGTTGTTTCCATATCTTGGCTATTGTGAGTAACGCTCTTGTGAATATCGGTATACAAACATCTGCTCATGCCCCTGTTTGAAACATTTAGGGTATAGCTAGAGTTGGAATTGCTAGATCATATGGTAGGTCTATGTTTAAATTTTTGAGGAGTCACTTACTGTTTTGCACAGTGGCTGCATCATTTTACATTCCCCCCAGCAATGCACAAGGGTCCCAATTTTTCCATATCCTCACCAATGCTTGTTGTTTTCTGTTTTTTTTCTTTTGATAGCCATCATTGCATTACTCTCATGATTAGTGATGCTCAACATTTTTTCATGTGCTTATAGGCCATTTGTATACCTTCTTTGGAGAAATGTCTATTCAAGTCATTTGCTCATTTTAAAATTCGTTGTTGTTGTTGAGTTGCATGAATTCTTTATATGTTCTGGATATTAATCCTCTATTGAATATGTGATTTGCAAATATTTTTTCTCATTCTGTGAGTGGAGCTGCCTTTTCACCTTGTTGATAGAGTCCTTTGATGCACAAAATTTTTAAATTTTGGTAAAGTCCAATTTATCTATTTTTTTCTTTTGTTGCCTATGCTCTTGGTGTCATACGTAAGAAGTCATTACCAAATCCAATGTCATGAAGCTTTCTCCATAAGTTTTCTTCTAAAAGTTTTGTAGTTTCAGCTTTTGTGTCTATGTCTTTGATCCACTGTGAGTTAATTTTTGTGCATGTTGTAAGGTAAGGTCTAACTTCATTCTTTTGCTTGTGGATATCCAGTTTTCCCAGCACCATTTACTGAAAAGAGGCACTCAACTAACATTTACTGAAATCCCTAATACCGTGAAAGAAGATATGGTATAAAAAGTCACAAGATTGATGGGAAAGAACTCAACTCATCCTCAGGCCCCCTTTTTATCAATGGGGCAAATTAAACCTGGGATGGTTAAATGAGGCCAGGGATTGCAGCAAAATAGCAACTCTGTTTTACAGTTGTTGTTGAGAAGGTGCAGTTGCATTATCCACTTCATAATTTACCTGGGGGAGGGGATGTACCTTTTGGTTTTGGAGGGCAAAACCAAACCTGCAGGAGAGTGAAAGACAGTTTGAAAAACTGTCTTCAGTATGAATATTATTTGCATAATACAAATGACATAAAGTAAAATTCCTCTGTTTGTGGCTTGTGGGGTTGCATAGACATTAGAGTGTAAGCACTGGGTAAGGGGTCTGAGCTTAATGCCCTGGGGAACATAGATCTAGTGGGTATTATTATAACCATGTGGACACAAGCAGTCTTTGTTGAGACTAGGCATGTCTAGGTAAGATGGTAAGTGATTCAATGTCTAGTGTCGGGATTTCCCTGGTGGCATAGCGGTGAGGACTCGCGCTCCCAATGCAGGGGGCCTGGGTTCGATCCCTGGTCAGGGAACTAGACCCCACATGCATGCTGCAACCAAGAGTTTGCATGCCACAACTAAGGAGCTGTTGAGAAGCAACTAAGGAGCCCACTGGCCGCAACTAAGGAGCATGCCTGCCACAACTAAGATCCAGTACAACCAAATAAATAAATAAAAATAAATTAAAAAAAATGTCTAGTGTCTATTTTTTTACCTTGCACAGAACTACCCTGGGCATCAACATATCTGTATTGGTTCTGATGTTATTCAGTTCAGGAGCTCTAGATGCTTACGTTTCTTTTCCAGGTAGGATTATCATGTACTTTGGGGGAGGGGACTCGGGTAGAAAGATGCTCTAGGGTAGCTGAGATTTCATCTTCACCAGGAACCTTGGCAGGGACAGCATGGAGTCAACCAGACTGTTTTTGCATTTCCTAGCAGATCCACGAAAACCAAGATGAGCTCTGTGGAAATCCTCTGGGCCAGGAGAACAGCAGTTCTGAGTCCCAGAAATTATAAATTGAGTAGAATGAAGAGGGTTGGTCTGAGGATCCGGGGAGGTGCAGGTGTGAGCTAGTTCTGGAAGCCATGATGTTATGGGGACAAGTTGGATGAGAGAATAAAGGATAGGAACAATTAAAATTGCAGAAGCAGAACACTTAATATGAGTGCATCACTGAATTCCCTGCTGAAGGGTAGTTTCCGTGTGCAGTGAATGTGAATGCCAGCTTCCCTACATGTTGACAGCACCAGGGAGTATCAATTTGCAAATATCATGGCCAATACTTACTTGGAAAATATCTCACTATTTTAATTTGTATTTCTTTCATTATTAATGAGGTTCAGAATTGTCTCATTTGTTTGCATCATTTATATTTCTTTTATAAATTTTTTATGAGCTTTGTTGGTTGATTTGTAAGAGTAATTTGTATATTGGGGAAATAAGTCCTTTGTCTGTCATTTGGGTTGCACATATTTCCCCCAGTTGGTCTTTTGAGTTTGTTTGTGGTACTCTTAGCCTCCAAAAGTGTTAACGTTTGCTATAGTTAGCACTATCCATTTTTTTTTTCCTTTGCAGCTTTGAGATTTCCTATTGTGACTAGAAAGGCCTCTTGAAGAAAATCAAATTATTTGCTGATGTTTTCCTTTAGATTTGTGAAAATTTTTTTTTTTTCATATCTAAATTCTTGAGTTCCTTTGGAATTTATTTTACATACATCACGGTGCAAGTTTACATTTCTTTGGGAGATGGCGGTCACACTCTCTCCCCACTGGAATGCGAGCTTCAGGAAGGCAGGAACTGGGTTTTGCTGCTTGCCAATGTGATGCCAGGGCTGGAATGGTGCCTCCCACCTGGTAAGTGTTTAGTGAAGATTCCTTTAATTAGTACATAAATGAAATTCTGGAGAAGATAAGGGGAGGAGCTGAATCTCTCAGGAGGAACCCTTCATTGCTGGATTTTATACTTTAAAAGGAATGAAAACAGAGTGGCCCATGTCCAAAAAATAAAAAGCAAGGCGGTGAAGGAACTAGAAACCATGTGAGACGAGAAACTGAGAATGTTTATTTTGGAAAGAACTCACTGGAAGAGAATCTCTTCCTTTGTCTAGTGTTTAGGAGATGAGTGAAGGCCAGTGGTAGATGCGTGGCTTTCAGAGTTTCAGGAAGAGCCCTGGGATGACCTGCTCACAGAGGGAATGTCTATGTTTGGAGATGATGAGCTCCTTTCCTCTGCGGTGCTCAAGGGTACACACTCATGGGATTTTTGGGGATTGTTGTAGATTCAAACATAAAAAGCCAAGCAACTGCACAATAGGTGCTGAAGATAATTCAACAGAGAGGGGTCAAGAGTAGCGAATAGGAGAGGCCCTGTCTTATCTAAAGAGCAACCACCTTTCGGCTCTAACCAAGTGTTACCCTATGTTGCAATAAGATTGTTTTTGTTTTTCCAGAGAAGGTTGAAATTGAATTTTTTAAATGGGAAGTTTCTTGATTTTTAAAACCCTTCCAGGGTCAAATAAAACGTATTTGATAGCTGGGTTTCTCTTGTGGTTCATCAGTTTGCAACCCCTGTCTTTAATACGAGGGGAATTATATATAGATAGTGGCACAGTTTCTGGCCTAAGTGACCTTTCAAAAATTTTCTCCCCTTGGCTCTCTGACTTCTTGAACTATATAAAAGTGAGGGATTATTGATGATGTCACTATATCACTAGAATATGACTCAGCATATGGGAAGAACAGATAGGATGGAGAAAGAGTTAGGATTTGATGGAAGAAAGAGAGTCTCTGGAATTGGTTGGCTATGTGTGATATATCATTTTATGGCAATGAATGTTAATTGCTGGTAATAATAGAGTGTAAGTTACATAAGTAAGTCTTAGGAGAGTAAGAAGCAGGACATATTTAAAGTGGCAATGGAGAGAGAGACACACAGAGAAAGAGAGAGGGAGAGTGAGAAGAGAAGAGGAGAAGGGAAGGGATGGGAAAGGAAGTGAGAAGAGAGTGGAGAAAGGAAAGCAGATTTGGACTGCAACTCTGATGTGCAAAAAGGGAAATTAAGAGTTTGGGGTCTTTACTCCAAGCTCAGTGGCCTGGAGACATGGGGTCTTCTGCAGGCTGCATCATTCATTAATAAGGTGGAGTGTTTTGGCTTAGCAATGAAAAAATCAATACTATAGATTTTTTGCTCTGTGATGAAGCTGAGAGAGTCTAAAAGGAATGGAAATTGTTACTGCTTCCCAACCAATGTGATTGCATTGCATCTTTTTATCCATCATTGGGATATTGGCTGAATGTGCAGTCAAGGAGAGAGGGCTTTTCTTCACGTGCCACCTGTGGCCTGAAAGAGGATTTCCTCACTGAGCACTGGGCAATGTTGAGAAGGAATTCTTTCTTAAAAAAAAAATTAATTAATTAATTAATTGGCTGTGTTGGGTCTTTGTTGCTGCACGTGGGCTTTTCTCCAATTACCACGAGTGCAGCTACTCTTTGTTGCAGTGTGCCGGCTTCTCATTGTGGTGGCCTCTCTTGTTGTGGAGCACGGGCTCTAGGCATGTGGGCTTCAGTAGTTGCGGCACGTGGGCTTAGTAGTTGTGGCACAGGGGCTTAGCTGCTCTGCGGCATGTGGGGTCGTCCCGGACCAGGGCTCGAACCCGTGTCCCCTGCATTGGCAGATAGATTCTTAAGCACTGTGCCACCAGGGAAGTCCCAAGAAGGAATTCTTTCAGTCAAGTTAGCTTGTGCATGCAGCCTCCATCCAGTATGCGGTCTTGACTCCATCTTGGGGTGACCCACTGCTGTGTATAGCATCTTGGGAGATGCTGTCAGAGCCCTTCTCATATCCCGTCAGCTCCCATGGCTCCAGCACATACCATTGGTGAGATGCCTACTGTAAGCACTGGCTACTCTTCTTCTGATGACTTGCCCTATGGCTTGGCAGGCCAGGGAGTTAAGGTCCTAGGAGAAGTCCTCAGTCAAGGAGTGATAGGAACTGTGGGCAAATTCCCAGACTCCTCATTCCTGGGAAGGGCCAGATCTGAAGTGTGTTCTGTACCATCTCCCAGAAGTCCTGGTGGGTCTGAGCCTTGTTTAACAATATCATTAACATGGCCTGTTCTGGCTTCCTTCCCTTCTCTGTCTCACTTCCCCACTTCCCTACCCGTACTTCCTGAAATCACCTCCCATGCAGACCACATGCTCTCAAACCTCTGTCTCAGGGTCTGATTCTGGGGAAACCCAATCTACCACAGGCAACAGGGAACTTGTGCAGGTGAAGCCAAGAGCATTATAATTCCTGTGTTATTCGTTGACTTGGGTCCCTTGTCAAATTTGTATGCTTGAGCCCAAACTCCTAGTACCTCACAGTGTGACTTTATTTGAAGGCAGGGTCTTTACAGAGGAAATCAAGTTAAAGTGAGGTCATTAGAGGGGGGCCCCAAACCAACCCTTGTGTCCTCATTAAAAAGGGGAAATTTGGACACAGAGAGAGACATACACAGAGGAAAGATGATATGAAGAGACACAAAGAGAAGACGGCCATCTACAAGTGAAGGAGAGAGGCCTGGACCAAATTTTCCACTCAGAGCCCTTAGAAGGAACATCACTGATGCCACCTTTCTCTTTGTCCAAGTTGGTGTTGAAGTGCCATGATCTGGGGACAATTGTACTACCTCCAAATGTTTGTCCCATTTGCTATGTCATGGTGCCTGAAATTCTTACAGAAGTACTTACTACTTTGAGAAAGCCAAGAGAATCTTGGCTAACATTCACTAATTTTAAAGAGGGAATATAAAATTCTTAACCAACATATCTTTACATGCAAGAATAAAACTTTCAGCTATTGGGAATTCCCTGGCAGTCCAGTGGTTAGGACTCTGTGCTTTTACTGCCGAGGGCCCGGTTTCAATCCCTGGTTGGGGAAATAAGACTCTGCAAGCCATGGGTCTTAGTTCCCTCCTCCAAACCCCCCCCCCCACAAACTTTAGCTATTGATACCTTTACATGGTCTCTAAAGAGAAAAGAAAGCCTTTAGCAAACCAAACAGAGCACAGGCAGGCTTTGATAAAGGTGGTGGTGATTGCTAGGGGAACATCATGAATAACATGGATCTCAGGGTATTTCCAGAAGAGAAAGACCAATGATTATTGAGGCAGGATGGGGTGGGGCATTTGGCAATAGCTGAACATTTTGGGGAGTTACATAAGGCACTTCAGGTTTGGGAACCAGGGAGACACCAGAAAGGGCACCTAAGTCTATGTACTGGCTCCTAAACACCCTAGACTTTCATACTCTCCAGGATCTTGCTCAAGGTGGTCCTGGGTCTGGAATGTCATTACTTTGACTATTCTGTTCAGTGATCTTTCTCTTATCAATCGATGTGTAATCCAACGATCACTTGCTCTAGGAAACCTTTTCTGCTGCTTTTGCCCCAGCCCAATATCCTACTCTGTGCCTCTCCATTCCTCCCACTCAAGAAATCCTGCTCAGTCTGCCCAGTCCATGGGATTCCGCCTATCCCTTCCAACCTTCCCATTTCCATGGTGTCCTTCCACTGTAATATGGACGAGACCCTCCCAGGCTCCCTGTGGCTCAGCAGGACTGATCACTTCCCTCTCTCCCTGTGTCTCCACAGTTCTCTATCCATTCCACCATCTTGGCCCATATAACATTCCATTGTATTTTTAAAAAATGTGCCTGTCTCATGGCTGGACTGATTTTCTTCTTTTGACACAATCTCTGCATGAAGTAAGTACACTACTAACATATTTAGTAATTGAATGAAGTCAGTTTCGCTTTTTTCACACTTCTATAGTAACTTCTACTAGCCTCTGTGCCCTGTGACATCCCGGTCTTCTTTCTTGAAGGAACTATTTGAGCAGTAGTATATGACTCCTGTGATTCAACTGAATAAATATTTATTGAAGTTCTTCTGGGTAGGAAGGAATCTGTCTTTAGATATTTATTGATAGTTTCTTGAGGAAAACTTTTTATTCTCAATATAAAATATTTATATAGTTTCTTGAGGAAAACTTTTTATTCTCAATATAAAATATTTATCTCTAATCCCCAGTGGTTCTTAATTGTAGAGGGGTTTCTTGCACCAAGATTTTGGTAACTTGATGATAGCTATGTGCGTTCATTTCAGGAAAACAAACACATGCTTATACAGTCAAAATTGTACAATTAAGAACATAAAGTTGGAGCTGATTTTTTTTTAAGGGAAAAACATTCTCTATAATTTAGGGTTCACTTTATTAAACTTCTTATTTTGAGCCTAGATAAGGGTGAGTCCCTCCAAATCCTCTGGATTATTCAAATATTGCCATATCAATATTTCAGTTTTTCCAGGTAGATAAGGGCTGGTGATGGGTATTGGATATTGCTATGAACTGACTTTTATTACCCCAAATTCATATGTTGAAATTCTAACCCCAGTGAGATTGTATTTGGAGGAAGGAAATAATTAAGGTTAGGTGAATTCATAGGATGGGGCCCCAATCTGATAGGATCAGTGTCCTTATAAGAAGAGACACCTTCTTATAATGTATTTCTTATAAGAGAAGGGAGAGAAGGGTTCTCTCTCCACCATATGAGGACAGTGAGAAAGTGGCCAGTCTAAGCCAGGAAGAGAGCTTTCACCAGAACACAACTATGTTGGCACTCAGACCTTGGACTTCCAGCCTCCAGAACTGTAAGGAAATAAATTTCTGTTGTTTAAGCCACCCAGTCTATGGTATTTTGTCATGGCAGCCCTAGCAGACTAATACAGATACAGAGCTTGAGTTAAAAAGCCTTCCAAGTGTTAAGGATGGTGAACACTTGACCTGTGTAAATAGAACCCAAAGTTTTACTAAAAAAAAAAACAACAACAACAACCAGAATGAGTGATCTTAAAGTTAAATTTCATTTTGATGGCAGTGGAATTCCGCTAAGGACATGCTCAGCTTTGGCAAGGTGAAATTCTGTAAGTACAGGTGAACCTTGTTTTATTGCACTTCACAGATACTGCATTTTTTACAAACTGAAGGTTTGTGGCAACCCTATGTTGAGCAAGTCTATCAAAGCTATTTTTTTTCAACACAGCCAATAAATAAACAAACAAACAAACAAACAAATAAATAAATAAAATAAAATTAGGTCAATTGATAACCCTACAATGGCTTCTAAATGTTCAAGGGGAAGAGTCACACATCTCTTACTTTAAATCAGAAGCTAGAAATGATAAAGCTTAGTGAGGAAGGCATGTTGAAATCTGATATAGCCTGAAAGTTAGGCTTCTTGCACCAGTTAGCAAAGTTATGAATGCTAAGGAAATTAAAAGGTGTACTCCAGTGAACACAGAAATAATAAGCAGGCAAAATCTCCTTATTGCTGATGTGGAAAAAGTTGTAGTAGTCTGGAGAGATCAAAGCAGCCAAAACATTCCTTTAAGCCAAAGCCTAATCCAAAGCAAGGCCCTAACACTCTTCAACTCCATGAAGGCTGAGAGAAGTGAAGCTAGCAGAGGTCGGTTCATGAGGTTTAAGGGAAGAAGCCATTTCCATAATATAAAAGTGCAAGATGGCATAGCAAGTGCTGATGTAGAAGCTGCAGCAACTTATCCAGAAGATCTAGCTAAGGTAATTAATGAAGGTGGCTACACTAAACCACAGATTTCAATGTAGATGAAGCAGCCTTACATTGGAAGAAGATGCCATGTAGGACTTTCATAGCTAGTGAGGAGAAGTCAATGCCTTGCTTTAGAGCTTCAAAGGATAGGCTGACTCCCTTGTTAGGGGCTAATGTAGCTGGTGACTTGAAGTTGAAGCCAATGCTCAATTACTATTTTGTAAATCCTAGGGCCCTTAGGAATTATGCTAAATCTACTCTGCCTATGTTCTATAGATGGAACAATAAAGCCTGAATGACAGCATATCTGTTTACAACATGATTTACTGAACAGTATAAGCCCACTGTTGAGACCTAAGGCTCAGAAAAAGATTCCTTTCAAAATATCACTGTTCACTGACAATGCACCTGATCACCCAAGAGCTCTAATGGGGATGTACAATGAGATTAATGTTGCTTTCATGACTGCTGACACAACATCCATTCTGCAGATCCAAGGAGTCACTTCAGCTTGCAAGTCTTATTATTTAAGAAATACACTTTGTAAGAATATAGACAGTGACTCCTATGATGGATCTGGGCAAAGTAAGGAGTCATCATTCTAAATGCTATTTAGAACATTAGTGATTCATGGGAGGATGTCAAAATGTCAACATTAACAGGAGTTTGGAAGAAGTTGATTTTAACCCTCATGGGTGACTTTGAGGGGTTCAAGACTTCAGTGGAGGAAGTAGCTGCCGATGTGGTGGAAATAGCAAGAGAACTAGAATTAGAAGTGGAGACTGAAGATGGGACTGAATTGCTGCAATCTCATGATAAAACTTTAATGGGTGAGGAGTTGCTTCTTATGGAGGAGCAAAGAAAGTGGTTTCTTGAGACGAATTCTTGAGGATTATTGAAATAACAACAAAGGATTCAGAATATTACATAAACTTAATTGACAAAGTAGCAGCAGGGTTTGAGGGGATTGACTCCAATTTTGAAAGAAGTTCTACTGTGGGTAAAATGCTATCAAACAGCCTTGCATGCTACAGAGAAATGGCTTGTGAAAGGCAGAGTCAATTGATGTGGTAACTTCACTGTTGTCTTATTTTAAGAAACGACCACCGGCATCCTAACCTTTAGCAACCACCACTCTGATCAGTCAGAGCCATTACTATGGAGGCAAGACCCTCCACTAGCAAAAAGATTATAACTCAATGAAGGCTCAGATGATGGCTGGCATTTTTTATCAACAAAATGTCTTAAAATTAAGGTATGTATATCTATTTTTAGACATAATGCAATTGCACACTTAGTAGACTATAGAATAGTGTAAACAGAAATTTTATGTACACTGGAAAACTAAAAAATTCATGTGACTTGCTTTATTGGAGTATTTGCTTTATGGTGGTGGTCTGGAAATGAACCCACAGTATCCCAGGTGTGCCTGTACAGGTGTGCTCTGCTTTCTGAAAGTTTGTTTTAGGCCACTTTGCTTTTATAAAAGCCCTACATTGCTACCTGTTTTCACTAACCAAAATAAATCCGAAAAGGATTTGCACTTTTACACACACACACACACAGCGAAAATCAAAAGTAGCGGCCAGCGTTTGTTTTGCAGCAGCCGTTACAGAGGCAGCACACACCCCAGCAGGGAGAGGGGTACCACCAGTCTCCTTCCACGGGAACTAAGCGTCTCCACGTCAAGCTGCCATAGCTTTGTACTGTGTCTGCGAGCATCTGTGCTTTACTTTAATTTACTCTGTGCATCCATTAGCCAGATGTGTCCTAAGGTAATTGCTTATTTGTTTTGTAACATTTTGGCTTAGGAAAGGTTGCATAAGAATGTTCTACTTTCCAATTGAGGGAAAACCTGGAATAGGGAAGGATGACCCTTCATTTAGACAGCTTTTTCAGGATGATGTTCCCTTTAATGCTAAGAAAAAAAATAGTATGGGTATTACAGAGGGCTGCGACTGAATAGCCTAATCCAGAAGATAATATTTAAGCGAGCCCTTTGATTATTTTTTTAATGCTTCAGCTTGTTTCCTTTGCCAGGAATTGATGTGATTTGAAAAGGATTCCAATTTATTTCTTAAAAACCAAACGTTTATTGTCATCTTATTCTGTACTCACCACTAGACTAAATATATTTTGAAAAATTCAAGGAAACAAAAGAAGTAGTCATGTCCTTAAGTCCTGTACAGATGAAAGGAGACTGGGGCATATGAAGTAGTAGCAGAAGGTAGTATGTAATCAGCTGCTACATTGTGTGGGGTGGTCTTTAGTTTATCCATGCAAACATTTTGTTAGCAATTAGTTCAAATTATAAGTTGACATGTAGGTAATAAAATAGAAATTCTGTAACTCAGTCTTTTTCCTCATTCAGATAGGTCTTCTTGGTTAGTGAGATTTTATAACTTTTAAGAAGTTCATCCAGTTCCTCTGCTATATGGAAGGTGTTTTACTCATGTCCATGGGGCTTAAACATGTATTTTATTTTAAATAATGAATATTTTACTTAACAAAATGGAACAACATTGTGATAGAAGATATTTTGGAGACAAGGGAAATTCTCTGAGATTTACACCATGTCAATCTGTACTCTCTGTCTCTTCTTTCTGTCTGTTTCTGTATCTATCATCTACCTATCTATCATCTATCTATCTATCTATCTATCTATCTATCTATCTATCTATCTAGATGGAGTATATCTATCTTTCATATCTGTACATCAAGTAAATATAATATGTACCTGTATATATAAAATATATTTATATGATATATATATTTGATCATTTTTGGTTAATATCCTGTATAGCAGAGCCCTCTATAGATGTAGAGTCAAACTTTGCAATTTTGGTTCAAGAATAGCTTACTGAATTATCAACACATGAAAAATAGGGTGAGACTGGATACTAGAGAAAAGGAAAGGTTGGATTTCCCTGTAGGATAAAAGGGCATTTTCTTCCAATAACCTAGAACCAGCCCAATGCTTTGGAGCATATGGTTTCAGTTGCTATTAGGGTGGAAACCAAACCTGAACATGGCTTGTAAAACCTTACATAACCGGTCGGTCCTAACCAACTACTCTGTGGTTACCTTGGATCATGTTCTCTGTCTCTGAGCCCTGGCTCCTTCCAGTCTCTCAAATGCATGACCTTAGCTAGTTCTAGTCCAAGACCTGTCCAGGCCACCCACTCTGCTCCCTCTTCACCCTTTCTTACCAGGGTAAGACAAAGTGGGAGATTTTATGGTAAAGATAAAATAGGCAATTTCATGGTAACAGGAGCCAAACTGCAGCTAAACCTCCCGGGAACTGGGTTCTGGAAGCTCCTGGGAACCAGAACTTCATTCCCATGTCTGAGAGGGGCCATGGTCTAATTATCTCTGCCTCACTCTGCTTCTCTCTGTGTCCTTCTTTTAACCAACCGCCTTTGTTTCTAAGGGCTCAACGTGGCCACCAGCCCTCAAATATACACAATGAATCCGTTCAAATTCTTACCATGAAACTGACCATGGTATCTGTGTTTCTTGCTTAAAATCCTCTAGAGAATTGCAACAAAAAGAATAAAATACCTAGCAATAAACCTGCCTAAGGAGGCAAAAGATCTGTATGCAGAAAACTTCAAGACATTGATGAAAGAAATCAAAGATGACACAAACAGATGGAGGGACATACCATGTTCCTGGATTGGAAGAATCAACATCGTGAAAATGACTGTACTACCCAAAGCAATTTACAGATTCAGTGCAATCCCGATCAAATTACCAATGGCATTTTTCGCAGAACTAGAGCAAGAGATCTTACGATTTGTATGGAAACACAAAAGACCCCAAATAGCCAAAGCAATCTTGAGAAGGAAAAATGGAGTTGGTGGAATCAGGCTTCCTGACTTCAAACTATACTACAAGGCCATAGTGATCAAGACAGTATGGTACTGGCACAAAAATCGAAAGGACGATCAATGGAATAGAATAGAGAACTCAGAAGTAAGCCCAAACACATATGGGCACCTTATCTTTGACAAAGGAGGCACAAGTATACAATGGAAAAAAGACAGCCTCTTCAATAAGTGGTGCTGGGAAAATTGGACAGCAACATGTCAAAGAATGAAATTAGAACTCTTCCTAACACCATACACAAAAATAAACTCCAAATGGATTAAAGACCTACATGTAAGGCCAGACACTATCAAACTCCTGGAGGAAAACATAGGCAGAACAGTCTATGACATCCATCAAAGCAAGATCCTTTTGGACCCACCTCATAGAATCATGGAAATAAAATCAAAATAAACAAATGGGACCTCATGAAACTTAAAAGCTTTTGCATAGCGAAAGAAACCATAAACAAGACAAGAAGGCAACCCTCAGAATGGGAAAATATAGTTGCCTATGAAACAACGGACAAAGGATTAACCTCCAAAATATACAAGCAGCTCAGGCAGCTTAATACCAAAAAAGCAAATAAGCAAATCCACAAATGGGCAGAAGACCTAAATAGACACTTCTCCAAAGAAGACATACAGATGGCCAACAAACACATGAAAAGATGCTCAACATCACTCATCATCAGAGAAATGCAAGTCAAAGCCACAATCAGGTATCACCTCACACCGATCAGAATGGCCATCATCACAAAATCTGGAAACAACAAATGCTGGAGAGGGTGTGGAGTAAAGGGAACTCTCCTGCACTGTTGGTGGGACTGTAAGTTGGTACAGCCACTATGGAAAACAATTTGGAGGTTCCTTAAAAAACTACAAATAGAACTCCATATGATCCAGTAATCCCACTCCTGGGCATATACCCAAAGAAAACCATAATCCCAAAAGAAACATGTACCATAATGTTTATTGCAGCACTATTTACAATAGCCAGAACATGGAAGCAACCGAAATGCCCATCAACAAATGAATGGATACAGAAGATGTGGCATATATATACAATGGAATATTACTCAGCTATAAAAAGGGATGAGATGGAGCTATATATGATGAGGTGGATTGACCTAGAGTCTGTCATACAGAGTGAAGTAAGTCAGAAAGACCAATATTGTATGCTAACTCACATATACGGAATCTAAAAATGGTACTGATGAACTCAGTGACAAGACAAGAACAAGGACACAGATGCAGAGAATGGACTGTAGAACTCGAGGTTTGGGAGGGGGCGGGGGGTGAAGGGGAAGCTGAGACGAAGTGAGAGAGTAGCATAGACATATATATACTCCCAACTGTAAAATAGATAGCCAGTGGGAAGTTGCTGTATAACAAAGGGAGTTCAACTCGAGGATGGAAGATGCCTTAGAGGAGTGGGACAGGGAGGGTGGGGGGGAGTCAAGGGAGGGAGGGAATACGGGGATATGTGTATAAAAACAAATGATTGAACTTGGTGTGCCCCCCAAAAAATAATAAAGAAAGAAAGAAAAGAAAAAAGAAAAAAAATCCTCTAGAGAAAGAATACAGGTACTCTGGCCAGCCTCACTATTGGTAACATCACACTGTACATTCAGATGAGGTCTGGGTCATGTGATATAAACATGACTGCATAGGTCTGCTGTGCTTTTGATATTTTTCATTGGGACAGTTTTAAGAGAAGTAAATCGTGTCTGTTATACATTTGCAGTAAGAGTCTGGGTCCTTGCTGTATCACAAGCCTGTGAAGAGACCACTGAAGCTCATAGCAAAGCTCTTGAATGCTTTATTCTCTAATTCTGAGTAATGGGTGAGTCACCATGTCCAAGAGGACAGAAATGGATGTCTAATAGTCAAGGTGGTCTCACATTCTTGGCCACAGTTCATTGGAACAGGGGAGGCCATCTGACTTTAATTGGGTCATTTTGAGATGCTTTTGTGGGATTTTGACACTGGAACTATAAAGGACTGGTTGTTCTAAAGGGCTGGACCTATAGTATGTGTGGTTGGCTGTATCATGCCATGTGGACTGAGATGTGAAGGAAATAATTCTTTGCGGGTAGAGAAATAGGAAGTTGATGTGTAGAGAGAAGCAGTGATACGAGATGAAGTAGAAATGCTTCCTGGTACCTGAAAGCTCTTCTGGAAGACTGCTCCCCAAGTTTGCCTGCGTTCTTGCCAGCGGCTTCTGTGAGAATGCCCTCTGTTCTTAAAAATCAATCCTTTTAAAAATAGTTTTGATTCACCTGAGTTGGTTTCTGATACTTGCATTCAAATATCCTAATACAAAAAGCAGGGGAATCAGGAGTGACATGTGCAAAACCAGACTTTCAGAAAAAAAATGGTGTCTTCTGAGTCAGTGAAGGGAACAATGAAGTCAATGAAGGGACTTCTCCATCCCAGGAAGAGAAACAGATGTTCCTTGGTATTTGCTGGCAAAGCAACTGGCGGGCTATCACCAGTTACCACCTGGGACTCAGACCATGTGCCCAGGGAAGTAGAAGAGTCTTGCTGGCTACACAGCAGGATATTAGAGTATTGGTAGCTCCTTGTAGCCTTTGGTAGAGAACACTAAAAACAGAAGCAAACTCTGGTCCAGACATCCCACATGAGAAAATACAGACTCCACATAGCTGATACTACAGAGGTTCAGATCAAAAACTTCATCATTAGATGGTGATAACTTGGAGGAATTGGGAAATCTTTAACAGCTCCCTTTCTCCCCACCTAAACCTGTAATAAGTTCTCTTGTTGTAGGCAGCCAAGCTAGGAGCCAATTCATAAAGATGCTTTGAATTCCTACATGAAACTATCAGTTCTTACATGGTACCGCCTGATTTATATCCTGGAGAAACAAGAAAAAAAAAGAATCCTTGAGGAAAGCTCCTAACAGTTATTGTAAGCCTCTTCGTAACTGTGTAACATGCTAACATGCCATTATGGTCATCAGCAACCAGCAGTAAGAAGTCATAAGAAGTCAAAAATGTCCTAACTTCTCTGAGAAAATCGCCTTTCATCTTTTAGAAATATAATATTTTGTTGAATGTGTTTTATGTAATGATACATAATGAGTGTCATTCTAATAGTGGGTTGTCAGAGTGGTAAAACTCAGCCTCTCTAAATTGCAACTGTAGTAAGGATGTGATTAGTGAATGCATGCTATTAAAATTGTTTCAGGTGTAAGGCATAGGCGGAGGCCTTGCATTAGGGAAGCTCTCTATGCCAGCCTCTGGTAGTTGGAAAAAGACCTTCCTGGGTCTTTGTGAAAGCTAGGGCACTAAAATGAAGGGCAATTTTATTTTCTGGCACTGTAAGGAGGCAGGAAAGGCAAAGGAATCAGAAAAATACTCACGGTGCCATCTGGTAGTAATAAGAAGGTAATTTAATACCTTTTATTTTTTCTGAAGCATATGATACAAGAAAAGTGAAACACTGGGCTTCCATGGTGCCGCAGTTGTTGAGAATCCGCCTGCCAATGCAGGGGACACGGGTTCAATACCTGAGCCATGAAGATCCCACATGCCATGGAGCAACGAAGCCCGTGTGCCACAACTACTGAGCCTGTGCTTTAGAGCCCACGAGCCACAACTACTGAAGCCCACCAGCTTAGAGCCTGTACCCCGCAACAAGAGAAGGCACCGCAATAAGAAACCTGTGCACAGTAAGGAAGAGTAGCCCCTACTCGCCACAAGAGAAAGCCCGTGCGCAGCAACGAAGACCCAACGCAGCCAAAAATAAATTTAAAAAAAGAAAAATGAAACACTAATTTCTGTTCTTTGAGTGCTTCCTATACTCCAGGAGAGATTTAGTGGCATCTCTGTAAGGTTGGTTGGTGTTAGGGAAATGACCGTGTGTAACTTTCCATCCTCCCCGCCCCAACTTCTTCTTGTGTTATTGCTTCAGTAATGGGGACAGTCACACAATCTCTGTGCTTTACAGAGCCCTTCTGAGTATAAAACGGATGGGATATTGCTCTGAAAGGTCAAAGGTACTCAGCAAATATTAGAGCCTATCAACTTTTCTTTCTTTGCTTTTTTCTCTACCAGGAGGGATGTGAAAGAAAGTGAAAGAAGAAAGAAAGTGAAGGAGCAGCTTTGGTCAGAGTTTACGTGGGGGGTGAAGGGGATAGATAATAAATATAAAGAGTAAATTTCATGTTATTTTAAAAGGTCATAATTCCTCTGGAGAAAAATAAGGCAGGGCAAGGAGAATAAAGAGTTTGCAATTTTAAGTGTCAAGGTTCAGTTCAAATGTCACTTCCTTGGAAATCATCTGCCAGGAATTTCTATCCTGGTGTGGAGGTGATTAATTACAGATATGATCTACCTCTCGTGGTAGCCTATGCAATTCATGAAGGCAGGAAATATGTGTATATATCTATATGAGGATATGTGTATATATCTTATGTGGATGTGTGTGTGTGTGTGTGGTTGTGCTCACATGTGGGTAAGTTTCAGCCCTGGTATCCAGAACACCTTCTACAGTGAAACGTGACAAAATGACTAAATGTGCAGGTGGCTCCCACCTATCCCCATCCTGGTCCCACCTTTATCAAAGGAGTTTCTTCCTGACCTTGTTCATTTCCTTTCTTGCCTGGGCATTTTGGGACTCATAAAAAATGCTTGTGCATCAGATACTAAGAATAATTGCCACAATTTCTCAGCCACAGAGAACTGGCACAGATCATGTCAGCCTGCAGACTGTGCCAATTGCTTCTCCGGGCAAAGCTACTGTCCCACTTCTTTTTCCCCTGAGGTTTCTCGTGTGTTATAGATTAAAGGGAGAAATTTGATGAAGCATCTGACCCTGGAAGGGCAAACTGTGGCCACAATGGGCCTTGTCTTTCCCTAGGTGAATAGGTTCCCTTATTCCATCTCTGGGTAAAGTGTGTGTGGGGCGGTGGGAGCCCTGTATTTACAAAACGTCTTTCTCCCAGGTCACAGCTGGGGAGGGCGGTAGAGCCTATGATTCATAACATTATTGCCTCTGAGGAAATCAGACCCTGGAAGACGGGTGACTCCTCAAGGGACAAGTCAGAACTAGAATTCAAGCTCCCTCAGCCATTATTAGTGATGGCCCGGATAGGGTAAACACTTTTAGAAATGGGGATAGAAGAGAAAGCTTTCCTATTCTTACATTAAAGGTGCCATTATTATGTAAGGAGCCCTAATATGAACAATAACCTCTCCGTGGGGACCCAGGTTAGCCATTGATTGGAGACAGCAGTGTTGGGGCAGAACTTACTAGGAGAGTCTTGTGCTGGAGCCAGAAGCCCACAGACAGAGGACATCCCCCTCCCTGCCTGTGCTTGTGTGGGGGATGGACATACAATATCCACATGTAGGAATTTGTAGAAAGGGAAGGAGGAAAAAAAGATACTCATGAAATTAGAGTTCCTCCAGCTTCGTCTTCAGGTGGCTAAGTCATTATTAACCTTATCATCTATCTATAGATCATCTATCATCATCATCTATCTATATCTATTGATCTATCTATATTTTTTTAGTGGGAGGGGTATAGAAAAACAGATGAGGAAGTGGAAACTCAGAGAGGTTAAGAGAATTATCCAGGATTACACAGCGAGTCAAAGATGATGGTGGGGATGAGGATAAGAACCCAGGCGTCTGGTTGCCCCAGGCAACGCTGCTTTTCTGCACCCTCAGCCTGAGATTGCATTCAGTGAAAGACCAGAAGGTCATGAGTAAACAAAGAACAATGAACAAGGAGGGAAAGAGACTGTTCAGGGAAAGGTGAAGTTGGTTTCAGGTGAGCAAACAGATCAGGTTGCTCTGGTCCACACCCAGTGCTGCTGAATCAAAATTTTTTCCACCTGTCATGTGTATAATGGTTCCCTTCAACACTAATCTTACTGCCCAGCTGCTTCCAGCAATATCAAACATTCTCTGTGTGGCCCAGTACCAGAAGTCTGCCACAGCTCCCCTTAATTAACTAGCAAAAATACCCAGCACCATCACTTATCACGTTGAATGAAAAAATAGTTTCTTTTTGTAGCTTGTTTCTTCTGCTAAACTCTGAACTTATTGCTGACCCCAGAACTCACCAGGGATGATCTTACCTCAGGAACTTTGCACTTGCTGTCCCCTCTGCTAGATTGCAATTCCTCCAGATAGCCGTATAACTTGTGCCTGTGATTTCTTCAAATCTTTGCTCAAATATCACCTTCTGATGAGGCCTTCCTTGCTCACCCTATTTAAAATTGCAAACAACCTCTGAAACATCCTTTTCTTTTCTTTTCCTTTTTCTTTTTTTTGGTGTGTGTGTGTTAAATGTATATCTGCATACATTTTTTTAAGCTCTTCATTGGAATATAATTGCTTTACACTGTTGTGCCAGTTTTTGCTATACAACAAAGTGAATCAGCTGTCTTTACACATATATCCCCATATCCCCTCCCTCCCACAACTCCTTCCCACTCTCCCTATCCCAGCCCTCTAAGTCATCACCCATCATCGAGTTGATCTCCATGTGTTATACAGTAGCTTCCCACTAGCTATTTTACATTTGGTAGTGTATCTATGTCTATGCTACTCTCTCACTTCATCCCAGCTGCCCCTTCGCCCCCCCCAACCACATGTCCTCAAGTCCGTTCTCTACATCTGCATCTTTATTTTTGCCCTGTCACTGGGTTCATCAGTACCATTTTTTTTTTAGATTCCATATATATGAGTTAGCATACGGTATTTGTTTTTCTCTTTCTGACTTACTTTGCTCTGTATGACAGACTCTAGGTCTATCCACCTCACTACAAATAACTCAGTTTCATTCCTTTTTATGGCTGCATAATATTCCATTGTATATCTGTGCCACATATTCTTTATCCATTCATCTGTTGATGGGCATTTAAGTTGCTCCCATGTCCTGGCTGTTATAAATAGTGCTACAATGAACATTATGGTACATGTTTCTTTCTGGATTATGGTTTTCTTTGGGTATATTCTCAGTAGCGGAATTGCTGGATCATGTGGTAGTTCCATTTTTAATTTTTTAAGGAACCTCCATACTGTTTTCCATAGTGGCAGTACCAACTTACATTTCCATCAACAGTGCAGGAGGGTTCCCTTTTCTTCACACCCCCTCCAGCATTTATTGTTTCTAGATTTTTTGATGATGTCATTCTGATCAGTGTGAGGTGGTACCTCACTGTGGCTTTGATCTGCATTTCTGTAATGATTAATGATATGAAACATCCTTTTCTGCTGAGATTTTCTGCACCGTATTTATCACCATCTGACATAATATGTTTTTCTTTTTCATTTTCTCTTGCTCCAGAATTGTGTCCATTCATGAGGGCAGGGTTCTCTGCTAGGTCCTCAAACAGTGCCTAAAACAGTCCCTGATTGACATATATATACTAATATGTATAAAATAGATGACTAATAAAAAAAAAGATCAAATTGTACGCTTTAAATATATGCAGTTTATGGAGCGGAAAAAGATGGTGGCGAAGTAGAGGGACGTGGAATGCATCCCTCTCCACAGATGCATTGGGAATGCACTGAAGGACACAATAATTTCCACAGAGAACCAGCTGAACACCAGCAGACGGCCTCGGACACCAGAAAGGACCGCAAGGAGCCCAACATAACCGGTAGGGAGGCATCTACGAGGGCTCAAAGAGGGTGAAGCGGCGGAGCTGTGGCAGACGGGAGGGAGTGAGAAACATACGGAGGGTCCGCACCACAGCTCAGCGTTCCCGGACCGAGACGTCGATCCACAGCTGAACAGAGGGTCCTGGAGTGGGAGCGTGGGAACCGGAGAGCTGGTTCAGGGTGAGAAACGTTGTTGCCGGTAGGGTGAAGGACCGAGAGGACAGGAGGGAGGAGGTCCACGGAGAGGAGTGCCCATCCCTGAGAGCTGCCCGGCCATGATGGCGGCTGGAAGCTGCAGGCTCACGGGCAGAGGGGAGAAGCCGAGTGTGTAGCATCTCTCTCTCTCTTTCGGGGCCTCTGCAGCAGGCAGTGGAGAGACGCCCTGCGGGCCACCTAAGGAGCTCGGGGATAATAAGCACCCTCAGGCACTCGGGCGGGGCTAGATTAAAACCCCTTGGAATGCTGGCATCAGGGAGGCTGCCGAGAAAAAAACAAACAAACAAACAAACAAACAAACAAAAACCCGAGAGAGGCCCAACTCTGAGACTTTCTGTTTACACCTGAGCCACCGGCATCCCTCTGCAACAGGCACCTCCAAGCCTGACTGAAACAACTGTGCGCCACTGCTCACTCACTCCCAGGGGAAGGAGCCACTATTGTACCCTCTCCCTCCCCACACACCCGCGCTTACAGACGAACAATAAAGGAACCTCTGCTGGTCACAGAATAATGCAAAAAAACCCAAAGCGAATAGAAGGACACTTACAGCTGAGACTCTAAGGAAACAGAAATATTAGTATCGATTCTATTGAACTGGTCCATTCTGGGATCAGTTCTGGATTTTTTTTTTCTCTCTCTCTCTCTTTTTTTTTTCCTTTATTAATTACGATCTTAGTCCTAAGGGATCTACAAGTTTTATAACATAATTTTTTTAATGATATTTTTTATTCTATTTTCATTTTTTTGCCTTTTTATATACTTCTATATCTAGCTAAGCTTTTGGTAATATGGACAATATATCTCTCATACTTTCCTTTCATCCCTATCTTTTATACATTTCTATTCCTTTCTTTTTATTTCCATATTTCCAACCACACTATGCTCTTCTGTTCCCCTTTCTTTCAGCCATTTTAAGCTTATTTTATCTTAACATGCTTATAAGCAACACTATTGATCTCCTTGCTCTATTCTCCAGATGATGCACCACCTTGGTATTTAATATTAGGTTTTTGTCTTTATCTTAGTTCTTAGTACAACTGCCTAATTTCATTCTGAGAATCTCCATTCTGTCTGGTGGTACTCTAGCTCTTTTCTATATTTGATCCTAGCTTACAAAATCTCCCTGGATTAGTCTTTGCATGTGTAAGGTGTTATTTGTTTGTTTGTTTGCTTTTGCTTTTGTCTCTAATTTGTTCTGTTTCAGTTGTCAATTTCTGTTGGGTTTCTCTTTGAATATCTGGTAGCATACTGGAGTTCTGTCAGGTCTTTCCAGAGCCTTATGTCCTAATGGATTCGGTAATTGTGTGTCTTATACATGTATGTGTTTCCTAGACTTAGTATTTGCTTAATCCAATACTTGGACATTAGTCTGAGGCTTGGACAGTCTTATATAAACACCTCTATCGCCAGGACAAGCAACCCCAAAAGTTTGGACAACCATGAGGAAACAAAGAAACACCATGCAGGCAAAGGAGCAGGAAAAAAACCCACAAGACCAAATAAATGAGGAGGAAATAGGAAAAATGCCTGAAAAAGAATTCAGAGTAATGATAGTAAAAATGATACAAAATC